>NC_132914.1:29546908-29903737 GCF_047675955.1 Chlorocebus sabaeus | reverse complement strand
CTCTTATTTCATTCTACCCAGATAAAAAAATTCTTTTCGTTTCTAGGAGAAGGATCTTGTTATAGTAACTAGAATTAGGTTATGGAGTCACAGGAGAAATCTCCCTTATATATCACTGGATAAAAGACTATGAGAGTGCCGATACTCCAAAGAACAAATAAATATGTACATATTTTGCATCTCTGTGAAGCCTTAAATCAGCAATGTTCCCTGTGTCCACATTGTAAACAAGAATATCATCTACCAGTAGAGAAAGTTTCTCCACGTGTTGGAATCACAACCCAGTACATTTTGACTTTATTCTGAAGGTCTGTCTATATCTGCTAGCAAGGCTTATGCGTAGTCTAGATGTTTTAACAGCCACAACACAAGCTAACAAACTACTATATAAAATATGTTCCACCCTTCTACCTTGACAAATATATATTTAAATGACAAAATTAAAATATATGTGTAAAGCCATGATGTTTATATGGCTAAAGTTGCCAAGGTTTCAAGATGACTGGATTTAATTATTACTGTGTGTATGTGAATGTTAATTTGATGGGCTGGCAGTGTTTGAGTGAATAACAAGATAAAGAGATACATAATTCACAAATTATTTCTTATTTATTCTAAGAAATGGATTTTTCTTGCTTACATTTCAACAAATCACTAATTTTATTATTAAAGCCAAGATAACATCATTATTTGTATTCTATTTAAAGTAAATGGCATAAAGGATTAAAGAATAAAGTGATATTTAAGGAGGGATAAAGTTTGAAATTATTTTCCCAAAAATGTGGACTAAATTCAATACAAAATTTGGAAAAATACAGATTTTTAATGTTTTAAATAATAAATTTAAGTTACATATTTGAATCAAAGGCCAAACTGCAAATTAAATTATTGAATATTAAAGTTTTAAATAAAACTTATTTATGTATGTATTTATTTTTAAAGACAGTGTTTTATTCTGTTGCCCAGGCTGGAGTACAGTGGTGTGATCCCAGCTCACTGGAGCCTTGAAATCCTGGGCTCAAGGGGCCCTCCAACATCAGCCTCCCCAGTAGCTGAGACTGCAGGTGCGCACCACCATTCTGGGGTGAATTATTTTATAAAAAATTTTTTGTAGAGACAAGGTCTTGCTATGTTTCCCAGGCTGGTCTCGAACTACTGCCCTCAAGAGATCCTCCTGCCTTGACCTACCAAAGTGTTGGGATTACAGACATGAGTCTCTGTGCTAGGCCAAAATTATTTAAATAAAGCTAATTATATTTTATTGTTTTGAAATATCTAATAAATCTCATTAAGAAGTTTTATACAAATAAAAGTATTCTCAATTCTAGTGTTGAACTTTCTCCAGTTGCCAAGGCAAGGAAAAAAAAAATCAAACCAGTAACATGCTTCGGTGTTACATTGAGATGTACATATATACAAATTTAAGAGTAATGTGAATTTCATAATGTGAGCAATTTTTCTGAGCCATGAAAAGCAACTGTTGCAAATACTATACTAATATGGAACCAGAAATTAGAGCACAAAGGGAAAGAAGACATTTACCTTTCAGCACTTCAATGAAAAGACACTTCAGGCATAGTTTACTGCATTCATGGCCTGTGAGAGACAAGATTTGATAATTACTTTATCTTTTTTGTTATCTAAGTGCTTCTGTGACTTAAATCCTCCTCACATTTCAAAGCAGTGTCCCTCTCTGATGCTAGAAATGGCACAATCCACAATCTTCACGTCATTCAGATGTAGTCGTATTGTGTTTTGAAGATGAATGGTAGGAGATATGTGGACAGTATTTTCTAGGACCTGAGTGGTATTTACCATGAGAGTGGATGTTTGGGATTATGCGTCAGTAATGTGCCAGCAATGAATGCTGGATTCTCAGTGACCTTGCATTCTTTAATAATTGTTTTGTGTGTGTGCATTTGTGATATGTAGAACCCTTTCGAAGGCACATCTTAAGGAAGAAAACCCTTACTTGGGTTCAAGATCATTCTTAGATTGTATAAGCAAAAGACCAGTGGAGAGAAGTGCTAGGCATCAATACAAGATTTTCAACCACTACCTTGGGAACCCAAGAATTCATGGAAGAGGCGGAGGACCAGGTAAGGAAGTGGGATACTCAGCAGGTGTCTGACCTGGCTCAAGGAGGAGCATGAGTCCAATAGAACTTAGCCATAAGTATTGGGCCCAGATCATTACACAATGACGGAGAGGCACAACAGAATGGACATAAGAATTTTTTTTCTTTTAGAGGCAGGGTCTTGTTCTGTTGCCCAGGCTGCAATGCAGTGGCATGGTCATAGCTTACTGCATCACTGAACTTATGTGCTTGTCATCCTTCCACATCAGCCTGCCAAGTAGCTGGGACTAGTGGCATGTACCACCACACCCATCTAAGTTTTATTAATTTTGTACAGATGGGGTATCACTATGTTGTCCAGGCTGGTCTCGAGCTCCTGGCCTCAAGGGATCCTCCTGTCTTTGTCTCCCAATGCACAGGGATTACAGGTGTGAGCCACTGCAGCCACTGCACCCAGCCAAGAATGGGTATAATATTAACGCAGGTTTTACTCTTCTTTTTGCTGTGGTCACAAGTAATGTGGCTTCCCCCCATGACCCATGATGGTGCAATGTGTCAGACTGGTGCAAAAGTAATTGCGGTTTTTGCCATTTACATTTAATTTACATTGAATGGCAAAAGCCACAATTACTTTTGCACCACGCCCGGTAGGTTTTGGTGAAAGAAGACCATTGGGTCATTCTTGTTAATGAATGATGGCTTGGATGACTGTAGTCATCCCACAGCACAAATTCTACTTAACAAATGACCCACTACACAATCTCATTCCCTGGGAATGGGGTACAGCTGGGATTCAGAAATCTCTCTCCTAATCACCTTCCATAATTATTTGGAATTTGAAAATAGGCGTTAAGGAGAAAGGGTGAAAGGGCTGGTTTCCCAACAACACGTACTTTTCAAGGTATCTACATGTTACAATGAATGTATTCGGGCTTGGGCCTGCATTTTCCAAGTCTAGAATTCCATTAGACAACTGGATGCCAAAACAAATTGTCATTTTTTTGTTCTCCATTACTTAGGTCAGTACCAAATCTGCAATTAAATACATAATCACACAATTTTCTACAGTCTTCCCTTCATACTTTTTCTAAGCAGAAAAACTGAAGTTTTCAGCTTTGTGCTTAATAATTACTATTTCATACTCTTCTGAATTTCACGTCTCAAAGGCATGTTATACCTCAGTAATCTTCTTTATCTCCATATGGCATTATTTAAAAAGCTATCTAACTCTAGTGTTTAGAATGTGTAAGTCAAAAGAAATCCCCTCCCTACCTACATTTCTCCAAATAAATACTACCAAGTTTGACTTTATTTTTTTCAAAGAAAAAAATAGCTGTATTTAGCTGCATTTGTAAAATATTGAATATTAATTATCTTTGGGTAAAAATTCTGCCAATTCCCTCTTCAAACTTTCAATTAGTGAGTTAGATGTCTTCCTGTTCATGCGCTAGATATTATGAAATGTGATGCCCAATTTCCTTCTTTGAGAACTGCCCTGATACATACAGGTGATCCTCTGTCATTACTTATTTATTTATTTATTTATTCATTCATTCATAGCAAATATTCATGGACCATTTGTCACATGCCAGGCAGTGTACCAGTTTTGAAACCAAGACAAAATAATTGAAATCCCTACCCTCTTACAGATTGTAGAAATGACAGACATTAAACAAGTATCCTCCCCTCATCCCCACTGGCAAATAAACATCTGATAACCAATTGTGATAAGTCTTATAAAGGAAAACAACAGGATTCTAAGACAGAGAATAAAAGGGAAACTCAGTTCAGATCTGGGGCTTCAAATAACACCTCTGTGGAATGACATTTTGGTTGGTATTTAAAGGATGAGAAAGAGAGATCGGGTAAGTTCCAGGCAAGGAGAACAAGTGTAAAGGGGTACCTGGGTCTGTGGTTTGAGATGAGTTTAGAGAGCAGACTGGCACCAGATGATCTAAGTCCTCATAGGTTTGGGTAGGATTGTGGACTTGATAAGAAGTAGGGCAGTACATGGAAGGATGTTAAGCAAATGTGAAGACCCTACCCTTGTGATCAGAGCTGGCTAATCCAAGAGTGATCACCTGATTTTAGCTAGACCAATTAGATTTTCCTTTCCAGAAATTTGAATTTCTTAACCAAAAGACACAGGCTCTGAAAGTTTCTGGAAGCTCAGTGTATTAGTCTGTTCTCACACTGCAGTGAAGAAATACCCGAGACTGGATAATTTATAAAGAAAAGAGGTTTAATTGGCTCACAGTTCCGCATGGCTGGGAAACCTCATGAAACTTACAATTGTAGCAGAAGGCACCTCTTCACAGGGTGGCAGGAGAGAAAACGAGTTTAGAGCAAAGGGGAAAGCCCCTTATAAAACCATCAGATCCCGTGAGAACTCACTCACTATCATGAGAACAGCATGGAAGGGAACCACCCCCATGATTGAATTACCTCCCACCAGGTCCCTCTCATGACATGTGAGGATTATGGGATACAATTCAAGATGAAATTTAGGTGGGGGCACAATGCCAAACCATATCACTCAGCAACTCTAGAAAATATTCTAGAAAAACCATGAATTTGTGTTACTAGGTGCCCAGAGCTTCCTAGGTTCTTATTCTTTCCTTAGGTTTTTTATTCTTTCCTGAATTCTAATAAATAAATCAGTATTCTCATAAAATTATTTATTATTATTGTTTTTAGTTTGCATAAGTTGGGTAGATTTCATTTTTTAAATTTCAACAAAAACTTAACTAATATAATTATCAGTTGAAAATTGTCGGTAGTAGCTTTTATATTTTGTTAGTACTTTTAAATGGCTAAAGCAAAGAACAAATATAGAAGAAAGAGGAGCTAAGATATAATAATTTTGATATTTCTGATCACCAGTTTTGCTTTGTTGAACTAAGAAGTTTTGGAGGTTTTTTTTTTTTTTTTTTTTTTTTTTCCCCACTGTGTGCACTGGGTAAAAGAGCAACTCCTCTCAATTCATACACTTAGATCCTTAAAAACAAGGATACAACTCAACTAAATCTAGAAAGTTTAAAAAAGGTCAAAAATGGATAACTTTTCCTTTCCCCCTTTTTGCTTGTTTCAGTAAAATTTTTGGTTGTATCAGAACAGTGGCATTATCAAAAGCCCCAAGTGTTTTTAAACAAGAAGGCACATGTCCTACAAAGACCTTCTGTTAACCCTAAATTGATAGGCTCCAAATTGGTTAGAATTAAGCAATCTTCAAATACAGCACTAAATCTTTGTTCTAAAGCAATTCTGTGTCTTCAATCTTGGAGGAATTTGAGCATAGTGGGAGGAAAAGATGTCAAAAATCAAGCTTTTACCACTGTTAGGCTGAGTGAATTCTCCCTGGGAGATTATAGAAAGACAAGTGTCTAGAATAAAAAAATAAATGTGAAGTGCAAAACAAAACACTGCTTTGTCTCAGTTATTTCACCTTTAATTTGAACTTCGTAATTTATGAAAATGTGTAAATAAAGTTTTCAAATTTAATATGACCTTGATGCAATATTATAAGAGAAGGAAAAAATTCTAATTTATCTTTTTCTCTTTCCTTCTTGCTTGCTTGCTTTTAACCCTTGCTCTCATTATCTCTCTTTTCTCATCTCTGAAAATGGGAATGAAAATGCTAACTTTCTACACTTGCAATGAATATGAAATGACAAAAATGTATATAACAGTGAATAGCACAGTGGATAATGTATAGTCATTTCTCAATGGACATTTCTGTTTCTCTTCTTTCTGATCAAATAAAAATTGTATCAAATAGATTGTGTATATATTGATTAGAAGAAATAATTTAGAATCAGAAACCACATGGTTTATAAAAAGAATCAAAGAAGATGTATTGTCAAACACAAAACTAGTCTATAGTAATAAAAGACAATAAACACACGGCAATTAATTTTGCTAATACAGTCATGCGTCACTCAATGATGGGAATACATTCTGAGAAATGTGTTTTTATGCATTTGTGTGTGTGTGTATGTGAACATCATGGAGTGTACTTACACAAACCTAGATGGAATAGTCTACTATACACCTAGGCTATATGGTATGGCCTATTGCTCTTATGTTATAAACCTATAAAGCAGGTTACTGTACTGAATACTGTAAGCAATTATATCACAATGGTAAGTATTTGAATATCTAAACGCAGAAAAAGTACAGTAAAAATGTGATATTTTAATCTTATGGGACCATCAACATATATGCAGTATGTTGTTGATTGAAATGTCATGTGGTACATAACGGTAATTGTTTCTTCACTTCGAAATACATTCTGTAACTGACGACTGCTGTCCTTATTAGAAACTATACCAGTCCAGAATGATATTTATTTCCCTACAGGTAATCTTACGAAGCAAAGATTCAGTGTAGGCACAACTTGTTTTTTGTCCAGGTTCACCAAATCCAGAATGTATGTGTTGGCAGTCCTGAGTATCACTGTTAAATAAACCAAATTGAGAAAGCTTAACTATAGGGTCAATTGAACAATTTTCTAGTCTAGATGTATAATTGGCAATCACCTAATGTTAGCTGTGATGTGTGTCTGAAACAACACAGTACCTCAGACTCCTCTAAAGGGGGAAATGGGCCAATAGAAGTCAATAAAAAAGCAAACTGCTATTTTATTTTTAATAGATCCTTACGTAATGTTTACTTTGTCCTTGCCTCTAAAGACATTATATATTTTAATTTATTTAATCCTCATAACAATGCTATACAGAAGATACTATTGTGGCAGGCCAGGCCTCACTAACACAGGCCTCCATAACAACTGTTTCAGTACTGACTGAGTGGTGAAATTAAATATTAAAAGCCAGTGCCCTTATACAAAGGCTGAGGCTGAGATGTAACAAAAGCCCACCAAGAATTTTGCCTGAGCCTTTCCTGGGAAGGAATTCTTAATAGGACCCATGTAGGATTAAACAAGTTTTATTGCGCATCTGCAGAAAGTCCCCAGGCCTCTACAGACAAGTTTGTTGGGGGCCTGAAGGAACTCCCCAAAACTCCGTTATTTAGCAGGAGACAAGATGAGGGTAATCACCCCAGTATCTGAACTCATTTTAATTAAGTAAATTTATTGAGGCTCCAGAGGAAGCTCTTCAGAACTGAGACCTTAGTTATAGATTAAAAGAAGTTAATCACTTATGTCTTTTGATGAATGCACACTTACACATAGACTTAGAAGGTATATAAGCTCTGGAAAACTTTGTAATTTTGAGTTGTTCTGATAATAATTTCCAGGTCTTCTCCCTGTAACTGGTTTCAGAAATAAAAACTATCTTCCTCCCCAGTTCATCTGCATCTCATTATTGGGCCACAAGAAATAGCAGCCCGATCCTGCGTTTGGTCTGGGAAAACTATGATTATCCCGATTATGTAGATTTCAAAAATGAGGCACAGAGAAGTGACTTAAGTCATTGTTGGATGAATTTTGTCTGTTCTGGTTTCTGACGCTAACCTGCCCCTCAGACTTTGGCATTCTGACTTCTCTTTTAAATGGTGCTTACATAACCTATAGTCTTTCAGGTTGGAAAGGAAGAGACCTGCCCAAGATGTATGAAACGGTGGGGATTTATGAGAATTACCAAGAAGTGAGAAACCACCAAAATCTATTTTAGCACTATGGAGTTAGGCTGGGTCCTGAGGCTTCTGAGGCCAGTGGGTACGTACAGCAGGCATCAGGGAGAACTGAATCAATAGCTCATTGCTAATCAAAATACAATAGCTCCCTAAGTGCCCGTCATTTCATTGTTTCATAAGAATGGTTAATATCATTAATCCCTGCTGCCTTTTTTGTGTGCAGTTTAATTCCAGGACAACTGACTAGGGGCATTTTGTCACTTTCTCATATTAAAAAGAACTTTCAGGGAGGAGTTTAGTACCAAAGTACCTCTCTGATAATTGACCTCTCTCACTAGTATCCACAGCTGTTTTAGCTTTGGGCACCAAAACCCTGGTACCTTCCTTCATGGAAGTGGCAGTATCACATTATCTAAGGCTTTGCAACTTTACAAAGACTCACCTAGAGCAACTGTTATCCAAAGGGAGCCCTGGGGCTGGTGGACACTTGGAGGTTTACAGTCTCTTGTACCATGCAGGTTCCCAAAGCTTCACATTGATCTCGTTGCCCAGTCTGACTCCTTCAAGATGAAAGACTAGCCTTGGTGCCTGGCCATATTGAAAGGGGAAGGCTGCTGGCCTTCTGGGTCAGGTGGGGAGTTGGAGAGCCTTTCTGTCTAGCTAAAGGTTTGTAAACACGCCAATCAGCACTCTGTAAAAACGCACCAATCAGTGCTCTGTGTCTAGCTAAATGTTTGTAAACACACCAATCAGCACTCTGTAAAAACGGACCAATCAGCAATCTGTAAAATGGACCAATCAGTGCTCTGTAAAATGGACCAATCAGCAGGATGTGGGTAGGGCGAGCCAAATAAGGGAATAAGAGCTGACCACCTGAGCCAACAGCAGCAAGCTGTTGGTGTCCGCTGCCGCGCTGTTATTCTTTTGCTCTTTGCAATAAATGTTTCTGCTGCTCACTCTTTGGGTCCACACCACCTTTAAGAGCTGTAACACTTGCTGAGAAGGTCCACGGCTTCACTCCTGAAGTCAGTGAGACCGCCAACCCACCGGAAGGAAGAAACTCTGGACACACCTGAATATGGGAAGGAAGAAACTCCAGACACACCATCTTTAAGAGCTGTAACACTCACAGCGAAGGTCCATGGCTTCATTCTTGAAGTGAGTGAGACCAAGAACCCACCAGAAGGAACAAATACCAGACATGGTATCATCTCTGTCATTCCAGCAGATTTTTGGGCTTTCTCACCGTGATTATAGTAATCCTTTGATGATATATGTATTTATACCTGTTGTCTGAACTTTACATTTCTCATGTCTACCCTAAGCTCATCATCATCTTTCCCTAGACCTGCTCTTCCTCCTGTGTAATGAGTTGGTGAACACAGTTACTATCTTTCCTTTAGAGAAGGGAAAGAAAACTATAGTTATTATCAATATTCATTCAGCTTTCCTCCATCTTCTAAATGGCTATCAAGCCCTTTTCTTTCTTTTTCTTTTCTTTTTTTTTTTGAGACAGAATCTCACTCTGTCGCCCAGGCTGGAGTGCAGTGTCACAATCTCGGCTCACTGCAAGCTCAGCCGCCCAGGTTCACACCATTCTCCTGCCTTAGCCTCCCGAGTAGCTGGGACTATAGGCGCCTACCACCAAGCCCCGATAATTTTTGTATTTTTAGTAGAGATGGTGTTTCACCGTGGTCTTGGTCTCCTGACCTCATGACCCACCTGCCTCGGCCTCCCAAAGTGCTGGCATTGTAGGTGTGAGCCACCGTGCCTGGCCCAAATAAGCCCTTTTCTTTCTATTCCCACAATCTTCTCTTTAGTTCACATCACCACATAAATAATTTCTAGACTGTGATTGCAATAGTTTCTTAAATACCTCAATCTCAACTCTTTCCAGAGTTATATTTTTTTCTCAACAAAAATGTTATACTATTAACCTTCTAATGAAAAATTTTAATGCATTTCCAGAATTTTAGTGATTTTAGGCTTGCACATGTAGTTCAAGATCTGACTCCAAGCTGCTTCTCTGTGTCTCCTGCCATTTTCCATCCTGTTTCCTTTGATGCCTTGGAGTCATCTTTGCATTTCCTGTGAACAAAGCATTCCATGATATGCAGTGATCTTCAGATATGCTGCTTTCTCTTTCTAGAATGTCTGCCTTAACTTCTGGGTCCTCTTCTCCACCTTGTTAACCAAGGTAAGGCACTCATCTCAGGTGCAGAATTTAAGAGGGTACTAAAATTCAGAAATCAAGATAACTGGCACATTTAATGCATTATTTTAAGAAATTAACTTAAAAATTCATGATGAACAAATACTGTAATAAAGATGGAATCTGATCCCACATTTCCATGATCCTGCCTCACCCTAATTGTGTTCCTTTTTCCAATAAAGCTTTACTAAAACAAGTGGTCAACTTGAAGACTATAGTTTGCCAAGCAATTTTTAAAAATATTGCATTGAAATATCATTTATGTTGATTGCTGAGTATTTTGGCACCCCGTCAGTTTTGTGCCTGAGGCAAGTGCCTCACTCACTCCTACTTTCCCTTCAGATTCAGCTCAGGAGAGGCTTCAAATTAGGTGACTAAATGCATCTGGTATCTGCCTTCTCCACAAAGAAGAACCAAAATAGCAAGTAGATAATCACATATTGAATAGATCACCTAAGACAGAATGCTGGATTTCAACAGAGAAGTGACAGGAAACCCCTAAGGCAAAGCGGGAGAGGGAAGTGAAGCAGCCTGCATGGCCAGGATTGGCTGGGAGCCTGGAGAGACTCTCCAATGTGGGGAAAGAATAAGTGAGTGATCTCTAGCAGTTGACAGTCTCACCATAGACTTCTGCAATCCTGGCCATGGGAGAGCCCCTCAACCCAAATGGACCCTAAGACTAGCGTAGAGAGCTGCCTGGACACTGTGATGGCATTGCTCTAGAGGAAGCTCGTGTCGGATCCTA
The DNA here is from genome assembly GCF_047675955.1 of Chlorocebus sabaeus. NCBI lineage: Eukaryota > Metazoa > Chordata > Mammalia > Primates > Cercopithecidae > Chlorocebus > Chlorocebus sabaeus. Next base: position 29,893,105 of record NC_132914.1, on the reverse strand, counting down.
TATACTTTCCAAGTCCTAAGCAACTCCACAAAGACTATTGTAAGAGCTCATCAACTACAAGACTGCATTCTGTCTTAGGAAATCAATGACTCCTTTATCTGTACCTCCCAGGAGCCCCATGTTCATCTCCTGCCTGTAGCTGGGCACTGCTGCTGGCTGCTGCCACCAGGGACGAAATGTGAGCCTTTGGCAGCAAACCCACTGCTCCTAGTCACAGGGCTGCCATATATTTAAAGATGCCCCAGGGAAAAGCTACTCTGCCTGTAGCCACCACCTGGGGCTGAAGCGTGTGCTCTCCAGCCTCCTGTGTATAGCTGCTGCCACCAAAAGCAACCCCATAATTCCCAGGAGCAAGACTGCAGCACAGCTGCTGCTACTCCTGCCCAAGCATTCCATCAGGGCTTGGGGATCACACTGCCCCTGCCTACCACAGCCAGAACCTGCATGCGCTACTGGGGGACTTGAGGACTGGCCTTCTTAGTCTAGCTCCACTCCCTCCTCAAGTACCCAAGCATGATACTAGAAAACTAACAAAGAAACATTAGATGTTCCTAACACTGATGCCCGCAAATACTGCCCTGGGGCGCAAGGACGGGTAGGCTCAGTCTGCTGCTGCCACCACTGGGCTCAAGGACTGGCCTACCTAATGTCCTCATCCCCAGCACAACTTCATCACAGCCTCTGTTAACAACTGCATCCTAAACAACCAAAGAAATCATAAATGCTACTGACACTGCGTATAGCCAAAGAAATCATATGGAGACTATAATACTGCACACACCCAGAATCAAAGTCAAAGTTCCTTGTCCAATCAACACCATAGAAATACCTTCAAGAAAAATTCCTTCTCTATGAAAGCAAATGTTAAAAATTGGAAGAGGTGACTGTTACATCAGATGTGCAGGTGTCAATATAAGGATATAAAAAATTTGAAAAAGCAAGGAAAAATGACACCTCCAAAGGAATACATTCTTTATCAAGCAACAGATGCCAATGAACAAAAATTTTATGAAAATTTAGATAAAGAATTCAAAATAATGTTATTAGAGAAGCTCAGAAGAACAGAAGATACAAGAAAGACAACTCAGAAAAACAGTTTAAATACATAAAAATAAAACAAGATATGAAGGAGAAATTTCCCAAAAAGATAGATGTCATAAAAAAGAACCAAACAGAAATTCTAGAACTGAAAAATTCATTAACTGAAATGCAAAATATATTTTGAAGTTTAAACAATCTAGAGTAGCAGAAGAAAGAATTTTAGAGCTTGAAGACAAGCCTTTTGAAGTAACCCAGTCAAACAAAAATTTAAACAAAGAATTTAAAAAATGAACAAAGCCTTCTTTGACAAATGGAACACTATAAAAAACACTATCTTTTTGCGAAATTTCTCCTTCATATCTTGTTTTATTTTTATGTATTTAAACTGTTTTTCTGAGTTGTCTTTCTTGTATCTTCTGTTCTTCTGAGCTTCCCTAATAATATTATTTATAAAACACAACAAATATTCACATTGTTGGTGTCCCAGAAGCCAAAGGAATAAACAAAAAGGGAGAGAAGACCTATTTAACAAAATAATTGCTGAATTATTGCTCTTAAGTCTAGCAAGAGATTTAGACATCCAGATACAGGAAGTTCATAGATCTCAAGACAGAAAAAATACAAAAAGATCTTATCACTATATTGGACAATATACCCAAACTGCAAAGGCAAAGAGAGAATTCTAAAAATGGCAAGAGAAAAGTATCTAGGCATTTGTAAGAAAACCCATATAAGACTAACAGCACGTTTTTCAGCAGAAACTTTACAGTACAGGAGATCAAGGAATGATATATTCAAAGTGTTGAAAGAAAAAAATAAAACAACTGTCAGTCAAGAATACTACACCCATCAAAGCTATCCTTGTGGGTATAGGGAGAAATAAAGTCTTTTTCAGATAAGCAAAAACTAAGGGAATTCATCACTACTTGAGTGACCTTGCCAGAAATGCTTAAAGGAGTCCTAAACACGGAAGTGAAAGGACACTATCTACCCTCATGAAAACCCATAAAAATGTAAAACACTCTGGTACAGCAAACACAAAAATGAGGAAGAGAAAGGACTTAATGTTACCACTACAGCAAACCACTAAACCACAATGATAAACAAACAGAACAAAAGGAACAAAGAATAAACAATACAACTAGAAATCAATATTCATTCTTCATAAAATGAAGAAATAAGACCTCAGATATAAATAATAACCTTGAATGTTAATGAAGTAAACTTTCCACTCAAAAGATATACACTGACAGAATGGATGAAGAACCATGACCCCAACTATATGCTGCATAAAAAAACTAATCTCACCTGCAAAGAAACATAGAGACTGGAAGTAAAGCGATGAAAAAAAGATACCCATACATACAGAAACCAAAAATAGCCAGGAGTATCTATGTCTATGTAAAATAAAACAGACTTGAAGTAAAAATAGTGAGAGATAAAGAAGGCCATTGTATAATGATAAACAAATCAATTCGGCAAGAGAATACAACAATTTTAAACACGTGTACCCAGCGTTGGAGCACTGATATAAATGAAGCAAATATTATTAAATTGAAAGAGAAGGATAAACTCCAAAACAATCGTAGTTGGAGATTTCAATATTCCACTCTTAACATTAGGCAAATCATCTAGAAAGAGAATTAACCAAGAACCATTGGATTTAAACTGTGTGTTAGACCAAATGGATCTAACAAATATTTACAGAACATTTCATACTACAGCTAGAGAACACACATAGTTCTCCTCAGCACATGGGATATTCTCCAGAATACACTACATATTAGGACACAAAACAAGTCTCAAAATTTTTTTTTTTAAATTCAAACTATATCAAGTATCTTCTCAGACTTTAATGGAATACAACTAGAAATCAATAAAAGAGAAACTTTGCAGCTTTTCAAATACATGGAAATTAACAAGATGCTCCACAGTGACCATCTGGTAAAGAAAGATATTAATAAAGCAATAAAACTATGTATTGAAACGAATAACAACTGAAACTTAACATACCAAAATCTATGGGATACAGCAAAAGAAGTGACAAGAGGAAAGTTTACAGCAATAAACACAGACATCCAAAAAGTAGAAATATTTAAAAAAACTAACAAGTCACCTCAAGGAACTAGAAAAGCAAGAACAAACTAAATCCCAAATCAGTAGAAGCAAAGAACTATTGAAGACCAAAGCAGAACTAAAAAATAATAGAAATAAAAAAAATTCAAAAAATCAATGAAATGAAATGTTGATTTTTGAAAAGATATAAACTGTTAGCTACACTAACAAAGATAAAAAGAGACAAGACTCAAATAAATAACATGATAAATAAAAAGGAGACATTACAACTAATATTACAGACACAAAAACGTTCATCAGAAAGAAGTAGAAACCTGAACAGACCGATAACTAATAATTAAACTGAATCAGTAATAAAAATTATCCAAACAAAGAGAAGTCCAGGACTGGATGGCTTCATTGCATAATTCTACCAAATTTACAAGAAAGAACTAACACTAATTATCCTCGAACTATACAAAAAATTAAAGAAGAGGGAATTTTCCTTAGCTCATTCTATGAGGCCAGAATTACCCTGATACCAAAACCCAATAAGCCAGAAAAAAAGAAAATTACAAGCCAATATCCCTGATGAACATAGATGTCAAAATCTCTAATGAAATACTAGTAAACTCAATCCAACAGCACATCAAAAAGATAATGCATCATGATTAAGTGGAATTTATCCCAGAGGTGCAAGGATGGTTCAGTATACACAAATCAATACACCTGACGCATCACATCAACAGAATGAAGGACAAAAGCCATATGATCATTTCAAAAAACACAGAAAAAGCATTTGACAAAATTCAACATCCATACATGATAAAAATTCTCATCAAACTAGGCATAGAAGGAACAGATCGTAACATAATAAAGTTTATATGCAATAAATACGTAGATAAGAGCATATTGAATGGAAAAGCAAAAGCCTTTCCTCTAAGAACAGGAACAAGACAAGGATGCCCACTTTCCCCATTCCTATTCAACAAAGTACCAAAGCCTTAGTCAGAGCATTCAGGCAAGATCAAGAAAGAAAGGGCATGAAAATTGGAAAGGAAAAATCAAGTTATCCTTGCTGGCATATGAGATGACCTTATATTTAGAAACACCTAAAGAATCTACCAAAACACCCTTAGATCTCATAAATACGTTTCAGGATACAGACTGAACATACAAAACATCATTAGTGTTTCTACGTACCAACAATGAGCTGGCTGAAAGAGAAATCAGGAAGGCAATCCCACTTACAATAGCTACAAAACATGTAAAATACCTAGGAATAAAGCTAATCTAGGTGGTAAAAGACCTCTACAAAGAAAACTGCAAAACTCTGGTGAAGGAATTTGAAGAGGACATAAACAAATGGAGAGACATCCCATGCTCATGGATTGAAAAAAATTAACCTGCCCATACTATCTAAAGCAATCTACATGTTTAATGCAATATCTGTGAAAATATCAACATCACTTTATACAGAAATAGAAAACACAATCCTAAAATTTATATGAAACCAAGCAAAAAAGCCCAAATAGCCAAAGCAATCCTGAGCAACTACTGGAGCAACATGTATGGAACTGGAGGTCGTTATGTTAAGTGAAATAAGCTAGTCAAAGAAAGACAAATTTTGCATGTTCTCATGGATATGTAGGAGCTGAAATAGTTGATCCAATGGAGGTAGAGAATAGATTGAAAGATACTAAAGGCTGGGAAGGATAGGTTGACAGGTGGGTGATGATGAAGAGAGGTTGGTTAATACGTACAAACATACAATTAGATAGAAAGAACGTGTTCTAATGTTCAATAGCAGAGTAGAGTGACTATAGCTAACAACAATGTATATTGCAAAATAACTAGAAAAGAGGATTTGAAATATTGTCAACACATAAAAATGGTAAGTACTCAAGGAATGCATACCCCGAATACCTCAACTTGATCATGTACACAGTCTATGTATGTAGCAAAATATCACGTGTACCCCACAAACATTTACAGATATTATATATCAATAAAAAAGATTCAGCTCATGTATCACTTCACTTAAGAAATCTCTGCCCTCCTCATTTGCTGTGTGTGCCCACCCTCCGTGTGTCTCTAGCATACCTGTCTTATGGCAATTGTCACACTCTATGTAATCATTGGCTAAACTTATGCCTGCCTCCCAACTAAATTACATGTTCTTTAGGCACTTAGACTGCAGTGTTGTATTATTTCCCCAACTTGACAATAATAAAAGCTAAATTTTGAGAATCTAATATGTATCATACACTGTACTAAGCACTTTAAAACTTTACTTTTTTCAAATAAAATATATTTTATTTCAAAAGGATAAAACACAGGTTATAACACCAGGGAGATTAAAATAGTGAAAATACATCAAAGAACTTATGGTCTGTTAAGTTTTGTAATTGTACTGAAATAAATAGAAGCATATGATTATGTAATGACATTTTTCCATCACATTATAACAAATTTTTAAAATAAAGATGACCGAGAATTATACAATAAAGCAATGTGACATAATAAAGTTGCTTGGCATTCAGGCCTATGTAAGAGAATATAGTTTTCAAGTAAACATCCACTTTAAAAGTTACGTGTCTAGGCTGGCCATGGTGGCTCACGCCTGTAATCTTAACACTTTGGGAGGCCGAGGTGGGTGGATCACCTGAGGTCAGGAGTTTGAGACCAGCCTGGCCAACATGGTAAAAACCATCTCTATCAAAAATACAAAAATTAACTGGACGTGGTGGCACATGATTTTAATCCCAGCTACTCGGAAGGCTGAGGCAGGAGAATCACTTGAACCCAGGAGGCGGAGGTTGCAGTGAGACGAGATCGTGCCATTGCACTCCAGCTTGGGTGACAAGAGTGAAACTCTGTCTCAAAAATAAAATAATAAAATAAAACAAAAGCTGTGTGTCTAGAGGAGTTCAATGTGTACTAGAAGATAAAGATATGTGTGGCAAGCATTGACAGGGGATAACCATTATCTTGATTTTTAGCACCACAGTTTAGATTTACCTGTTTAATAACTTTATATAAATAGTAAAACTTTATTTCTAATCCTCACAATTTGCAGGATAAGATTCTTAACCTCATTCTATAAGTTTGGAAATAGAAACACATATTGACTTAATACCTAGTCAGAAACTAATTGATGGAGCCAAATTTCAAACTGAAGTCTACCTGCCTCTAAATCTCATATCTTTCCCATTAAGCAATTTTTCTGTGTGTCTATTCAGAGGGGCAACTGAGCTGCAGACAGTTCAAGGATTCTAGAGATTATGGTGGCACGAAAGCACACCTCCAATACACCCTGACTTGGTCATTACACATTCTATGCATGTAACAAAATATCACATGTACCCTATACATACGTACATAAGCCATGTATCAATAAAAAATATTCCACTCATTTATCAGTGTACTTGAAATTTTATTCCAGAAACTTTTGTACTCTGATGGAGTTACTTGTCTAAGAGTAAGACGGTGTCACTGTGTGGTAGGGGCAGCGCTCCTACCCCTGACCTAGCAAGCCCTTAAAGATAGTGGTCAACATCGATGTTAGGAAGAAACTGCATCAACTATTGGGCAAAATAACCAGCTAAAGTCATAATGACAGGATCAAATTAACACATAACAATATTAACTTTCAATGTAAATGGGCTCAGTGCTCCAATTAAAAAACACAGCCTGGCAAATTGGATAAAGGGTCAAGACCCATCAGTGTGCTGTATTCAGGAGACCCATCTCACATGCAGAGACACACATAGACTCAAAATAAAGGGATGGAGGAAGATCTACCAAGCAAATGGAAAGCAAAAAAAAGCAGGGGTTGCAATCCTAGTCTCTGATAAAACAGACTTTACACCAACAAAGATCAAAAGAGACAAGGCCATTAAATAATGGTAAAGGGATTAATTCAACAAGAAGAGCTAACTATCCTGAATATATATGCACTCAATATAGGAGGACCCAGATTCATAAAGCAAGTCCTTAGAGACTTACAAAGAGACTTAGACTCCCACACAATAATAATGGGAGACTTTAAAACCGCACTGTCAATATTAGACAGATCAATGAGACAGAAGGTTTACAAGGATATCCAGGACTTGAACTCACCTCTGCACCAAGCAGACCTAATAGACATATACAGAACTATCCATCCCAAATCAACAGAATATACATTCTTCTCAGCACCACATCACACTTATTCAAAAACTGACCACATAGTTGGAAGTAAAGCACTCCTCAGCAAATGTAAAAGAACAGAAATCACAATGAACTGTCTCTCAGACCACAGTGCAATCAAGTTAGTACTCAGGATTAAGAAACTCACTCAAAGCTGCACAACTACATGGAAACTGAACAACTTGCTCCTGAATGACTACTGGGTTAATAAGGAAATCTAGGCAGGAATAAAGATATTCTTTGAAATGAATGAAAACAAAGACACCCTGTATCAGAATTTCTGGGACACATTTAAAGCAGTATGTGAGGAAAATTTATAGCACTAAATGCCCACAAGAGAAAGCAAGAAAGATCTAAAATTGACACCCTAACATCAGAAGTAAAAGAACTAGAGAAGCAAGAGCAAATGAATTCAAAAGCTAGCAGAAGGCAAGAAATAACCAAGATCAGAGCAGAACTGAAGGAGATAGAGACACAAAAAAACCCTTCAAAAAATCAGTGATTCCAGGAGCTTTTTTTTTTTTTTTCGAAAAGATCGATAAAACTAATAGACTGCTAGCAAGACTAATAAAGAAGAAAAGAGAGAAGATTTAAATAGATGCAATAAAAAATGATAAAGAGGATATCACCACTAATCCCACAGAAATACAGACTACCATCAGAGAATACTATAAACACCTCTATGGAAATAAACTAGAAAATCTAGAAAAAAATGGAGAAATTACTGGACACATACACCCTCCCAAGACTAAACCAGGAAGAAGTTGAATCTCTGAATAGATCAATAACAGGCTCTGAAATTGAGGCAATATTTAATAGCCTACCAACCAAAAAATGTCCAGGACTAGATAGACTCACAGTCAAATTCTACCAGAGGTATGAAGAGGAGCTGGTACCATTCCTTCTGAAACTCTTCCAATCAATAGAAAAAGAAGGAATCCTCCCTAACTAATTTTATCAGTCCAGCATCATCCTGATACCAAAGCCTGGCAAAGACACAACAAAAAAAAGAGAATTTTAGACCAATATCCCTGATGAACATCGATGCACAAATCCTCAATAAAATACTGGCAAACGGGATCCAGCAGCACATCAAAAATCTTATCCACCATGATTAAGTTGGCTTCATCCCTGGGATGCAAGGCTGGTTCAACTTATGCAAAACAATAAACATAATCCATCACGTAAACAGAACCAACCACAGAAACTATAAGATTATCTCAATAGATGCAGAAAAGGCCTTTGACAACATTCAACATCCTTCATGCTAAAAACTCTCCATAAACTAGATATTGATGGAATGTATCTCAAAATAATAAGAGATATTTTTATGACAAACCACAGCCAATATCATATTGAATGGGCAAAAACTGGAAGCATTCCCTTTGAAAACTGGCACAAGACAGGGATGCCCTCTCTCACCACGCCTGTTAAACATAGTGTGGGAAGTTCTGGCCAGGGCAATCAGGCAAGAGAAAGAACTAAAGGGTATTCAATTAGGAAAAGAGGAAGTCAAACTGTCCCTGTTTGCAGATGACATGATTGTCTATTTAGCAAACCCCATCATCTCAGCCCCAAATCTCCTTAAGCTGATAAGCAACTTCAGCAAAATCTCAGGATACAAAATCAGTGTACAAAAATCACAAGCATACCTATGCACCAATGAGAGACAAATGGAGAGCCAAATCATGAGTAAACTTCCATTCATAATTGCTAAAAAGAGAATAAAATACCTAGGAACCCAACTTTCAAGGGATGTGAATGAACTCTTCAAGGAGAACTACAAACCATTGCTCAATGAAATAAAAGAAGACACAAACAAATGGAAGAACATTCCATGCTCAGAATTAGGAAGAATCGATATCGTGAAAATGGCCACACTGCCCAAGGTAATTTATAGATTCAATGCCATCCCCAGCAAGCTACCAATGACTTTCTTCACAGAATTGGAAAAAACTACTTTAAAGTTCATATGGAACCAAAAAAGAGCCCACATTGCCAAGACAATCCTAAGCAAAAAGAACAAAGCTGGAGGCATCACACTACCTGACTTCAAAGTATACTACAAGGCTACAGTAACCAAAACAACATGATACTGGTACCAAAATTGAGAGATAGACCTATGGAACAGAATACAGGTCTCAGAAGTAACACCACACATCTGATCTTTGACAAACCTGACAAAAACAAGAAATGGGGAAAGGATTTCCTATTTAATAAATGGTGCTGGGAAAACTGGCTAGCCATATGTAGAAAGCTGAAACTGGATCCCTTCCTTACACCTTATACAAAAATTAATTCAAGATGCATTAAAGACTTAAATGTTAGACCAAAAACCATAAAAACCCTAGGAGAAAGCCTAGGCAATACCATTCAGGACATAGGCATGGGCAAGGACTTCATGTCTCAAACACCGAAAGCAATGGCAACAAAAGCCAAAATAGACAAATGGGATCTAATTAAACTAAAGAGCTTCTCCACAGCAAAAGAAATGACCTTCATGGTGAACATGCAACATACAGAATGGGAAAAAATTTTTGCAATCTACCCATCTGACAAAGGGCTAATATCCAGAATCTACAAAGAACTTAAACAAATTTACAAGAAAAAAAAGAAAACAATCCCATCAATAAATGGGCAAAGGATATGAACAGACACTTCTCAAAAGAAGACATTTACGCAGCCAACAGACACATGAAAAAATGCTCCTTATCACTGGTCATCAGAGAAATACAAATCAAAACCACAATGAGATATCATCTCACTCCAGTTAGAATGGTGATCATTAAAAAGTCAGGAATCAACAGATGCTGGAGAGGATGTGGAAAAATAGGAACACTTTTACACTGTTGATAGGAATGTTAAACTAGCTCAACCACTGTGGAAGACAGTGTGGAGATTCCTCAAGGATCTAGAACTAGAAATACCATTTAACCCAGCAATCCCACTACTGGGTATATACCCAAAGGATTATAAATCATGCTGCTATAAAGACACATGCACACGTGTGTGTATTGTGGCACTATTCACAATAGCAAAGACTTGGAACCAACCCAAATGTCCATCAATGAGAGACTGAATTAAGAAAATGCACCACATATACACCATGGAATACTATGCAGCCATAAAAAAGGATGAGTTCATGTCCTTTTCAGGGAAGTGGATGAAGCTGGAAACTATCATTCAAGCAAACTATCTCAAGGACAGAAAACCAAACACCACATGTTCTCACTCATAGGTGGGAACTGAACAATGAGAACACTTGGACACGGGTTGGGGAACATCACACATGGGGGCTTGTCATGGGGTGGGGGCCAGGAGGACAAATAGCATTAAGAGAAATACCTAATGTAAATGACGACTTAATGGGTGCAGCAAACAAACATGGCACCTATATACCTAGGTAACAAACCTGCACGTTGTGCACATGTACCCTAGAACTTAAAGTATATGTTAAAAAAAAGACAGTGGTCAGATGATGGGCAGCACTTTTACAGTGCATGGGGGCAGGAGCTACAGTGTGTGAGCAGAGCAGTACAAGTGTATCCCAGGGAGCAGCATTCTCAGCTGCTTTCAAGTGGCCTCTGAGTTTTGTTATTTTAGTTTATTTGGTTTCATTGTTTTCGGAAAACCTTTTTTTTTATTTTAAATTATAAAAATCAAATATGCTCAACAAAAACCTTAGAAAATACAATGCATTTTAACAAATTAAAAATAAAGATTGATCCCACCACCCTGAGATAAATTCTATGAACACTTGCTATATATCCATCTCAACCTCTGTTTGTTTCTTAGTTTAGCATTGCTTTCAGGGTACAGGCTGTGCCCTCGCTCCTTCACCATAATGGCTTGCTCCTGATTCTTCTCTGCCCTTCTCTGGCTTGAGACATCACTTTGCATTACAGTCCCCTTCTGTCCTAGGTGCACTGCTGGGCTCTGTTTTGGCCAGCTTCCATTAAATAAGGAGCAAAGATGATTTTGATGTACAATTATGTTTTGTGTTATGTGTGAGTGTTATGGCATAAAATAGATACTGTTAGAAAAGTTTTATATGTTCAAGTTTCATATAGTTCAGGCAATTTCATCTTGCTGAAAATCTTCCAGTGACTCCATTGGGGGTGCCAGGACTGCTCAGATATGATTTAAATAATCCCTTCTGTTCTCCTCTTTATTCTGCCTCCAAGGTAAATCCTGTTCTTAGCCTGTGTGAGTTTAGATCCCTCTCTTACACCTTCTGTGTCTCCATCCTTCTTTCTACTTGCCATCCACAGGTTCTGTTCTTCCTCTGTCCTTTAGTTTTTGGTTTATTTCCTTTTTCTCCTTTTTGATAATTTGCTATTCCCCTTCCATGGCACCACCACCACACATCTCTGCTCAGCTAACTATTTTCCATTCTTCTCCCTTTGGCTTGCTTTATGCTTTATCAGCTCTGTGTCCATTCCTTATCCTCCAGTCTCTTCACAGGCCTGTAACTGGCCTAATTGAATCCATGTCACTATGGTTTCAGAATACCATCTTCCTAATACACATCTTCATTTTCAAAGCAACACAAAATAGATTTTTGCTACTACCAAAACTAATCAAGATTACTCCTCACACACATGAAAAATTCAACACAGACAACTCTAAACTTCTTACATAATCATCATTGTATGGAGATGAACTTCTTTTTTATACTACTTGTATTTCTGTTTGTTATCTTTGCTTGTAAGGTTGATTTGGTTTCCTACAGCCAACGCTTCCATGTCATCTGAATTGTGGATGTAAATTGGAGGAACTGTTTCATTTCTAAAAATATCATAGCTTTTGAATACATAATAATTGCTAACTCTCTCTCTTTTTTTTTTTTTTTAAGATGAAGTCTCGCTCTGTTGCCCAGGCTGGAGTGCAGTGGCATGATTTCAGCTCACTGCAACCTCCACCATCAGGGTTCAAGCAATTGTCCTGCCTCAGCACTCAAAGTAGTTGGGATTCCAGGTGTGCACCACTGTGCCCAGCTAATTTTGTGTTTTTAGTAGAGACAGGGTTTCACCATGTTGATCAGGTTGGTCTCGAACTTCTAACCTCAGGTGATCTGCCTACCTCAGCCTCCCAAAATGCTGGGATTACAGGCGTGAGCCACCCCACCAAGACGTAATAGCTAACTCTTAAATGATACTTGCTACGTACTGCATTATTACAAATGCTTTTCATATATTTGCTCATTTAATTCCCATAGCAGTCTTATGAAGGAGGCAATACTACTATCCCCACTTTACAGCTGAAATAATTTTTAAAATTAGCTGGAGAACATTATATTTAGGAAAAAATAATTCAAAATTAATGGCAGTGGAGAATGATTGTAGTATCCTAACTTGAAATTATGTTTGTGTATGTGTGTGCATGTGAATTTGTGCATAAATGTGAGCAGAACTGCATTTACACATTCATGATTTTGAAATACTTGATCTCTTGGAAAATGTAACAATTTTTCTTATTCCACGAATGAGATATATAGAGGTGTATAATCTAAAAGAGTAATTAATTTTAAAATCAATATACTTAAAAATCAGGCTCTTAAATTCCTTTTTCCATGGATGTTTGAATATAACAACATTTCACATTTGGGACTTCCTGTAACAAAATAGAAGTGCTTACTAAACAATCTAGCCTTCTCTTGCTTATACATAAGATCTTTGGCATGAGATCAGGGAAGACCTGGGTGTTAGGCTTCAGACTTCAGATCTCAAGGATGACTGAGATTGTGTGGTCCGATTGCCCTTTCTATTATTTTACACTTTGTGATTTTTTTTCCTCCTCTTGAGGGTTGAGTTTTTTTATTTCTTGACAGATTAAAAAAAGATAAGTAAGCACTTCAGTTCTAAGAATTACTTTTATTTAACATGAATCAGGAGTTACTCATGTCAACAAGCTTAGAAGGTTATTTAGCAGGTTCCTTGGCAACAAGCCTTTCAATACATTTAAAAGTAATATCATAAATTCCACACTTGCTTGTTCAACGAATGAATTGAAATTGAAGTCAGGTAGGCTAATGTCAATAGGCATAATTTGGCCTCAACATCTGCAAAGAACTTAAAACAGCAGGATTTTATTTTAAAATTTGCTTTCCTGTCTTTTAAGTAACCACAGCAGTTCTGTTATGGGCAGTCTTCTACCTCAGAAAACTGACACACTGAAGCAAGTGACTTAGCGGGACCAAAAAATAAATGAACAGTGTGAGGTTTGCAAAAGGGTAGACAGTGGCATTAGATCACACTTCATTGTAAAAATAATTGGAGAGAGAAATAATTCTGTATCTTACAAGACATGACTGTTTTGTTCTTTGCCAGACTGCTTTGAATTGAAACAGGAAGGCTGTTGTATTGAGATTTATGTCTTGGCAACTATGAGCAAAGCCATAGGTGTGAAATAAAACATGGGCATTTTCAATTCAAATTTTTCTAAAAAAGTCATGATGCAATTGAAGGTTTTTAGTAACACTGATTCAGTGCCTGGATCAACATGTTTCCTAACTCCTGGTTCTATTTTGAGGCTAGATGGAACATTAATACACTTAACACTACTCTTTTAGGATCTGTCCCACCTACAGCAAACTTTTGGAGAGCTGAAAACACAAAAGAATTTGATAATCTCTCAGGAATTTCAGGCCTCAAACTAGGCTCAGGTGAGAAGTAGAGCCACTGGGCTTCTCTCTACTCCTTTGCTTTCTTGGTAGCAAACCAAAAGCACCTAAAGTGATACACGGTAATGGTGAACCATCCAAGGGCAGGGCTAAAAACTGGATCATTCTCCTAGCTCTCAGCACTGGAATTCTTTCTTCATCATCCAAGATCTATACATGATTAAAAGTGAGTGAGGTCTATACTGCCTTTGAAGAACTCATAGTCTAGTGGGAGATGCCGACACTAGTATTATTACTATAACATAGTGTCATAAATAAAATTCTAGGGGATATTCTCCGGGTGCAAGGGAATGTTTGGTAAGAGAAGGATTCTTGGAGACAAATAGGAAGTGTTTCCCTGATGGAAAGAGATTTTGGTGTAGTGTGGGGAAGAACCATACATGCAGAAAAAAAATAGCTTGTGTGCTTCAGAAACAAGATAAAAGACTGTGGAGTGTGTGTGAGGAGGCACAAGATGTTCCCTATGGTGGCAATGTAAATGTGGGAAGGGGGAACTGAGGGATATGAAGCAGGAACCTGCACAGAGAGGCTCTTGGATGCTGTGCTAAGGATCTTAGATCTTACTCTGTAGAACATGGAGAAGCCTCGAAATGTGTGAGGCAGGAAATGACATGAGTAGGTTTCATTTTCGATAAACCACAGAGGTAGTTGTGCATGGGATAAACTTGAGAGGAACAACCCCGAAAGCAAGAAACCAGTTAGAAATTTGGAGATATTGGTGATAATCACTGAGTTTCAGTTTCATAACACTCATAAGAAAATATTGCAATGAGACAGCGTAAGGCATGGATTCTGAAGCCGGAGGGCCTGGGTTTGAATTTGCCTGTTTGACTCCAGGCAAATCATTAAAGTCCAAGACTCATTTCCTTCATGTGTAGAATGGGAACAAAAATAAAGCTGTGTTATCAGTTAGTATGAAAATTAACAAGATGATCAATGCAGATTGCAGAGCACAGTGCTTGGTACTATATAGCACTTGATAAATATTAACCATCATCATCACATAATAAAGAGCAAAATAACAAAGAAATGTAGAGAGAAACATCAATAAAATTTCTGAAAACTCTAACCCCTTATTCCAATCTAATACTGTAAAAAAGTGATTGTTTTTATTCCAGCAAGGACTCAGGAAAAAACCCTATTAAAGTGAAAACAGCAAAGGGAATTTAGTTGTTTTCTGCAAAAGAAATCCTGCCCTTATTGGCATGTACCCTAGTTTCCAATATGCAAAGTTGTATAGTTTTCATGACCTTGTGTTAAGTTACACATAGGGAAAATGCAAAATAGGTATCATTATTTCTGCAGTGTGTTAACTGATGATAAAAAATATTTGATGTAGTCATTAGCTACAGATCCTATCAGTACTTGAAAGGCTTCACTGCCCAGAGATGATGAATAAAACCTCAGTTCTTTTCGGCTGGCTTCATAAGATCTCACAATCTATTTTTTATGTATTTAGTAGTTTTATTTTTGTATCATTTTGACGTATTTAAAATTTATGATTTTATTTGTTTTTTTCTGTATGCAAAAATTGATTTATTTACAAATGTTTCAAAATATGGGAGTTTAAAACAACATTTAAAAACCCCCCTCCACATTGGCTACTCTATATTCTTCTACCCAACCTGGTGGTCTGTCCTAACCTTGAAAATGAGACCTAAGCAATTATAGTCTCTTTGATTGAATCAATCCTTTAGTGATTCTAAAGATGACTAAGATTACAGGGCAAATTTTACCAGGAAGCACTTCTATTATTATTATGAAGAGAACAGTTCTCTTTAACTTTAGTTCATCTGCACTCTATTTTTAAACTATGCATTTAGCCAAAAGCACATAAAAATTGTTTCAAGGGAAAATACTCATTTTTATAAGCTAGTAGACTAAAATAATTTAAATCTATAGAAGAAGTAGAAAATAACTAGTCAGAAAAGATTTTTTATTTTTTATTTTTTGTGGGGAATTTTTTGCTGGGAATTTTTGGACATCATGACAAATACAGTAGAAAACACTATTTTTTTTTTTTTAATGAAGTGCTAAACACAAAACTATAAAACTCCCAGAAGATAACAGAAAAACATATAGATTAACTATGGTTTGGCCGTGGATTCTTAGATACTACATGAAAAACAATCCATTAAATAAGAAATTAATATACTGGATTTTTTAAAAATTAAAAACCGCTCTACATATATAGTGTTAAAAGAATAAAACAAGCCATAGACTGGGGGAAAGCCTTTGCAAAATACATATCTAGCAGAACTGGTATCCAAAATATGCAAAGAATTCTTGACACTCAACAGTAAGAAAGCAGACCACCCAATTAAAAATAGGCAAAATATCTCAACAGACACTTAATCAAAGAAGACATCCAAATGGCAAATGAGAAGATGCTCAGTATCATATGTCATTAGGTATTTAAATTAAAACAACAACGAGATGTCACCATATAACTATTAGAATGGCAGGTATCCAAAATACTGACAGCACTAAATTCTGCTAAGGATGTGGAGTAATAGGAACTTTCATTCCTTGCTGGTGGAAGTGCAAAATGGTACAGCCACTTTGGAAGATTATTTAGCAGGTTCTTATAGAACTAAACACACTCTTAATATGATTCAGCAATATGCTCCTTGGTATTTACCCAAAGGAGTTAAAAACTTATGTCCACACAAAAACCTGCATGTGAATGTTTATAGCAGCTTTATTCATAGTTACTAAAACTTGTAAGCAACCAAGATGTCCTTTAACAGGTGAATGAATAAATAAATGGTGGTACATGCAGACTCTCAGATATTATTCAATGATAAAAAGGAATAAGCTTTCAAATCACGAAATACATGGAGAAAACTTAAATGCATTTTACTAAGTGAAAGAAACCAATCTAAAAAAGCTACATGTTGTATGATTTCAACTATATGATGTTCTGAAAAAGGCAAAACTATGGAGACACTAAAAAGATAAGTGGTTGCCAGGGACTCAAGGAAAAGGAAGGAGGGATGAATAGGTGTAGTGCAGGGGATATTTAGGTCAGTGAAACTATTAGTCTGTAGTATTCTGTAATGGTGAATATATATCACTATACATTTGTCAAAATCCATAGAATATACAACACAGAATAAACTCTAATGTTAAATATGTACATTAGTTGATGATACATCATTATTGGCTCATTATTTATAACAGGAACACAGCTAGTTGTAACCACATCTTTAGTGATTTTCAGGCAAAGTGTGACACTTGGTTAGAGAGACAGAGAATTTCATGGTTTAGTTCACTGAACTCCTGGAGTTTTATGGTAAAGAACAGAACCACTAGGTTTTTCTGTTCATTTATTTCTGTCTCTGGGTTCATAAATATACATATATCCCTCTTCCTCCTCAAAAAGGAGGGCAAATTCGGGTGATCCAGGCAGGATAGAAGAAAATTTATGCATTGGACAGAAATAATTTCAGGCAAGAAAAGGATCATGTAAGGCTTAAAATTTGAGAAAATCATTTTTTTGTCATTACCATGTATATTAAGTTTAAAACTAAAATACACATATAAGAAGTTATAATATGGTGTGATATGAACTACAATGAAGATATTTAAAAATTCAGTAATTCTGAACATGAACTTTGGCATTAGACCCTGGTTCTAATCTTCACTCTCCCACTAGCTACTGATGTCAGGCAAATTGTTTAATGTTCTTTAGCTTCAGTTTGTTTGTCTGCAGAAAGCGCATATTAATATTTACCTAATCTAATTATTATAAAGAGTAAATGTGATGCTTACGAAATGTTTAGCACAGTGCCTGTCACACAATAAAACATAATAAATAGTGGTAAATAATGTGTGATCTCTATTCTCAGTGCATCATTACATTTGACCCTGAACAACGTAAGTTTAAACTAAGCGGGTCCACTTAAACATGGATTTTTTCAGTGAACGTTACCCTGAGTGTGCCTGTATCTCCTGCCTCCCCTTCCACCTTCTCCAACTCTTCCACCTGTGCCACCCCTGAGACAGCAAGATGAACCCCTCCTCTTCCTCTTCTTCCTCAGCCACTCAATGTGAAGATGACAAGGATGAAGACCTTTATGATGAACCACTTCCACGTGTTCTTTTCTTTAACTTACTTTATTAGAAGAATACAGTGTATAAAACATACACAAAATATGGGTTAACTGTTTATGTTATCGCTAAGGTTTCTGGTCAACAGTAGGCCATTAGTAGTTAAGTTTTGAAAGAATCAAAAGTTATAAATAAATTTTCAACTACACCTGGGAATGGTACCCCTAGCTTCCACGTTGCTTAAGGGTGAACTGTAATACCTTCAGTGAATCTAAAATTATTTTTGAAAGTCACATTTTACACTTAGAAGCTGTTCAAACACAGAGGGAAAGATGCATCATATTAAATATAAATGTAACTTCAGATGCTCCTGTGTAAACTGGCGTTAACCCGTGTGGAAATCATGGAAACCTAATTTCTTAAAAATTCAAAGACAAAGCAAATTTTCCATACTACTTTACCTGATAATGGTTCAGTGTTTTAGAATCTCAAGGTAAAGGAGTCTGATCAATATATTAAGATGCTTCAACTTTACTGTAATGTTTGAATATAAGTTCATAATTTTTAAAAATATGTCAGAACAAAGGGAAAAGGTCCAGTTTGAGGAAAAGCAGATAACAGGATATTGTCCATAATTTAGTACAGATGTCCCCCTTTTATCTGTGGAAAGTATGTTCCAGTGGATGTCTGAAACCTGGAATAGTACTGAACCTTATATGATCTATGATTTTTCCTATACATGTATACATATGATAATGTTTAATTTATAAATTAGGTACAGTAAGAGACTAACAACATCTGATAATAGAAACATTACAACAATATGCAGGCATAATTTCTCCTGCACTTGGGGTTCTTATTAATTAAAATATGAATTCCTTGAATGCAAGCACCCTGATATCATACCAGTCAATCTGATAACTGAGATAACTACTAAGTGGCTAATGAGTAGGTAGTATATACGGCATGAATTTGCTGGACAAAGGGATGATTCACATCCCAGGCAAAACAGATGGGGCTGTGTGAGACTTCATCATGGTACTCAGAACAGTACACAATTTAAAACTTAGGAATAGTTTATTTTGCAGATTTCCATTTAATATTTTCGGACCATGGTTGTCTTCCCATTTTCTGTATCTAAGACAGAACAATTGAGATTGGATAATTTATAAAGAAAAGTGGTTTGTTTAGCTCATGATTCTGGAGACTGGGAGGTTAATGATCAGGTGACCACAGCTGTGAGGACTTTGTGTTGCAACATAGCGTGGTGGGTGGCATCGCATGGTGGGAGAGCATGCAAGAGCAGCTAGACGGTGTGTGCAAAAGAGACAAAGTGAGAGCAACCACCATGTTATATAGGAACCCACTCTTGAGGTACCTAATCCAGTTCCACAGGAACAATAATTCACTCCTACTGATATCAAGCCTTTTATGGGGGGAAGCTTCCTCGATTTAAATGACTCTTATTGGTCCCACCACCTTTCAACATTATTACATTGAAGCCCAAGCCTCAATGTGAGTTTTGGTGAGGACAAGCCATATTCAAACCATAGCAGTGGTTGATCAAGGGTAAATGAAACTTCAGAAGGAGAAACTGCGGATAAGTGGGGACTACTCTATAACCTTATCCTAAGTCTTATAAATATTACTGTGAACTCAATGCTTTCAGGATCAACCTGAATTCTGTCACACAGTATGATCTGTTTTGAATTTTCTACCTTTAAACTATGAAGCATGAAAAAAGAGTCATCCAGCGATGGAAGACATTTTGTTTGAGATTTTTAAATTTCAATTTTTAATTTTTTGTTTGTAAAGGGAAAGCTGTTGATATTTACATAGTTATCTTGTATCTGCCATCTTATCGTATTGTCTTGTTTTAGTGCTGATAGTTTTTTTAATAATGTTTCCTGAATTTTTTAAAAATGTAGATTCTATTTTTATTCAGATATGATGAGACCAACAGATTGGGGACAATTGCCATTTAAAAGATAGTTTATTACTCCTCGTTCCCAAGAGGAGGGGTCACACTGCAGAGCCTCGGGAGAGAACCCTGAGATTAGTCACAGACAGAGGACAGGGGAACTGTGGTGTTTGAGGGAAGGAATGGGTGAGGCAGGGTAAGGTGGCTAAGCAGGTGGAGCACTAGCTAGTTGGAATAGTATCAGCTGACTCCTGACTGTAGATTGCCCTGAGTTGTCTGATACATGACCTCAGGGTGCTTATTTTCCAAATTTTCCTGATCACAAATTATATACTAATAAAAATCCTTATATAAATTTTTGCATGGGTATATAATTCTGTAAGATACTTACAAGTATAATTTCTGGATTAAAGGGTTTACATATTTTAAATATATAATTTAATAAATTACAATTACAATTTAATTTAATTCCCAAAAGTGAAACATTTTAATGATTCCACCAATAGTATATGGAGAGGATCCTTTTTCTCATACTCTCAATAATACAGGATTTTTGTTGTTGTTGTTGTTGTTGTTTTAAGGTACTATTTTATTAATTTTTTTTAAATTATACTTTAAGTTTGTGCCATGTTGGTTTCCCTTCCCCTGTCCTTGACCCCATGACAGGCCCCCATGTATGATGTTTCCCACCCTGTGTCCAAGTGTTCTCACTGTTCAATTCCCACCTATGAGTGAGAACATGTGGTGGTTGGTTTTCTGTTCTTGTGATAGTTTGCTCAGAATGATGGTTTCTACCTTCATCCATGTCCCTGCAAAGGACATGAACTCATTCTTTTTTATGACTGAATAGTATCCCATGGTGTATATGTGCCACATTATCTTAATCCAGTCTATCATTGATGGACATATATGTTGGTTCCAAGTCTTTGCTATTGTAAATAGTGCCACAATACACATATGTGTGCATGTGTCTTTATAGCAGCATGATTTATAATCCTTTGGGTATATACCCAGTAGTGGGATTGCTGGGTTAAATGGTATTTCTAGTTCTAGATCCTTGAGGAATCTCCACACTGTCTTCCACAGTGGTTGAGCTAGTTTAACATTCCTATCAACAGTGTAAAAGTGTTCCTATTTTTCCACATCCTCTCCAGCATCTGTTGATTCCTGACTTTTTAATGATCACCATTCTAACTGGAGTGAGATGATATCTCATTGTGGTTTTGATTTGTATTTCTCTGATGACCAGTGATAAGGAGCATTTTTTCATGTGTCTGTTGGCTGCATAAATGTCTTCTTTTGAGAAGTGTCTGTTCATATCCTTTGCCCATTTATTGATGGGATTGTTTTCTTTTTTTTCTTGTAAATTTGTTTAAGTTCTTTGTAGATTCTGGATATTAGCCCTTTGTCAGATGGGTAGATTGCAAAAATTTTTTCCCATTCTGTAGGTTGCATGTTCACCATGAAGGTCATTTCTTTTGCTGTGGAGAAGCTCTTTAGTTTAATTAGATCCCATTTGTCTATTTTGGCTTTTGTTGCCATTGCTTTTGGTGTTTTAGTCACGAAGTCCTTCCCCATACCTATGTCCTGAATGGTATTGCCTAGGCTTTCTCCTAGGGTTTTTATGGTTTTTGGTCTAACATTTAAGTCTTCAATTCATCTTGAATTAATTTTTGTATAAGGTATAAGGAAGGGATCCAGTTTCAGCCTTCTACATATGGCTAGCCTGTTTTCCCAGCACTATTTATTAAATAGGGGATCATTTCCCCATTTCCTGTTTTTGTCAGGTTTGTCAAAGATCAGATGGTTGTAGATGTGTGGTGTTATTTCTGAGACCTGTGTTCTGTTGCATTGGTTTATCTCTCTGTTTTGGTACCAGTACCATGCTGTTTTGTTTACTGTAGCCTTGTAGTATAGCTTGAAGTCAGGTAGCGTGATCCCTCCAGCTTTGTTCTTTTTGCTTAGAATTGTCTTGGCAATGCAGGCTCTTTTTTGGTTCCATATGAACTTTAAAGTAGTTTTTTCCAATTCTGTGAAGAGAGTCATTGGTAGCTTGATGAGAATGGCATTGAAACTATAAATTACCTTGGGCAGTATGGCCATTTTCATGATACTGATTCTTCCTAACTGTGAGCATGGAATGTTCTTCCATTTGTTTCCATCCTCTTTTATTTCGTTGAACAATGGTTGGTATTTCTCCTTGAAAAGTTAATTCACATCCCTTGAAAGTTGGGTTCCTAGGTATTTTATTCTCTTTTTAACAATTATGAATGGGAGTTTACTCATGATTTGGCTCTCCATTTGTCTGTTATTGGTGTATAGGTATGCTTGTGATTTTTGCACACTGATTTTGTATCCTGAGACTTTGCTGAAGTTGCTTATCAGCTTAAGGAGATTTGGGGCTGAGACGATGGGATTTGCTAAATATACAATCGTGTCATCTGCAAACAGGGGCAATTTGATTTCGTCTTTTCCTCATTGAATACCCTTTATTTCTTTCTCCTGCCTGATTGCCCTGGCCAGAACTTCCAATACTATGTTGAATATGAGTGGTAAGAGAGGGCATCCTCGTGCCAGTTTTCAAATGGAATGCTAGCAGTCTTTGCCCATTCAGTATGATACTGGCTGTGGGTTTCTCATAAATATCTCTTATTATTTTGAAATAAGTTCCATCAATATCTACTTTATTGAGAGTTTTTAGCATGAAGGGTTGTTGAATTTTGTAAAAGGCCTTTTCGGCATCTGTTGAGATAATCATGTGGTTCTTGTCATTGGTTGTGTTTATGTGATGAATTATGTTTATTGATTTGCATAAGTTGAAGAAGCCTTGCATCCCAGGGATGAAGCCAACTTGGTCGTGGTGGATAAGCTTTTCGACGTGCTGCTGGATTTGCTTTGCCAGTATTTTATTAAGGATTTTTGCATCGATGTTCATCAGGGATATTGGTCTAAAATTCTCCTTTTGTTGTGTCTCTGCCATCAGGATGATGCTGGCCTGATAAAATGAGTTGTGGAGGATTTTCTCTTTTTCTATTGATTGGAAGAGTTTCAGAAGGAATGGCACCAGCTCTTCTTTGTACCTCTGGTAGAATTCAGCTGTGAATCTGTATAGTCCTGGACATTTTTTGGTTGGTAGGCTATTAATTATTGCCTCAATTTCAGAGTTTGTTATTGGTCTGTTCAGAGATTCAGCTTCTTCCTGGTTTAGTCTTGGGAGGTGTATGTGTCCTGGAATTTATCCATTTCTTCTAGATTTTCTAGTTTATTTCCATAGAGGTGTTTATAGTATTCTCTGATGGTAGTTTGTATTTCTGTTGGATTTGTGGTGATAGCCCCTTTGTCATTTTTTATTGCATCTATTTGAATCTTCTCTCTTTTCTTTAACAGTCTTGCTAGTGGTCTATCAGTTTTGTTGATCTTTTCAAAAAACCAGCTCTGGGATTCGTTGATTTTGAAGGGTTTTTTGTATCTATATCTCCTTCAGTTCTGCTCTGATCTTGGTTATTTCTTGCCTTCTGCTAGCTTTTGAATTTGTTTGTTCTTGCTTCTCTAGTTCTTTTACTTGTGATGTTAGGTTGTCGACTTTAGATCTTTCCTGATTTCTCTTGTGGGCATTTATTGCTATAAATTTCCCTCTACATACTGCTTTAAATGTGTCCCAGAAATTCTGGTACATTGTGTCTTTGTTTTCATTCATTTCAAATGACATCTTTATTTCTGCCTTCATTTCCTTATTAACCCAGTAGTCATTCAGGAGCAGGTTGTTCAGCTTCCATGTAGTTGTGCAGCTTTGAGTGAGTTTCTTAATCCTGAGTACTAAGTTGGTTGCTCTGTGGTCTGAGAGACAGTTTGTTGTGATTTCTGTTCTTTTACATTTGCTGAGGAGTACTTTACTTCCAACTATGTGGTCAGTTTTTGAATAAGTGTGATGTGGTGCTGAGAAGAATGTATATTCTGTTGATTTGGGGTGGATAGTTCTGTATATGTCTATTAGGTCTGCTTGGTGCAGAGGTGAGTTCAAGTCCTGGATATCCTTTCTAAACTTCTGTCTCATCAATCTATCTAATATTGACAGTGCGGTTTTAAAGTCTCCCATTATTATTGTGTGGGAGTCTAAGTCTCTTTGTAAGTTTCTAAGGACTTGCTTTATGAATCTGGGTCCTCCTATATTGAGTGCATATATATTTAGGATAGTTAGCTCTTCTTGTTGAATTAATCCCTTTACTATTATTTAATGGCCTTCTTTGTCTCTTTTGATGTTTGTTGGTTTAATGTCTGTTTTATCAGAGACTAGGATTGCAACCCCTGCTTTTTTTTTGCTTTCCATTTGCTTGGTAAATCTTCCTCCATCCCTTTATTTTGAGTCTATGTGTGTCTCTGCATGTGAGATGGGTCTCCTGAATACAGCACACTGATGGGTCTTGACCCTTTGTCCAATTTGCCAGTCTGTGTCTTTTACTTGGAGCACTTAGCCCATTTACATTTAAGGTTAATATTGTTATGTATGAATTTGATCCTGTCATTATGATGTTAACTGGTTATTTTGCCCATTAGTTGATGCAGTTTCTTCCTAGCATCAATAGTCTTTACTATTTGGCATGTTTTTGTAGTGGTTGGTACTGATTGTTCCTTTCCATTTTTAGTACTTCCTTCAGGAGCTCTTGTAACGCAGGCCTGGTGGTGACAAAATCTGTCAGCATTTGCTTGTCAGTAAAGGATTTTATTTCTCCTTGACTTTTGAAACTTAGTTTGGCTGGATATGAAAGTCTGGTTTGAAATTATTTTCTTTAAGAATGTTGAATATTGGCCCCCACTCTCTTCTGGCTTGTAGAGTTTCTGCCGAGAAATCTACTGTTAGTCTGATGGGCTTCCCTTTGTGGATAACCCGACCTTTCACTTTGGCTGTCCTTAACGTTTTTTCCTTCATTTCAACTTTGGTGAATCTGACAATTATGTTTCTTGGGGTTGCTCTTCTCAAGGAGTATCTTCGTGGTGTTCTCCGTATTTCCTGAATTTGAATGTTTGCCTACCTTGCTAGGTTCAGGAAGTTCTCCTGGATAATATCCTGCACAGTGTTTTCCAACTTGGTTCCATTCTCCCCGTCACTTTCAGGTACACCAATCAAACATAGATTTGATCTTTTCACATAGCCCCATATTTCTTGGAGGCTTTGTTCGTTACTTTTTACTCTTTTTTCTCTAAAGTTCTCCTCTCACTTTATTTCATTAATTTGATCTTCAGTCACTGATACCCTTTCTTCCACTTGATCCAATCACCTATTGAAGCTAGTGCATGCATCACATAGTTCTCACACCATGGTTTTCAGCTCCATCAGGTCATTTAAGGTCTTCTCTACACTGTTTATTCTAGTTAGCCATTTGTCTAATCTTTTTTCAAGGTTTTTAGCTTCCTTGCAATGGGTTCGAGCATCCTCCTTTAGCTCAGAGAAGTTTGTTATTATCGACCTTCTGAAGCCTACTTCTGTCAGGTTGTGAAAGTCATTTTCTGTTCAGTTTTGTTTCATTGCTGGTGAGGATCTGTGATCCTTTGGAGGAGAAGAAGCGCTCCAGTTTTTAGAATTTTCAGCTTTTCTACTCAGGTTTCTCCCCATCTTGTGATTTTATCTATCTTTGGTCTTTGATGCTGGTGACCTACAGGTGGGGTTTTGGTGTGGATGTCCTTTCTGTTGATGTTGATGTTATTCCTTTCTGTTTGTTATTTTTCCTTCTAAGAGTTGGGACCACCAGCTGCAGATCTGTTGGAGTTGGCTGGAGGTCCACTCCAGACCGTGTTTGCCTGTGTATCACCAGTGTAGGCTGCAAAACAACAAATATTGCTGTCTGATCCTTCCTCTGGAAGCTTCATCTCAGAGGGGCACCTGCCTGTATGAGGTGTCAATAGGCCCCTACTGGGAGGTGTCTCCGAGTTAGGCTACACAGAGGTCAGGGACCCACTTGAGGAGGCAGTCTGTCTGTTCTCAGAGCTCAAACACTATGCTGTGAGACCACTGCTCTCTTCAGAGCTGTCAGACAGTAACGTTTAAGTCTGCAGAAGTTTCTGCTGCCTTTTGTTCAGCTATGCCCTGGCCCCAGAGGGTTGGAGTCTACAGAGGCAGCAGGTCTTACAGAGCTGCAGTGGGCTCTGCCCAGTTCGAGCTTCCCCAGGCACTTTGTTTACCTACTCAAGCCTCAGCAATGGCAGACGCCCCTCCCCCTGCCAGACTGTTGCCTCGCTGGTTGATCTCAGACTTGTGCACTAGCAGTGATCAAGGCTCCATGGGTGCCTTAGGCACACCTGCCGATCCATGTGCGGGATATAATCTCCAGGTGTGCCGTTTGCTAAGACTTGGAAAAGCACAGTATTTAGGAGGGAGTGTCCCAATTTTCCAGGTGCAGTCTGTCACAGCGTCTGTTGGCTAGGGAAGGAATATCCCTTGACCCCTTGTGCTTCCCGGTGAGGCAATGCCCCACCCTGCTTTGGCTCTCTCTCCATGGGCTGGTCCAACCAGTTCCAACGAGATGAACCAGGTACTTCAGTTGGAAATGCAGAAATCACCGTCTTCTGCATTGATCACGCTGGGAGCTGCAGACCAGAGTTGTTCCTATTCGGCCATTTTGGAATGGAAAACCTGGAAGACATTTTATATAGAATTTTACATCTTTGAAAAAGGAGAGTCTAAGAAAAAGAGAAAGTCCAGTTGTTTTCCAAATCTTAAGTCAGGTACAATGATAATACTGGTGTATCAGGACCATTTGCATAATTTTTCAACTTGGTTATGAAGTAATTTTGCTGGAAACATAGATAAATCTAAAAATATGAAAACAAAGATTTTCTTATACTTGCTTGTTTAAAAAATTGTGGTAAATATATATAACATAAACGCTACCATTTCAATCTATTTAAATTACAACTCAGTTGTAGTAAATGCTTTCACATTATTGTACAACCATCACCACCATTCAGCACCAGAAATTCCCTCCCATTTAGCTGATACATGATTGACAAAAAAATTGTATATATTTAGGGCTTAAAACATGATTTTTTCCATTTATCTATGCATTGTGAAATGATTACTATGATTAAGCTAAGTAAGATATCCATTATCTCACATAGTCACCATTCGTGTGTGTGTGTGTGTGTGTGTGTGTGTGTGTCTGTCTGTCTCTCAGACCACAGAGCAACCAACTTAGTACTCAGGATTAAGAAACTCACTCAAAGCCACACGACTACATGGAAACTGAACAACCTGCTCCTGAATGACTACTGGGTTAATAAGGAAATGAAGGCAGAAATAAAGATGTCATTTGAAATGAATGAAAACAAAGACACAATGTACCAGAATTTCTGGGACACTTTTAAAGCAGTATGTAGAGGGAAATTTATAGTAATAAATGCCCACAAGAGAAATCAGGAAAGATCTAAAATCGACAACCTAACATCACAAGTAAAAGAACTAGAGAAGCAAGAACAAACAAATTCAAAATCCTTCCTTCCTTCCTTCCTTCCCTCCCTCCCTCCCTCCCTCCCTCCCTCCCTCTCTCTTTCTCTCTTTCTCTCTTTCTCTCTTTCTCTCTTTCTCTCTTTCTTTCTTTCTTTCTTTCTTTCTTTCTTTCTTTCTTTCTTTCTTTCTTTCTTTCTTTCTTTCTTTCTTTCTTTTCTTTCTTTCTTTCTTTCTTTCTTTCTTTCTTTCTTTCTTTCTTTCTTTCTTTCTCTCTTTTCTTTCTTTCTTTCTTTCTTTCTTTCTTTCTTTCTTTCTTTCTTTCTTTCTTTCTTTCTTTCTTTCTTTCTTTCTTTCTTTCTTTCTTGTTCTAACAGCTTTCTGATGGGGTCTTTAAGATGTTTTTGTGTAAGATCAAGTTATTTGCAAATAGAGACCATTTAATTGCTTCCTTTCTGATGTGGATATTTTCATTACTTTCACTTGCCTAATTGCTCTTGCTAGGACTTCCACACTATGTAAAGTAGGAATGATGACTATGGACAACCTTCTTTTGTTCTTAAACTTAAAGGAAAATTTTTGGTTTCATCATCAAACATAATGTTAGCTGTGGGCTTGTCATATATGGCCATTATTATATTGAGGCACATTTGCTCTTTACATAATTTGTTGAGATATTTCTTCTAATCCAGGGCCAAATCCCACTGGATCATGGTGTATGATCTTTTTAATATGCTGTTGAATCTCCTTTGCTAGTGTTTTGCTGAGGATTTTTGCATTTATGTTAATCAGGGATACTAGCTTGAAAAGTAAATTTCTTTTCTTGCAGTGTTCTTGTCTGGCTTGGTATCAGGGAAATGCTGGATTTGTAAAATGAGTTATGGAGTGTTCTCTCATCTTCAGTTTTTGAAAGAGTTTAACAAAGATTTGTACTAATTCTTTTTTATGTACTCAGTAAAATTCACCAGTGAAGCCATCTGTTCCTGGACTTTTCTTTCTTAAGGAAATTTGATTAATAATTTAATCTCTTTACTCATTATTGGTATGTTCAGGTTTTCTATTTTTTCATGATAATTTCTGGTAGGTTGTATGTTTTTGGGAATTTATTTCCTTTCTTCTAGATGATTCAATTTGTTGGTATATAATTGTTCATTGTAGACTCTTATGATCTTTTGTATTTCTGTGGTATCAGTTGCAATGTCTCCCTCTTCATTTCTGATTTTGAGTCTTCTTTTTTTTTTGTCTACTAAAGGTTTCCCAATTTTATCTTTTTTTTAAAAAAAAGTCTTAGTTTTACCAATTTTTCCCAGTGGTTTTCTAATTTCTATTACATTTATTTCTGCTCTAATTTTTTTATTTTTGCACTTTTGTTAAATTTGGGCTCAATTTGTTTTTCATCTAGTTCCTTGAAGTGTAAAGTTAAAAATTTTACTTAGTTTTACCAATGAGTTTTATACTTTCATATATTTTTGTGTTGCTAATTAGTATTTTTTCTTTCTGTTTAAGAACTCCCTCTAGTGTTTTTTATAAAGAAAGTCTAGTGGTGATGAACTCCCTCCCCTTTTGTTGGTCTGAAAAAGCCTTTATATCTTTCCCATTTCTGAAGGACAGCTTTGCCAAGGAAAGTATTCTTGGTTGGTAGCTTTTTTCTTTCAGCACTTTGAATATGTCATCTTGCTCCGTCTTGGTCCTCAGGGTTTCTGATAGCCTTATTGAAGTTTCCTTGTGTGTGATATGCTTTGTTTCTTTTCAAGGCTGTTTTCAAAACTCTATTTGTCTTGATTTTGCTTGATTATAATGATTCTTAAGGAAATCTTTGTGTTGAATCCATTTGAAATCTTTGAATTTCATATATCTGGACATTCATAGATCTCCTCAGATTTGAAAACTATTCTGCCTCTATTTATTTAAACAAGCATTCTGCTTTTCTCTATTCTTCTGAAACTCTAATAATGGAAATATTAGGTCTCTTGACGGTGTCCCATAAATCACATAGGACTTTTTTTCTAATTTTTTTATTCCTCTTTCTCCTCTGACTGGATAATTTTAAATAATGCATCTGCAAATTTGTTTATTCTTTCTTCTGTTTAGTTAAGTCTGCTGTTAAACTTCTTTATCTCATGTTTTAGTTGTCATTGTATTCTTCAGCTCAAAAATCTGTTTTTTTTTTAAAATATTTTCTATCTCTTTGTTGACATTTAATTTTGTTTTTGCATTTTTCCTGATTTCATTAAATTGCTTATCTGCTTTATCATGTAGCTCACTCAGGTTCTTTAGAATAGTTATTTTAAATTCTTTGATAGGCAATTTGTGGATCTCCATTTCTTTGGACTCAGTTAGTTGAAGTTTATTGTGTACTTTTGTTGTGCCATGTTTACCTGATTCTTTGTGATCCTTATAGCTTTGAGTAAGTGTCTGCACATTTGAAGAAGCAGTCACCTTTTTCAGATTTTGGGACTGGCTTCCCTAAGAAAACACTTTCACTTGAAGGAGTAGGGGGGAGCATGTTGGAGTCTGTTCTGGCACTGGATCTAGCAGTGTGCTGTGCCAAGTGTGGAGCTTGTGGTGGCTTCAGGTTTGGAAGGGATGTGTGGTATCTCATCAGCTCAGGCAACTAGGGTTCATGACATTAGCAATTGTGTGGTCCTAGGCAGTAATAGCTTTGGAGGTTCATGGTGGCAGCTAGGATTGTTGAGGACCTCAGTAGCTTCTCCAGGTTCAGCAATAAGGGATGGAAGCAGGCAGCAGGAATAGGGGCTTGGGCCAGCAGTATGCATGTGCTTGACTGCAGGAGTTGGGTGCAGACTTGTGCGTAGTGACAGAAGCTAGCTGTGGATACACATGTGGAGGTAAAAATCAGGGCTAGGGGAGGGGCCAGGGCCAACTGTGGACACATTCATTACTGGGGGTTGACAGTGTATGTCATATAGTTATAGGAGTTAGGGTTGGTGGTGTCTATATGCATGGTTGCAGGGCAAATTGCAGATTTGCTCACAGCAGTGAAGGCTGGTGACGGGTGTCAGGATGCAGGGATCAACCGTGGGTGCAAGCACAGCGGTGAGTGTAGGCAATCGGGGGCGGGATCAGTTGTAAGTGCACATGCAGTGGCAACCCAGTGGGACTGGCAGTAAGCATGTATGTGGCTACATGAGCCGGCTATGGATGGGCACATGTGTGGATGAGAGAGACCTGGTAAGGGAGGTTGAGGCTGGCTGTACACATGCACACGGCTGCACATGTGGCAATGGGAACTGGGGTCTGTCGTAGGGGCCCAGGCTATTTGTGGGCACGTACACTGCAGCTGTGCTATGTACCCAGGACAGGGATTCCCCAGTAGTAGTGACTGGGGTGGCTCCAAGGAGAAGGGAGGAGAGGAATAGCGACTCAGGCAGCTAGATAATGCAAAGGTGATAAACTGCAAGGCCCTCGGTGTTGAAAGCTAAAAGGGACCCCTGTGGCTTTTCTGGCTGTTGCTTTCCTAGGCAACAAAAGCTGCTGGGGTCCTGTGCAGAGCAGGCCACCAGGGTTTGTGATGGTGAACAGTGCAGCGTTCTCAGGAGTGAAATCTGTAGGGGATGCCTCATGGCCACAAGGGCTCTGGAGGTCCTCAGTGGAAAAGGCTGCTGGTGTCCTGTGCCGAACAGGTCCCTGGGACCCTGGCAGTTCCTGCAGCTTAACTGATAATGGTAACTCCCACCTTTTTGTGTTCCTAGTCATCACTGGATGTCTCAGCAATGTTAGTCTCCCCAGCAATCTGGGTGAGGTGAAACTGAGGTGGCTCATTTAGGCAGGGTCCTGAAAGGCTGGGGCAGCTGGTTGTTCACCTCACTGTGCTTTCTCCTGGGAGGGGAACTCCAGAGCTGGGGAGTTTCCATGTTGAGCAATTCTGACCTAGTGAATAGGATGCTTCAGGAAAAATAAAACCATTATTTTTTTGTGTAATTATTCTCAAGGTTTTGTGTGATTTTTTCTTTTTTCGCTTTACTGTTATACCTTTTTAAGTAGACTCCTGGCCCTTCTATAGTGAATTTTATTCCTGGATAGCTCTCCAATTGTTGTTCTTTACGGGGTAGAGGAGAAGTCGAGACAAAGACTGGAATCTCCCCTTCTGGTATCATGCTGACTTCTAAAACTTTTTCATCATCCCAAACCAAAACTTTGCATCCATTAAACAATTTCCTACTACCTTCTCCTCCCAACCACTAGTAACCACTATTCTACTTTCTGTCCTAATAAATATGTTTATTCTTGCTACTTTGTATGAGCAGAAACATATAATATTTGTCATTTTGTGTCTGGTTTATTTCAGTTAGCATAATGTTTTAAATTTTATCTATGTTATAGCATGTATCTTTTTTTTCTTTTTAATAGTTTTTTAAAGAGATATTTCAGATCTCTATTTGAAACCAGGATTTTTCCTTTCAATTGGGAATTATGGGACATCTCTTTCGTATTTACTCTTTCGTATTTAAAGGTATTTTATAAATTGCCATTTGCTTCTATTCACTTCACTTTCCCTTCAGGCCAGGCAAAGTAATCTCTGTACTTTCCATTCAACTTCAGAAAATTCAATGTCAGAAAATTGAATGGAAAGTACAGATACTTCCCATATTCCCTCTGCTTGCCCCTTGCAGGGCCTCTCCCACTATGAACATTCCACACCAGAGTGGTCCATTTGTTACAACTGATACATCTACAATGACGCAACATTCTCACCCAAAGTCCATCATTTACCTTAAGGTTCACTCTTGATGCTCTGTATTCTATGGCTTTTGATAAATGTAAAGTGACATGTAGCCACCATTGTAGTATTGTACAGAACAGTTTCACTGTCCTAAAATTCTCTGCGCTCCACTCGTTCATTCCTCTTTCTACACTAATATTTTACTGTCTCTATAGTACTGACTATTCAAACATGTCATATAGTTGGAATCCTATAGTATGTAGCCTTTTCAGATTGGCTTATTTCACATAGTAATATGCTTTTAAGTTTCTTTCATGTCTTTGTGGCTTCATAGCTCATATATTTTTACCACTGAGGAATATTCCATTGTCTGAATGTACCACAATGTATTTATTCATTCACCTCTTGAAGGACATCTTAATTGCTTTCAACTCTTGACAATTATGAATAAAGCTGCTATAATCATTTAGGCAGATTCTTTGTATGGATATCAGTTTTTAACTTTGGGGGTAAATACCAGTGAGTGTGATTGTTAGATCATATGGTAAGAGTGTGTTCAGTTTTGTAAGAAACTGTCAAATTTTTTTCCAAAGTGGCCGCACCATTTTACATTTATGCCAGCAGTAAATGACAGTGCCTATTGCTCCATGTCTTTGGCAGTATTTGTTGTTGTCAGTGTTTTAAATATCTGCCATTCTAGTAGGTATACTGTGGTATCTCATTGTAGTTTTAATTTGCAAGTCCCTAATGACATAGGATGTTGTACATCTTCTCATATGCTTATTTGCTATCTAGATATTGTCTTTGGTGAGGTGTATGTTCAGATATTTTGCTTATTTTCTAATTTAATAGTTTCCTTTTTAAAGGTTGAGTATAAAGAATTCTTTGTATATTTTGTATATCAATTATTTCAGATGTGTGTTTTGCAATTTTTTTCTAGCCTGTGGCTTGTGTTTTTATTCTCTTGATGCATCAGAATTTTATTGCTTTGTAGGGGTGAATAATTTTCTAATGCATGTGTATACCACATTTTGTTTATCCATTGATAGACATTAAGATTATTTTCACCTTTTTCTGTGAATAATACTGTTATAAATCTTGCTGTAAAAATGTCTGTTAAAGTCCCTGCTTTCAATTCTTTTGGGTATATAACCAGAAGTGGAATTGCTGGGCATCTTTTTGCTTTTACAAATTTTCCAATAGTGTAACTAAGTAATTATTCTCAGTTTTCATTTCTGTGAGCAAAGTAGTCAGGCAGCATTCACAAAAAGGCACTATTGTAACAATCTTTGCTCTTCATGTAGCTTTACCATTTCTTGTTAGTAAGTGAAGAATTAATCAGCAGTCTGCCAGAGTCAGGCAAGTAATTACGATTCTTGACTGCAAATGGCTTTGCTTACGGGGAAAGTTAAGTGAATTGAAGCAAATGACAATGTATAGGATACCTTTAAAAATAAAAGAGATGGACCATAATTCCCATTTGAAAGGATAAATCCTGGTTACAAACAGAGAGCTGATAAAATAGATTAGAATAAAAAGACCTGAGAAAGCACCACAGAGAATCCAAATGGAATCTCGTCCCTTGCTTCTTTATAACCTACAAATACCCGAAACAGCAGCGGGACAGTATCACCGTATTTTCTATGCAAAAAGTATAATCTTCTATTTTATTCTCAAAACGTCAGGAAACATGCAGAGGAACTCATGGAGATTTGCAATCTCGATATATGAAAAAAGACAATTATTATAGATATGCAGCCTTCAACCAGGGTAATATTTCATCAGGTATGCATGGATACTGGATTAAGTGCATTTATGATCTGAATGTAAAGCAAGTATTTTGCATATGGGGTCTAGAAAAGAGTTATGATGTTCCCACTTAATATCTTCTAAAAATAAAACATGCCTAAGCATATTTAGTTAAGCAGTAGAACTAAAGTTCATATTGAAATTATCATTCTTGTCAGATTCTTGACTATTATCTTAGTTTAACTATGGTTAAATGCTTACCTTCAACAAATACTTAGAGATCTTTTGGCTTTATTGATAATTCTTTTAAACTCTTAAAGAGTATATATTCTCTATAATATAAAATATGTTTCATATTATAGAAAAAGATAAGAAAAATGAACTAATTAAATTAAACTGATCCTGACATTGAAACCTAACAAAAGTGTTCTGTAATGGGATATCATGCTTGTGAGCATAAAGTCTGAGTTTACTCAGCAAATTAAAGTAATGTGAAAGAATATTCCAATACAATGAGGTGGACTTTATTCCAGAGATGGTTTAACTTATGAAAAGTTATTGGCTGAGCATGGTGGCTCACACTTATAATCCCAACACTTTGGGAGGCCAAGGTGGGAGAATTGCTTGAGGCCAGGAGTTTGAGACCAACCTGGGCAACATAGTGAGACTCTGTCTCTACAACAACAACAAAAAAAATCAGCCAAGTGTGGTGGCTCACTCATAGTTCCAGCCACCTGAGAGGCTGAGGGAGGAAGATCTTCTGAGCCCAGGAGTTTGAGGCTTCAGTGAGCTGTGATCATACCATTGCACTCCAGCCTGGGAATGGAGCAAGACCTTGTCTCAGGAAAAAAAAAAAAATTCCTTTTGATGACTGAAAATAAAAAAAGAAAAAATTATTAATATTTTTTGTTGCTGTAATAGGGCAACCCACAAAAACAATAAACAAATGATCTTTTCAGCATCTGCTATAAAAAGCATATGATAAAATTCAATATCCATTCCTTGTTTAAAAACATTTTTGAGTAACTCAGATTTTCTGTTCCTGTTCTTAATACTTGTTTAAACAAGAAACGTTTTGATGACACATATTAAGAAATTTAAAACCGCAGCAAGGTGTTCATTGCTTTCCTATGACTTCCATGGTTTTCTCATTCAGAAAGCTAGATCAGTAAATCTCATTTTGAAATTAGCTCACAAAGTTCTTCTCTCATCTCTCCTGTGTTAGTCAGGTTCTCAGCCTGAGCAGAAGGTTCAGAGAGAAGGGATTGAAAACATTGTTCAGTTCTGATCTGCAGTTCTTCTGACTGGTTTTCAAGATTTGAAACTTGTTGTTATCCTTTCTTACTCTCAAGCCCAAACAGCGGTGAAAACATTTAAGAATTAAATTTTGTAACATGATTTTCCTAAAGATTGAGTTCCCATTTAAGTCCAAGAATCATGTCATGTAAGGTCAAAACATTTTCTTTAGACTTTGCAGAGACTTGTTTAATTGGTTTATGTGATAAAAATGTCTGCCAGGGAAGCTACTTTCTGCAACCATTTTTCATCTTCAAGGCATGAAAAAAAAAAATCTGGGCTACTATCTTCTTGAAGCTGCCTTTGCAATTTATCTTTCAACTCAAACAACTTGTTTAAAAACACTCTTTTAGCTAAGCCAACAGATTTCTGTAGGTAGCAGATTTGTGTCTTTTTAGTTTAAGTGTTCACACTGTTTTTCTTTTTTTTAACCAAACTGGTCTTTGTTTAATAGTTACAATCATCCAGATCATTTTTCATTTCATTTCTGAGAATTTTTTTTCTACTTTTATTTAGATTCAGAGGGTACATGTGCAGAGGGTACATTGCTACATGAGTATATTATGTGATACTGAGGTCTGGGGTACAAATGGTCCCATCACCCAGGCAGTGAGCATAGTACCTAATAGATAGTTTTCAACCTTGCCCCACCCTTTTTCCAACTCTGACAGTCCCCGGTGTCTATTGTTCCCAACTTTGTGTCCATGTGTACCCACTGTTTAGCTCCCACTTATAAATGAAAACATGCAGTATTTGGTTTGCTGTTCCTGCATTAATTTGCCTAGGATAATGGCCTTCAGCTGCATCCACGTTGCTGCAAAGGACATGATTTTGTTTTTCCTTATGACTGCATAGTATTACATAGTACATACATACACACACACACACACACACACCCTACACACACACACACACATACCCCTATCAATCACATTTTCTTTATCCAGTCCACTGTTGACAGGTACCTAGGTTGAATCCATGTCTTTGCTATTGTGAATAGTGCCGTGATGAATATACGAATGCAAGTGTGTTTTCAGTGGAATGATTTATATTCCTTTGGGTGTATACCCAGTAATGAAATTGCTGGGTCAAATGGTAGTTCTATTTTTAGTTCTTTGACAAATCGCCAAACTGCTTTCCATGGTGGCTGAACTAACTTACATTCCCACCAACAGTGTATAAGCCTTTCTTTCTCTCCATAGCTTCACCAACATCTGTTATTTTTTGACTTTTTAATAACAGCCATTCTGTCTCATATGAGATGGTATCTCATTGTGATTTTATTTTGCATTTCTTTGATGATTTGTCATGTGGAACTTTTTTTTCATGTCTGTTGGCTGCTTGTATGTCTTTTTTGTTTGTTTGTTTTTGAGAAGTATCTGCTTATGTCCTTTGCCTACTGTTTTTTCATCAACTTCTATTTTAAGTTCTGGGGTACATGTGCAGATATGCAGGTTTGTTACTTAGGTAAACATGTGCTATGGTGATTTGCTGCACAGATCGACCCATCACCTAAGTATTATTACCTAAGTATTAAGCCCAGCATTCATTAGCTATTATTCGAATGCTCTCCCTCTCCCCTTGCCCCCTGAACAGGCCCCAGTGTATGTTGTTCCTCACCATGTGTCCATGTATTCTCGTCATTCAGCCCCCACTTATAGGTGAGAACCTGCAGTGTTTGGTTTTCTGCTCCTGCGTTACTTTGTTGAGGATAAAAACTTCCAGTTCCGCCCATGTCCTTGCAAAGGACATGGTCTAATTCCTTTTTACGGCTTCATAGTATTCCGTGGTATATATGTACCACATTTTCTTTATCCAGTCTACCATTGATGCCTTTGCCCATTTTTTTTAATGGGACTGTTTATTTTTAGCTTCCTGAACTCGGTAAGGTCCTTATAGAGTCTGGATATTTGACTTCTTTTGGATGCATACCTTACAAATATTTCTCCCATCCTGTAGTCTGTCTGTTTACTCTGTTGATAGTTTCTTTTGCTTTGCAGAAGCTCTATAGTTTAAGTAGATCCCACTTGTCAATTTTTGTTTTTGTTGCAATTGCTTTTGAGGAATTAGTCACAAATTCTTTGCCAAGGCTAACGTTCAGGGAGCGATTTCCTAGGTTTTCTTCTAGAATTTTTATAGCTTTAGGTGTTATATTTAAATATTCAATCTATCTTGAATTAACTTGTGTATATGATGATAGGTAGATGTCCAGTTTCATTCTTCTGCAAATGGCTAGCCAGTTGACCCAGGACCATTTCCAAGAATACTTGCCACCAGAATACCTCTGTGAAGAAAGAAATATATTGTGACAAATAATTTTCATGTTTTTTCCAAGAGAGGCAAAACAGCCCATGGATATGGATATATAATTAATTGAAGAAGCACCATCAGTACAGATGTCAATACAGATGATTTATTTCTACATATGAAGACAAAGCATTAAATATCTTATGGGCATTGCTTGTTTCAGACAGCCCTTGCAGCAGAAATAATTTCTTCGGTTTCATGAGCATACACAATGTTTTACAAATGCTGGACACAATGGCATTTACTAGTTAAATCTGTTGATTTACCAAATTAGCTGGCAAAGCCACAACTTTTTGGTTTATTACACAAAATCTTTCGAATGTTGTGTAACACGTGATCAGTATGTTGACTTATTGTAGTATTTGAGATTGGAACTTTTTCAATTTCTCCAAATGTTTCACCAAACATTTGCCATTACCCCAAAAAGTTTTCTCATGCCTCTTTGTAATTAATCCTTTTCCCTCATCTCAGGCTCCTGGCAATCTGTTTTCTTTCACTCTAGATTTACATTTTCAAAATTCCATGTAAATAGATTCACAAAGTATGCAGTCTTCTATGTCTGCTTCTTTCACTTGGTATGATGCTTTTTAGATTCATCTATGTTTTTGTGTGTACAGAAGTACATTCTTTTTTATTGTGGAGTAGCATTTCATTTTATAAATATGCCACACTTTGCTTATCTATTTGCTAATTGATTGACATTTTGATCATTTCTAGTTTTCTTCTTTCCAATTTCCATATACATTTTGTGGACATACGCATTTCTTCCTCTGGATAAATATTTAGGTATGGATTTCTGTGTTTTATTAGAAGTGCATGTATATTTTAAGAAGCTTGCAAACTATTTTCTAAAGTGTTTTTATCATTTTTCATTTCCATCAACAATCTGTGTATGGGTTTATAGTTTCTTTAGATGTTTGCCAACACTTACTGTTGTCAATTTGTTTAATTTTTAGCATTTTAATGGTTACATAGTGATACTTCATTTTGGTTTTAAATTTTTATTTCCCTAAAGATAACATTAATCATTGTCTCATGTGCTTATATGTTACTTATATATGTATTTGGCCATGTGTCTGTTCAAATATTTTGCCTATTAAAAACACTAGGCTGTTTGTCTTTTCATTATGAGATGGTATGGATTTTTTATATTTTCTGTATAACTGTAGATTTTCAAATATATGCACTGCAATATTTTCCCCCAACTTGGGTCACATCTTTATTTCCTCAATATTATTTTTTTAGAAGGCAAAAATTTTAGCTTTAATGAAGTCTAATTTATCATTTTTTCTTATAGTTTATTATTTTTGTGTGCTTTAATGTAAGAAATACTTGCCTGTCTCAAGATCACAAGTATATTCTCCTGCATTTTCTTCTAGAAGTTTTCTAGTTTTAGCTCTTACATTTAGTGGTATGATCTAATTCATATGAATTTTTGTATGTAGTGCAAGGTTAGAGTTGAGATTCATTTGACTATATATATATGAAATTATTCATATATATATATATGAAATTATTCTTAACAACTTGCTGAAAAGATCTTTCTTTCCCCAGTTGAATTCCTTGGCACTTTTGCTGAAAATAAACTTATTTTATATATGTAGTTTTCTTCCTGGACCTATGTTTTCATTACATTGGTTTATCTTTACCTATATGTCAGGATTTCACTTATGTTTATTATAGCTTTATAGTAAATCTTGAAGCTAGTTAGTATAAGTCTTCCAATTTTACTTTTTGTTTTGAAGCTGTTTGGATAATTTAGGTCCTTTGCATTTCCATGTAAACTTACAACATGCTAGTCAGTTTCTACAAAAAAGTCTTCTGGAATTTTGATTGGAATTGTGCAAATCTGTGTTTCCATTTAGGGAGAATCAACACCTTAACACTACTGATATTATAAACCATGAATACAGAGTATCTCTATATTTACTTAAGAGTTCTTTAATTTCTCTCAGCAATGCTTTGTAGTGTTCAGCGAACAGGTCTTACACATATTTTATTTAGTTTATGTGTACTTCTTTCAAATTTTTGATGCTGTTGTAGATGGCATTGCCTTTCAAATTTCAACTTCCAAATGTTCATTGTTAGTATATAAAAATATGATTGATTTATGTCGATCAACCATGTATCTAAGATAACTCAAAGTTAAGATCTAAATAAGTTACTAAACTCACTTATTAATTCTAGTAGCTTTTTCATAGATTCCTTAGCATTTTGTACTAAGGTAATCATAACATCTGCAAATAAAGACAAGGGAGATGAAAAGCCAGAAAATGTAACAATAAACAGAAAATATTACAGAGTAATCAAAATAGGAATAAACCTAATAAACATCACTGAAATACACTGAAAACACTGAATAAATCTCATGAAATTTATTGGAAAAGAATATGAATATAAACATGATTATAGAAAAAATGATAAATATAGAAAGTGATAAGAAGATCCAACTTCCATATAAGCAGTATTCAAAGAGAACCAAGCCAATGGAATAGAAAAAGACTTACATAGTTTACTATGTGCCACTTTATGTACTTCTACTTAATTCATTTTCTTATGTTGTTTAAATGATCTTTTACTGAAGAAACTCTAGCTTCTGTTTAAGTATAGCTTTGGAGTTAGGATCACGTGGTTCAAATTGTTGCTCATTTTTGTTACCAGCTCTGTGTCTTTGGGAACATTATCTCATCTGGGTCACTTAGTTGTCTTATTCGTCAAGAGAAGAAAAGAAAAGTACCTATCTATAGACTTGCTCTAATTTTTATTATTGTTATTATTATACTTTAAGTTCTGGGATACATGTGCAGAACTTGCAGGTTTGTTACATAGGTATACATGTGCCATGGTGGTTTGCTGCACCTATCAACCCGTCATCTACATTAGGTATTTCTCCTAATGCTATCCCTCCCCTAGCCCCTGACCCCCAACAGGCCCCGGTGTGTGATGTTCCTCTCCTTGTGTCCATGTGTTCTCTTTGTTCAACTTCCACCTCTGAGTGAGAACATGCGGTGTTTGGTTTTCTGTTCCTGTGTTAATTTGATGAGAATGATGGTTTCGAGCTTCATCCATGTCCTTGCAAAGGACATGAAGTCATTCTTTTTTATGGCTGCATAGTATTCCACTGTGTATATGTGCTGCATTTTCTTTTTGCAGTCTATCATTGATGGTCATTGGGGTTGGTTCCAAGTCTTTGCTATTGTGAATAGTGTTGCAATAAACATATGTGTGCATGTTTAAATAAAATACTTCACATGAAGTGCTTAATATTGTGCTTAACACAAAACAAGCATTCAATCAATACTATACTATGAAGTATCTTTTCTTGGTCTCTTGTATTCTAGTTAGGAACATTTCTGAAAATGGCAACAAATCACCTTACTCAAGTGGCTTAAATTACAATGGAAAATTGACTGGATCTTGAAGAGAACAGGGAATGAGTCTAGCCAGGGTGAAAACTATGTGTTCAGGACTTAGTTCTCTCTCTCTCTCTCTCTCTCCTTTTTGAATGAGCTTCTTTGGTGTTGGTTCTTTTTTGGGCGGAAGTTCCACTGGTGATAGTTCAATAGTTACCAGCAGTTTCCCAAATTTCTCATTCACATGGAAATAAAAGGGTAATTTTTTTTTCTAAATTAAATGTTGCACAGAAATAACAGCTTCCTTATGCATTGATCAATTCAGGTCACAAGTCCATCCCTGAACTAATCACTATGATGAAACATGACCTGTAGAAACTAAGGCAGAGTAATTTTCTTTGAAAGAATTTGGTTGTGTGAGGGCAGACTGTAATTTCTGTTACTATTACTAGGAGAAGCAGCAGCCCAGAACAGCAATTATCTATGACAAATCTTATCCCATTCATGGTGTCTCTTCTAAATTGAGATCACAAGGTTTCCTTATCATGCAGAGAACTACTCTTTATCTATATTCTGGGTGATTCATCTCTTTCCTTTGGGTGAAGTATGTTTTTTATCTG
Source organism: Chlorocebus sabaeus (assembly GCF_047675955.1). Lineage (NCBI taxonomy): Eukaryota > Metazoa > Chordata > Mammalia > Primates > Cercopithecidae > Chlorocebus > Chlorocebus sabaeus. Next base: position 29,851,715 of record NC_132914.1, on the reverse strand, counting down.
CCTTTTGCATATGTGCTTTGTTTTCCTTTCTTTTTGCCACAGTTTTTATGTTATTAATCCCATGCTGGTTTCTTTTTCTTTTCTTTTCTTTTCTTTTTTTTTTTTTTTTTTGAGACAGAGTCTTGTTCTGTCACCGAGGCTGCAGTGCAGTGGTGTAATCTCGGCTTGCTTCAACCTCTGCCTCCCAGGTTCAAGTGATTCTCCTGCCTCAGCTACCCATGTAGCTGGGATTACAGGCACGTGTCACCACACCCAGCCATTTATTTTTTTGTAGTTTTGGTAGAGACAGGGTTTCACCATGTTGGCCGGTCTAGTCTTGAACTCCTGATCTCAAGTGATCCGCCTGTCTTGGCCTCTGCAAGTGCTGGGATTACAGGCGTGAGCCACAGAGCCCGGCTGGTTTTTTTTTTTTTTTTTTTTTTTTTTAATAATTGTTACTCATCCTCAAATGGATGCCAGAAACATGCTAATACTTACATACACATGTACATACATACATACTGTAGTTAGGAGTGGTTGAGGATAACAGCAAAGAATTTTAAGTCACCAGATCTGTGTTGCAGTTTGACTATAATTGTTTCCCCTCCCTCTTTCACCCCGCTTCACCTCCAGAGGTCTCCCTTAGCTAGAACACCACATTGTGAATCTCTTCCTTCTCTCTCTCTCTATCTCTCTCTCTCTCTGTCTCTCTCTCTCACACACACACACATACACACTCCTCACCTACCCTTCCCCTACTTCTCACAGCATAATTTGTCTTTCTACTGCATTTTTCCTGCATTCCAAGCCATTATCCTGGGTCTCCCTAAGGACACCCCCCTCTCGCCATTCTCAAAGGCTCTTTATACCCAAAGAGCTCAACACTCTAATCAAAGGAATTTTTAGGCTACTGGTGACATAAACTTCTTGGGAAACTAGTTGTCTTGGTCTAGCTCCTAGGAGTCTCTCTTCTCTCATCTTCGTCTAGACTTCCCAGTGCTTGGCAGATATGCCTCCTAGTTTGTGGCTTGTGGTTGTGTCCTGTTCCAGGTCTCATTGAAGATAGATTATTTTCCCTCTACTTTTTTTGTTTGCTTTTGGTGGAGTTTGAGGGAGTAGAGAAGAGTAAAACATCTTCTACTTCCCTTTCTTTAACCAAAAATCTTCAGAATTCTTTCAGTCAATTTGAGATGTTCACTTGGATGTCCCCCAGACACATCAAAACTAACATGTTAAAAAATGTAAACATATTCCTTCCTGCCTTGTACCACAAACCTTTTTCTTCTTCAGTTTTTCTTGTCTCAGTCAGAAGAACCATCATGCCCGGTTGCCTTGATCCTGGAATGCTGGAGATTTTCCGGAGGTCTTTCTCTTTCGTACTTACAACACCTAATGGTTGTCACATCTTATATATTTTATCTCTTCTACACCTTTCAAGTTTATCCCGCTCTCTCAGTGCTCACTGCAATTTCTGTTTTGTTGTTGTTGTTGTTGTTGTTGTTGTGGCAGAGTTTTGTTCTTGTTGCCCAGGCTGGATTGCAATGGCGTGATCTCGGCTCACTACAACCTCTGCCTCCCAGGTTCAAGCAATTCTCCCGCCTCAGCTTCCCGAGTAGCCGGGATTACAGGCATGCACCACCACGGCCAGCTAATTCTGTATTTTTAGTAGAGATGGGGTTTTACCATGTTGGTCAGACTGGTCTCGAACTCCCGACCTCAGGAGATCTGCCTGCCTTAGCCTCCCAAAGTGCTGGGATTACAGGCATGAGCCACCATGCTCATCCTGCCCCCTGCCATTTCTAGGATGCCACCTCCTTGTATTAGGTTGGTGCCATTGCTTTTAATGGCAGAAACCGCGATTACTTTTGCACCAACCTAATAATTATTGCAATTGCTGTTCTCCTCCAGGACTGGCTGGCTTTGATGTTGTTTGAACCATTTTTCTGCTGTGTTAGAATGCTAAAGAGTAGATAAGGGAGAGATGGGAGAGATATACAGTATAAATTGTCTCTTCCAAATCTGTTCTTGAGCAACTTTCAGAAAAATCACAAATGTGTCTCTGATAGTGGGTTCTTTATAACATGATAAAGTCTACACTTTTGTTCTTAAGAAGAATGATATACTTAACTACATTCTTAAAAGCAAAGAACAAACAGTTCTCATTTTTCTGGTATGTCAGCAGTGATGGCAGGAGGGTGGAGTCGTGGGGACCAGTTCAGCAGCCCAGCCAAGGGAAAAAATAAAGCTTCGGTCTTTCAGCAGGCCAGTGAAAATTATTGGTAGAGGACACCTAGTGGCGCTTTGTAGAAATTCACTTACACTAACGAATTGTACTCTTGAATATTAAGAGCACTCACTATACCAGGAACTTGTCAGCAAATATAACACAAGTACGATAAAACAACACGGTACAAACCAAGCCCATTGTTAAATCTAGTTGTATTGGTCGGTATAGGCTAACTGCTGTAACAAACAACCTCCAAACTTGAGGTGGCTTAACATAATAGAGTTTATTTTGTGTCCTCAAACAGTACAGATGCTCAGCTAGTCACCTTCCATACAATAACACAGAAGAAACACTTGATCACGTGAAAAACAATGTACCTTATACTTGTATAGGAAGATTCAACATTATAAAGACATCACTTCTAAAAACAGAATAAAACAAAATCCAACATTGCATGTAGAAATGGGTGTGGAAAATTGGCAAGATTCATTGAACTACATTTAAGAGCTGTGTAATTCACTATATATAAATTTTACCTCAATTTAAAAATGATTTTTTTTCCCAAAAAGAACACCCAGTAAAAAGCTGACAAAAAATAGCAGTAAAGGTTAAGAGTATATGTTTAATATACACATGTATATAGAGAGCATATATTTATATATATAAAGAGTATATATTTAATGTAACACCATATATTAAAACTCATGAAATCCCAATAATTAAAAGGGAGTGGTACTATAATTTTAAAAAATTACTAAAAAGGAGAGAGATTGGTATGGGCATGAGAGTAGGCAGATTAATAAGATGGAATAGAAAACCCAGATATGCCCAAGTGCATACAGAAATGTAATAAAATATAAAATAGTCATCAGAAATCCAGTCACCTATTCAATGAATGTGTTTGGGATAACTGTAAATATCTGTATTCTGCTTGGAGAAAGGAAGAAGGAAGGAGAAACAAAAGTTATTCATTCTTGAGAAAAATCCCCTCAAGCATTGTATTAGTCAGGGTTCTTCAGAGAGCAGAACCAATAGGATGTGTGTGCATATATGTAAAGGAATTTATTATGAGGAGCAGCCATGAAATTGTGGAGGCTGACAAGTCCCAAGGTCTGCAGGGTGAGACAGGAAGCTGGACACCTAGGTGAGTTGATGATATAGTTTCAGTGTTAAGGCTAGCAGGCTAGACACCCAGGAAGAGCTGATTTTTCAGTTCAACTCTGAAGGCAGGGAAAAGCTGATGTCCCAGTTTAAGGCAGTCAGGCAGAAAGAATGCTCTCTTATTGTGGGTGGGTCAGCCTTTTGTTCTATGCAGGCTTTCAGTTGATGGGATAAGGCCCTCCCTCATTAGGGAGTATACTCTGCTTTACTCAGTCTACCGATTAATCTCATGCAATCACCTTCACAGATACACCCAGAATAATGTTTAATTAAATATCCAGGCATCCTATGGCCCACTGAAGTTGACACATAAAATTAACTATCACAGGCATCATAAAAGATTTACATTCTCTGACATTTTATTCTATTTCCTGAAATCTTGCTCTCACAAAGGATTGTAATATTTGATCTGAAAAGAATGATAGAAGAGATATTTATTGCAGAATTTTGAAGCTATATTTTTAACATACACACAGAATTTCTCCTCTACTTCTTGCTGAATACAGGTAAGCCTCAAATCTATGACATAATATTTTTTAAATGAGAAAACATAGAGAAACTCTTGCTCTTTTCATCTAATGGAAAGGCATCAAATCATGTCACCTCTGGTTGCCTACTAAGTCAAAATGACCACTTGCCATTGATTTTTGCATTTTAGGATCCTTTTACTGCGTTACTAGCCATTGGCACACTCCTGACCAAAAGGACACACACTGTTCCTCATTCTCTTTTTTCTATAATGGGTTTGAATTTGATCTATGCTTTGGGTGATTAATGGTGGTTAGTTAACTTTGCTATTTAGCTTGATATTGATATTATATCAATATCTGATATTGAGCTTACCCTGGTATTTCAGTGAGTGCAACAGAAATCACTCCAAGGTAGATGAAAGTGTGGAATCATAAATATATTCTTGAGCTTAATATGACATTCATGTTTGAATCCTGCATGGTCCAAAATTGTCCAAATTATCTCACAATTTGAAAAGCTCTTCAAGGGGTAGAATTTGAACAGAAGGCTTTCTGAGTATGTCAACCAGCGTCACTTTTAATCATAAGGGCACCTTTCTGCAGAGCATTGTAGTCCTGGGGAAAGCAAGAACTTAACTGCTAACAGGGATCCCTTAGGCACGGTTTAGCTAATTGATATCAATGGCTCACATGATTCTCTCATTTTACATCTGCTTTTTTCCTTTGAAGCAATTCAAAACCATATTATTTGGTGTCTTAATTGAATCAAGCTCAAAGAAATTCTTTCTGATTTCTACAGAAAAAAGTCAATAACCAAAGATAAATGCTGAGTTAAGGCAGCATTCCATTCTCTATATCTCATAATGAGAATACTTTAGCAAATAAAATTATCAAGAATGAGCCTTTTAAATGACAAATGGCTTTTTACTACTAAGTCTTAATTACCATGACTAGGACACATCCCCATTGCACCAGAAACATTCTTCGTTCTTCCGGTTTTTTCAAGGTGCAAATTGTGTGTATTTATATGTGGACTGGAGAAATTAATAACTGCCTTTCTTCACTGGCAACTGTTTTATCTGCCTACCCAGCAACCATCATCTGAAGATTGAAGATAAAATAATAAGTCCTTATAAGAACAGCACAACTGGAGTCTCTCTTGGGCTTACCCAGGAAACAGCTGTTGAAAGGTAATGTGGTTCCTCTGTTTTTCTGGTCGGTCCCAGGTGGAGAACAGAACTAACCCCTGCTCTGCAGGGCAATGGATCTTGATGTTTCCAGGAAAGAAAACTAAGTAGTTATTAGGCAATAAAGAAAAATATTTCCTTCCTCAGTATAGGTTTACATTGTTCTGTCCCTGAAAATTGATATCACCACAAGATAGGAGTGTGCATGTTTGATTTAAAAGGTTCAATAGTTAAGGAAGTAGGAATGTCTGCATTTCACATTTCTGTATATTGTTTACTGTTATAATTCAAGTCTCCAGAACAGAATAATGTCCAGTAGGTGCAAAACATTTTTTGTTATGTAAATGAACACTTGATTTTGTAGATGAAGATTCTTACCTGATACAAACCACAATTTATATATATGTTAAATAAAACATTCATATTGAATGCACCCATGTAAGTGTTTTGGTAAATGAATCAAAGTAATCTTCACACTGTGAATTATTATTGTTTTTTTCTGGAGTTTTGGTTTGCCTCCAGCAGAGTGATTGAGTCTCCCCTTCACCAACCCCGCCCCCGACCGTGAAATTCAGTTCATTGGCAGGAGGTGATGCTGTGATTGAGAGAATCTCCCAGCTGCATAGGTTGGGGTTAGCACAAGAATGCTGCAATTAGAGCATATTTACAGATGCTCTAAAAACCTCTGTCATAGTCGTGGCCAAAGAGGTAGATGGTGTGGTCTCTTTTGGTGGTCAAAAGTATTATATTATTGACCTTGTTTAGAATTGGCAGCATATGGTGATGATAAAAATCAGGCCAACTTTTAATCAGTTTTATTATGGTTTTAAAATTATCTATAGGCTATGCACCTCCTCACTGCCAGCTCCCAGGCTGGCTGGCCACTGTTTTATAAGTTCCCCTTTTGATGTGTTCCTATGAGTCAAGCGCACTGTAAACTCTCAGAGGAGCTTAGGGGAGCATCAATCTAAATCTCATTCTACTCCCTAGATAGGGTTCTGATATGGAATACAAAGTGGGACCATTGAAGTAGAGGCAGAAATTATAGTGTGAGGAATAGTGTATCAGAACTAGAGCAAGAAAAGGAGATGTCTTTTATTACCCTCTTTGCAGATGAAGGTAAGGTGAATGATGATGAACAGACTTTCCTCAGCAGACAGTTTTGTCTTGTGATTTTCAGAGGGATATATTGATGTGGGGAATAAAAATGAAGTGAAGAGTGGGCTTGTGAAACTGTGCCATCACCAAACTGTGTTAAACATCATAATCATATGTGATTTAGTCTTGGGGATAAACAATGTCATATTAAGGCATGCTTAGCTCCCTTCATAATATATCGTGAAATAAGCATTTTAAAATTAAGTATAAACTGGCATTTCAATTTTGTCATACTAGCTACTGTGCCCATGTGTCCTGCAATGTATATAAAGTATGTAACTTAGGAGTATGGGACCCCAATATAAAGAGATAGAGGAAAGGGCACACTAGGAACATGGACAGGGAGGAAAGATGGTGAAAAAAACAATCGTCATGCAAGGATTTACACAGAGAAAAGAAGGTGAAGGAGAAGAATAGTATTGGAGAACAAGAGTTTTAAAGTCTGATTAGAATTATCCAGTAGCTTATTGGCCTTACTTCTTACATTTTCTACCTTCTATTATTTTATGGCCACAGTATAATTTTTATTCTCTCTGCAAAGGAAGCCTAAAAAAGAGAAAGATGTGACAATCAAAATAATAAAATGTTTGCTATCACTATAAAACTTTTTAATGGAATAGGAGATTTGATTCAAACATGATTTAAAATGGCTAGCAGCTTTTATTAAAATAAATTGTCCTAGTGCCTCATTGTCTTTTCCTCTTTTGTTCTTATGACATGTTTAACTACTATTATTCTTCATAGATGAGTCATCTTCATGGAAATGAGAACGTTTTGTGTCTTGGCATCTGTGTGTGTCTCTGTGTGTGGTGTGTGTGTGCACATGCACACGTGTGAAAACAAGTGTATGTGCAAATCAGTCAGGGTCTTGGCAAAAACCAGAGTTCATTCATATAACTCAAATGAAGAGACTTTAATAGCATAAGGGGAGACGGTCTTAAGAGGACAAACAAGGCATGATTTGGCACTTAGACTAGTAACAATGAGAAGCAGTTGTTTCTTTGGGAACAGAGGAGGACATAGAGTGACCAGATCCCACTGGGAGTTGTGATTGGAAGGGACACGGCTGCCACCAGAGATAATAGTGCCAAGCAGAGAGAGGTCAGGAAAGAAATGTCCCAACATTTTTCTTCTTCTGCCTTCCAATCCCCTGCTGACCCATCTGCTTGTTAAATCCAACTGGAAGTCAGTCATTAGGGAGTTCTGAAAGTGCAATACATTGAGACCAGCCTACTTAATACAGAGAAGGGCAGGAAAGAGTGGAGAATGGATCTAAGTGAGGAAATAGAGACTGGCACATTGAATTGCTTTGTCCACAAAGCATCTACTTTGCCCATTATTTAGAAGATGAAGATGTTGTCATTCCTAACACCAAGGAGACACAAAATCCCTACGAGATAGTGATGGAATGATGCCATTCAGGCATAACTTCAATTGGAACTTAAATGGTAGCATTCTCCCCCATCACACAAACCTTTCACACAAAGTATCAGGGAGAGGGGAGAAAAACATTCAGTCAACACAAAATATGCATAATGACTACAGTTTCCAGTTCTGTATCCTGTTATTAGACCAAGGCTTGTCATCATATTTTTTTTCTTCCAGTTTCCATTCAACATTTGCCTTATATTTTGCTTATACATTCCAGTTAGGCAGAAGTCTTTATCAGGTAGGCAACAGACTTCATTTCTGAAAAATCTGTTATCATAGTCCTGTCTTTATCGAGTTGCTACAATTTCCTATTGAGAAAATGGCTTACATGCAAGTGGTTTAATTGGGAAGTGATCAAAGGAAGCAGTAGTGAGAAACAAGGGAAGAAAAACAGGGAAGAGATGAAGCCATTACAGGGTAGGGGGTGCATTGTCAAGCTGGCTAAGCTATGGGTGACTAGTACTCAGTTCTGTAGGTCCATCTGAGGAACCTTTAGAATTGCATCTTAGTACTGGCTTTTCAGGGTATGAAAAGCTAAGAATATATTATTTGACTCTTGGGCCAGTTTGTCAAAGCATTTTCTCATGTGTGTTAATTTCCATATGTTAGATGTGAAAAAATACTGAGTAGATTCCCATAGGTGACCCATGCTGTGTGTCAAAGACACACAGGACAGGAAGCAAAAGGTTCAGAGCAATGGCATGAGCTGAGGTGCTGGCAAGTTTGCAGTTGCTTAAAGATAGTCTGTGACTTGTGGAAATAGCCACAGTAGCAGTGGCAGGAGTAAGGGTGGAGCTGTGTGGAAAAGCGGTAGGATACAAGATATATCTGACGCATTACATAATATAATGCAAATACCAAGTATGGGAATAATAATGACTAACAAGTTTGAGAGTGGAGTCCAGAAAACCATGAAAGAGACATTTAACTTGAATATAATTTTGAAAGATGATTATCAGTCTTGGAGGAGGTGGGCATTTTAGAGGGGCCAGTATGTGCAAAGGCCCAATAGTATGTGAAAACCTAAATTGAAGGGCTGGTTTTCTCAGCATCCCAGATGTAGCTGTTCTTTTTTATTCCATGATCTTTTAATTGTATGTTAAGATATTTGAAAAGTGAACATATCCTCAGATGATGTGACTTTATCATCCACTTCCTGATCTACACAAAAAGCACATTAGACCATGTAACCTCTCAGGCCTTTTCTGGGTCCTCAGTTTTATGCTTTCTGCACATTATCTTGAACATATTGACAGCATGATACATAAACAGGTAAAATGAGTAGCTGCTGTAAATCAGTCTATATGGATGTGTAAGCAGTTTGTTTATACAATGATAATTACATGTAGAATTGCCTAAACATAGGTTCTGGAAGAATAAATGTGGAAAAACGTGCAGGCTACATTATACTTTGTGCTTATACACTCATTATAACTGACGGTAGAAAACTCACCACTTGTAGTGTGTAAGCAGTCTTGGTCAAGCAGCATCATAAATATAACCTGTATAAAAATATTTTGTTTTAAAATATCTTCATCTTAGAATATTGTTTGCTTGATCGGGTAAAGTGTGGATTAGCAAGAATCATTTGAACTGGGAAGGTTTGATGCTATTTTTAAGACTATGGTACTCTCTGCTGACTAGTTCTCTTGTCATGGGGAGGACAGTAAGTTAATAAGCTACTTATAAAAACTAAATATTCTTCACACTGAATAATAAAAACATGTATGTTTGTTAGCTTTTTCAACTAGTAATTAATAGAAATTGTTTTGGATAACGCTAAGGAGTGTAAACAAAAGCATTTATATACATATATGAACATTTATATAATACACCAAATGTGATAGGTGCAAGGCACTACTTGCTCTGAATTCTATAAAACTTCGATCCACTTCAGTCTTTCTCAGGTCCATTACATTTATAGTGGAAAACAATTATATTGTAATTAGAAACACTTCTGAATAATTTCCAAATCTGTCAGCTAGTAAGACTCAGCTCTTTTATTCATGGTGATCTAAACATTGACAGACTGTCATAATTCATGTCAGCATATCTCATAAATTCATCTTCAGAGCTTTTCAAACTCATAGTCTGTGGAAAGAAATATATGGAGTAAAATTAAACTCCCTAGGTACACTTAAAGCAAAGGCCAGTTCTCATGCTTTTCTGGATGCTCCAGGCCAAATATCAGTGGTTTTGTTAAGCGGCATTAACAAAATCTTTAGAAATGTTATTGTACCAACAATGAATAAGTAGAATTTGAAATACAAAGCATTATCACTTAAATTAGCACTCCTAGAAATGAAATATTTGTGTACTAACAAAATATGTACAAGATCTATTAATGAGGAAAATTACAGAACTCTAATGAAACATATCAAACAACAAAAGACATGGAAAGATATTCCATGACCTTGAATAGGAAGACTCAATACTGCCATGATGTCAGGTGTTCTCATTTTGATGTATAGATTCAATGCAATCCTGATAAAAATTCCAGCAAGTCATTTTGAAGATTATTGATAAACTGATTCTAGAGTTTTTAAGGAGAGGCAAAAGACTCAGAATAGCCAAACCAATGCTGAAGGAGAAGAACAAAGTTGGAGGACTAACACTACTTGGCTTCAAGATTTACTATAAAGCTACATGCTATGAACTGAATGTGTTCCCTTCAAATGTATATGTAGAAATCTTAATCCCCAATGTATGGTATTTAAAGGTGGGGCCTTTGGAAGGTAATTTGATTGTGTGTAGAGCCCTCCCAATGGGATTAGTGCCCTTATTAGAAGATACACAAGAAAGATGATCTCTCTCTCTACCATGTGAGGATATAGCAAAAAGGTGGCTGCTTGCAAACCAGAAAGAGGGCCTCACTAGATACTAAATCTGCAGATGTCTGATCTTGGACCTCTAAGCCTCCAAAAGTGTGAGAAATGTTTTTTGTTTAAGCCACCCAGTCTATGGTAATTTGTTACACCAGCCCCAGTTGCCTAAGGCACTACAGTAATGAAGGCAGTGTAGCTAATTGACAAATAGATCAACAGAACAGGATAAGGAGCCCAGAAATAGACCCATATAGATATAGTCAATTGACCTTTAGCAAAGAAGCAAAGATAATACAATAGAGAAAAGATAGTCTTTTCAAGAAATCATGCTGGAATAACTGAACATGCACATGTAAAAAATGAATGTAGACACAGACTTACACCTTTCACAAAAATTATCTCAAAAGGGATCATAGACCTAAATACAAAGTACATAACTATAAAATTTATAATAGGTAACATAGGAGAAAACCTAGGTGACCCTTGATATGGTGATGACTTTTTAGATACAGCACCAAAGGTATGATCCATGAAATAAATAATTAATAAACTAGACTTTATTAAAATGACAAACTTTGGATCTGTGAAGAACGACGTCAAGAGAATGAGAAGACAAGCCACAGACAGGGAGAAAATATTTGTGAAAGACACATCTGATCAAGAATTGTCATCCAAAATATACAAATAACTCATAAAACTGAACAATAAAGAAAGAAACAACCTGATTTTAAAAATGAACAGGCCGGGCATGGTGGCTCACACCTGTAATCCCAGCACTTTGGGAGGCCAAGGAGGGCAGGTCACGAGGTCAGGAGATATAGACCATCCAGGCCAACATGGTGAAACCCAATCTCTCCTAAAAATACAAAAATTAGATGGGCCTGGTGGCGCACACCTGTAGTCCTAGCTACTCGGGAGGCTGAGGCAGGAGAATCACTTGGACCCGAGAGGCGGAGGTTGCAGTGAGCCGAGATTGTGCCACTGCACTCCAGTCTGGCAACAGAGAGAGACTCCGTCTCAAAAAAAAAAAAAAAAAGATCTGCACAGCTACCTCACTAAGGAAGATACACGAATAGCAAATAAGCATATGTAAAGATGTTCAGTATGATTAGGGAATTGCAAAGCAAAACACACCTATTAGAATGGCCAACATTCAGAACACTGACACCACCAAATGCTAGTGAGGATGCGGAGCAACAGGAACTCATTCATTGCTTGTGGGAATATACACTGGTACAGCCACATTGAAAGGCAGTTTGGCAATTCTTACAAAAGGTAAACATATTCTTTCCATATGATCCAGCAATTGTACTCCTTGATATTTATCCAAATGAGTTGAAAACACACAAAACCTGCACACAAACATTTGTAGCAGCTTTATTCATAATTGCCCAAACTTGGAAACAACGAAGACCTCCTTCAGTAGGTAAGTGGATAAAACTGTGGTTTTTTATCTTCATCACTACAAAAATAAACAAATCATCCAGTCGTGAAAAGATGGGAAGAAACCTTAAATACATATTGCTAAGTGAAAAAAGCCAAATTGGAAAGGCTGCCTACTGTATAATTTCAACTATATAGCAGCCTGGAGAAGACAAAACTATAGAGACAGTACAAAGATCAGTGGTTACCAGGGTAAGGGGGAGAAAGGGATTAATACATGGAACACAGAATTTTTAGGGGATTGAACTATTCTGAAGGATACCATCATGGTGGATACATGTCATTTTGCATTTGGCAAAAACTGCAGAATGTACAACACCAAGAGTGAATCCTAAGGTGAACTAAGGGCTTTGGGTGATAATGATGTGTCAAGGTAAGTTCATCGATTATAATAATGTATCACTGTGATGTGGGATGATGACAGTATGAAAGGTTGTACTTATGAGGGAACAGGTAATATATGAAAACTCTCTGTACTTTCTAGTCAGTTTTAAAAAATGAAGCTTATTACTTAACAAAAATTTTTGTTGTGATGATACTGAGATTGAATTAATACCTCTCTAAACAGTAATTACTAGATACTTATCTCTCATCTTTTCCATATTTCTGGGTTTCACATACTTTCTTATTATCACCATAGTCTCTAGAAGAATTTTAATAAGAAAGAGTATGGTACATTTAAGGAAAGGAGAAAAAATGTACTTAAGTTTGTGCGTATTTAGCTAAAAACTTTTAACTTTATCTCATTATTTCAATTGTAAATTCCTTTAGAAGAAATCCCATATCTTACACGTTTCATTTCTTTTTGATGTTGCTTAAGTGGTTCTCTACTCATATCTTAAGCATTTAGAGTGAACATTGAATAGAACACAAATCATACTTAAGACAACAAAGTATTGGTAGCTCCAAACAAATTGTCATTAAACAGTTCAACTTTACCATCTATAGTTGAGAAAAATGAATCTATAAATGACTCGATGTCTCAAAACTATTGAAAAATCAAAGCCAAGACACAAACTACACTGAATTCCCATTTCTTCTTTTGAAGTTAATTTGGGGCTTCAGGAATAGAAATACATAATACCTGTGAACTTATTTTCTCACTACATTAATGGTGAGTTATTTCATTCATGGGCAAATATTTGTGGTGTTTAGGGGTAAAGTGAAGGTAAAGAGAGGATTGTAGCAGTTGCTGTCATTTATCTACATGCATCAAAATCACTTCACACTGTTCCTTTTAATTAACAGTCTAAAGTGATTCTCTTGCCAGAGATATCTCTATCACTGGCTTTCAACATACTGGGGATTTTCATTATACATTACGATTTTACTCTATTTTAAAAGCATATTTATGTTATCTTAGACTGGGATTTGCTATTAGCATATTTGCATATATTTAGATTGATTCGCGATTTTAGTCACTGAGTTACTTTCAGAGTCTGAAGAGAAATATTACAAATGTCAATGACTTTTCTTTGCTCATATCCCCTTGTTAGAGAATCTATATCACATAGTTCCACCTGCCCTGGACCATGTGGCCTTTCTCTCATAACCCACAACTCTTACATAGCTTATTGAATCAGTCATTGGTGTAATACCAAAAAAGCTAACCTAAGTGTTGGGCTTATTGGATCAGTTTCTTCTCTCGAGAATGTCAAGTACAGCCATGACAAATGAAGTTGTTTCTGTTAAGCACTTGAACTGGTAGGTGATATAAAGTCAGGTAGTTGATGTAAACCCAAGTTTGATTTAAGTGAGGATAAAGGAGGAAAAGCTGGTCAGTAGGGAAAAGGAGGATGAAACAGACATCCAAAAAGAGGATAAGATGAGGGACCACACAGTCAGAAACAGAGACAGAGAGATGCATATTGCCTTGGCTTTTTAGAATCTTTTGGTTAATGGCCCTGGTTGGAAATGAGGACTCTGACATCTGAGTTCTCTGATATATTTATATTTTCTTCTAAATAAGTCACTGTTTTTGTAAATCTCTAATAAGATCTTGCAGGAGGTTATCTCTAAGTCAGGAATACATGTCTGAAGAGTGATGTTTTTTCTCAAGGTCAAGTGCACAAAGAGAAGAAAAGAGAGAGAAGATGAGCAAGTAAAAAATTCAGAGAGCAGGGTAGTATGAGGTCTCATACAAATATGGAGTGCATATACTTTATCTTTCAAACTAGGACAACAATGGAAGTGAAATGGAGGACTTTCAATAGTTATGTTCATCCAATGGACTTAAACCAGACTGTCCTCTGTAGCCATGGCATGTATGTGGTCATCCAAGACATAAAATAATCTTGTATAGCTAAAGGCAATGAAGGCAATGGTGGCAGGAAGGAGACTAATATCCCAAGGGAGAAGAGGCACCTGGAGACTTCCTACTCGTGGGAAATCACTAAAGATAGTCATTAAAACATCATTGCTAATTAAGTGTTAACTTCTTCTTCTTCTTCTTCTTCTTTTTTTTTTTTTTTTTTGAGACAGTCTTGTTCTGTCACTCATGCTGGCATGCAGTGGCACGATCTCAGCTCACTGCACTGCAGCCTCTGCCTCCCGAGGTTCAAGCAATTCTCCTGCCTCAGCCTTTCCATTAGCTGGGATTACAGGCACCTGCCACAACGTCTGACTAATTTTTTTTTTGGTATTTTTAGTAGGGATGGGGTTTTGTCATGTGGGCCAGACTGGTCTCAAACTCCTGCCCTCAAGTGATACCCACGCTTCAGCTTCCCAAAGTGCTGGGATTACAGGCTTGAGCCACCACACTTGGCCTGTTAACATCTTAATTTCTGTTTAATTCATTTTTGAATTTAAGGTTTCATGTTTTTGTTCCCTGCTAAAAGAATACAACAAATAAGACTGATTTATCATTGTACAAAAATGTTTTGAAGAATACAGATGTATTCTAATGTAATAGAAGTTTAAGAAATGAGATATGTTAGAATTGCAATGGATTATTTAGTTCATACAGGAGGTGAAACTGGGAAAATTCACAACCAACTTAGACATTTTATGTTAACTTAAAATATATAAATGTATCTTCATACACATTTTTTTCTTTGGTAGATTAAGTATAGGTCCACTGTTGGAAATTCAATGTTATTTTTCTTCCATTAACCATTGATGCATCACTTCCAATGTCCAAGTTCAATTTCCTCACTGTGAAAGAAGAAATTTAAAGAGGAAAAACAGTCAAACGGCAGAATCCTAGATTTTTTTTTACTGTTTCCCTTAATTTGTTTATGTTTGTCTGCCTCTACCTAATTGGTTGTGGTTTTTATTGTCATTTACATTCATTGAGATTTTCCAAAGTATTCCACTCAATTTTCATAGAAAAGTGTTCTCACTCATGGTTGATAGGTTTTTGTAATATTTCATTAAATTGTGAAATCATCATAATAAATTTAAGCAGCATAAATAGGTTTGGGAGCAAACGCAGCTGAGTCTTGTTACATGTGCAGCGTGGGAGTGTAGGGGTGGACAGGCTTCCGACGCATTTGGTGGGACCTGATTGCCACTCAACGTGTGTTGTAGTGGGAATGAAGAGCCTGAGTAGTCTGGTGAATTGGTTAAGGGCAAGTCTGAGGTTAAGTTTTTACCACATTATGTTAGAAAAATTACTTCATGTGAAGAAGATGGAAACCTTTGGACACTCAGAATCCTGTGTTTTTGATTTTAAACGTTTATTAGAGTTTTAAAAATATATCAGTGAGAATAAGGAAGAAATAAAACAAACCATATTTGGTGGAACAATGCGTATCACCATGCAGAGCAAACAGCACTGGGTCATTCGTGAATTCTCTGGAAAAGATCCCTTCAAATTTGATTATGAGGAAGATTCCTTCCAGCAGCACCGTTTTCAATACTTTTTGTTGTTGTTACAGAGGTGAAAAATGTCTCTAAGTTTGTGCCTAAGTGCATTACCAGCCATCAGGCAATGCAAATGTGATTCCCAGTCCAGTGGGAGTTAGCACTTCAAGTAGTGAAAGGAGGTACAAAGGTCTCGGCCATGTTTGCACCGGCTCAGAGCCGGGGAAACTGTACATAAATCAACCTACAACACATATGCAATCCCGGAAATAGGTTGTTAGAGTGAGTTACTATTTTAGAGAGGTGAACATTGATTACCATCAATTTCAGAAGAAAGTGTCTCCCAGAATGCTTGCTTGTGTGGGTTCTCTGCAGCTACTTTACAGACTTTATGTCACCCAATCCTCTTATCACAACTATGTGATAGGCACTTTGATCTCCAGTTTGCATTCAGGAAAACTGAGGTGCAGGAAATTTAGGTTAATTGCCAGGGGTCAAACAGCTAGTGAGTGACTGCTACAAGGCCAAGCTTTTTTCTTTCCACACAACATGTTCCCTTCCTGGCATTAAGTGCCCATATGTGCAGGCCTGGAAGATGTCAATATGCTGAAACTAACTAGGCATTGCCCCTTAAATTTTGAATGAAACTTTTCCTTATAAAGGTTCTACATGCTATGATTTGTGTAAACCTTCAATGTTAGTAATAATACCAGTAATGATAATCATCCTCTCAAAACTGATTTCTCATATTCATGTATTAACTTAATGGTAAAAGCTTCCTAATCCTTGTCATGTAAATAGGAGATCCCTGCCTAAATTATTATAACTTAATGAGCTCGGTTAACTTCAAGTTATTATGTTAAGACCAGATTATTCAAAGTTATTATTCATTTATAAGACTACTAATTATCACTAGTATTATGTTGTTTATGAAATATTAATACAATAAGTGCACTAATGCCTGGAAACAAGCGTGTTGCTTAGATAATCCCTGGAGATTGCTTTGGGACTGCAGTTGTGAGTAATGTTTTTCTCTTTATTAAAGAAACAAAACAAAGAGGCTACTAACATCAGAGGAAAGGTATAGATTTTAATTTAATTTCAGTGAGGAGAAGAAAAACAAAACAAAACTAGGGCTCGTTTGCCTCAAGTGTATTTGCTATTTTTAAAATGTAAATCAAACATGACATATAAGTTAGTAACCATGGATCCCAAGAGTTTTCAAGTCTTATATGAAAAATAATAGAATGAAGAACAATACAGGACTTCTAGCATGTGACAGAGTTGCTGATTCAGAAAACAGAAAATAATAAAAAGCGGTTTTCTTGACTGTTTTGCAGAAGCCCAAGGTTAAGTTGACACACCCTGAGGTGATCACTCACATAAGAATTGGTGATGGCCATTCTTCACACTTGCCTTTCCTCTACACGTTTGCTTATGCCATTTTCCCCTCCCAGACTGTCTTCCTTATCCCCCAGTTTCACGAGTTCAATCTTTCATGAACAGCCCATTATCAAACCTCTTCCCTGAAGCCTTCTATGAACATCTTAGAAGTTTACTCTTCATTCTCTAAATTTCTAGGGAATATAGGATTTTAAAAAATGATATATCTATATCAGGCACTGACTTAATATATAGTTATTTATCTATGTATCTTAATTCTCCCATTTAAAAATAAAATCTGGAGCAAAAGAAATTTAACTTATATTTTATAGTATTTTCATGGTAACTTACAAAAGGAAGATGTTCAAAAAGGGGATATTAATGGCTGTCATATGAATAAATGACTATGTAGTGAATATATGTTTTCCCTCTGATATCTTTCCAACTAGTGACTGATGCCTGAAATTCAACTATTAGGAATACATTTCACGGACTTAAACACTAGATTTTTTCCATAAAGAAAAATAATTCAACATTAGTCAGTGATCACTAATTGGCGGGAATGAATTTATGTATATAATCTATGTCTGAGCCATTATGGGAGGATGATGCTTTTGGGTAGTGGGAAGGGAAGGGCTACTAAAACAGAGGAAGATGTACAGAAAAAGAGACACAGAGCTTTCTAGGCAAGGCAGAGGTAGATCTATGTCTATGCTTTCTCTAAACCCTGCCAGGCATAGATAGTCTCATGGGTGAGCTCATCTAAGAAAACATTTTTTAAAAAAGGTTTTTGTCCTCAAACTTAATTCCAACATGAATTGCTCAAATCTAAGGCCTTCCTGGAACTTGGTACATATTGGCAAGTTTGATTCCTTCAGACCTTTTCAAACTGACCAGATCATTTGTTCGGAAGCAGCTAGATTTGTCTTCACCACATTAAAACATCTGTCTTCCTTCCGTCAATCTGTGGCAGGACGCAGTTGTTATGGCTGTCTTGTCGATTAAGCCCATTTGGGGCTTTCTAATTGAAGCTTCAAATGGTGGCATCTGTTCTTCATCATCTTAATCTGTGGTCATTTTCCTGAAAGGCCAAAGATGGCCATTTCATCCTGAGACTGAAAATCGATATGCCTCTAACCTTATGTGGCCCAGATTTTATGAATAATATCCATGGTTTCATTCTGAAATGTTCCACCTTGCTTTGATTCTTGGAAAAATAGAGATCATTCTAATACCCTGCTTTCCAGATGGCTCTGTCTTTAGCCAACATTTAAACAATGAGCCAGAGCCTGTTTATTAGAACAGTCCTGGGGAAATGCTCTTGCGAGTGCACTATTGGGGATGCTGACTTTCCCATCAGATGCCACTGCAAATGACCCTGTGCTCAAATGGAGATTCTGACAGGTTGAGTAATGACAGGCATTTCCTGGCTTGCACAGCCTCAAATAATTTTTCACTGAAGAGAGTTTGAATGATGAGCTAATTAATGCTTTCTGTTGCTGGTTTATCTTCAGGTTAGACACATGAGATGCTGCAACAAGTCTGTAAATTCAAAGGAATAAAATCATACAACTTCTTATTCCTTTTTCCATGCTTGGATTGTACAATTTATGAGATTTTTTCAGGTAGAAGGAGTATATTATGATCACAGATAATCATTGTAAGTTTCCTTAACTATGCATGAATGACCCTTTTTAAACCCATATAAGGCATTTCATATTTATAATATTAATCTTCTCAACAAATGTATGAGAACAACTAAATTTAGAATAATTAAAATTAATCAAATGATTAAGAAATATAATTTATTCTCTCATATAAATAGGAAGATGGAGATAGGACAAATTTTAACTTGGATAATCCCATAGCTTAGCCAAATCAGGTTACATATTTTTATCTTTTTTTTTCTACGTATCTTCTTGCCTTTGAACTCAGGGTTCCAAGATGGCAGTGCAGTTCCAAGTGACACAAACCATCACTCTACAGATATTTACTGAAAATCTGATTTGTGTAGGGCATTGTTCTGGATATTCAGGATATGATGATAGATAAAGTGAATAAAATATCATATTTATCTTCTTATTGTATTCTATTTTAATGAGGAAAATTCAACCTTGTCCAACAGAAGAAGAGGAATCTCCTGTAATTTATATTTTTAAAAAACGTCAGTAAGGAAAGTTGAAGTATAATTTAAAAGCAATGAAATGTAAAGGTCATAAGGCTTGACCAGAACTGAAAAAATGCATACACATGTAACATACACTGCTATCAAGAGATAGACCATTTCCATTGCCCAAGAAAGTTTCCTTGTTCTCTCAAAACAGTTAATTTTTCACCCTCTCCCTGAAACAGTTATGTTCTTATTTTTATCACCATAGAATAGTTTTGCCTCTTCTAGAATTTTATATAAATGGAGTTTTTCTGAGATTCATTATGTTGCTCACTACTTCATTTTTCATTGCTGAATAGTATTCCATTTCATAAATATTTGTCCTGATGCTGGACTGTTGGACTGTTTCCACGTTAGGGCTATTGTGATTGAAGCTGCTATAAACACTCAGGTACAAGTCTCTGGATTTTAGCCATTTTGAAATTATTTCCCTGGTGACTGATGACATAGAATATTTTCCATGTGCTTATTGGCCATTTGTACATCTCTTTAAAATGAAGTGTCTACTCAAGGTACTTGCTCACTTAAAAAGTGAATGGTTTATCTTTTTACTATTATGTTACAGAAATGCTTTATATTTTAATTATAAATCTTTTGCTTGGCAAACGTATTATGGATGTTTTCTTTCCGCTTGTGGCTCACATAATCATGGTCTTAATGATATCTTTTAATAGTAAGAAATAAAAATTTTAATGAAGTCCAGTATATTATACTTTAAAGGTTATTGCTATCTAGGCCTAAAGAAATCTTTGCCCACCCCCAAGTTTCAAAGGTATTCTCCTATGTTTCTTCTAGAATCTTCATAGCTTTAGCTTAGTTTTAGATTTATAACATATAATTTACCTAGAGTAAAATTCACTTTTTATTTTTAGTACACAGCTTTGTAAGCTGTAATGGGTACATTAATTATGTAACCACCACTTAAATCACGATATAAAACAGTTTCATTATCCAAAAAAGTTCCCAATGACCCTTTGAGATTAGCTCCTGCCTCCATTCATGGTCCCTGATAACTGCTGATCTGTTTTCAAATATTTGTGACCCTAAATTTTTGCATTTCTCCAGAATTTCATACAGATGGAATCACACAGGATCCAGTCGTTGGAGTCGAGCTTATTTCACAGAGCACAATGTATTTGGAAATCACCCATCTCCTACCTTTATCAATAATCAGTTGTCTTTTATTCTTGTGTAATATTCCATTGTATGGATAAAGAGCTTCTCGGTCTTAAGTTGAAGGACAATTTGGATTGTTTTTGGCTTTTGATGATTATGAATGCAGTTGCTATAAATATATGCATGCAGGTTTTTGTGTGAACATAAGTTTTCGTTTCTCTTAGCAGTCAGATTGCTGGGTTATATATGGTAAATTTACCTTTATAGGAAACAGTCAAACTAGAAGACATCAGCAACATGGCAGAACAGGAGAGTCCTGACTCTTCCTCCACCCACAGATGCACTGAATAAACATTAACACGTTGACAATTTCCCTCTGAGAGAAAGTCAGAAATGAGTTAAGAGACTCGATGCACTGGGCAACTGAGAAAATACCCACACTGAACAGATAGAAACAGCTGAGGCACACGTGGGCACAAATCCCTCCCTGGACACTGTGCCATATGATCAGGAAGGCATTTCCAACATCCAACTTCTCCCTGAGATTTACAGTCAATTGATTTTTGAGGAAGGTTCCAAGTACCCACAATGAAGAAAGGATGGTCTCTTCAATAGATGCCGTTGGGAAAACTGAATATCCACATGAAAAAGAATACATTTGGAAACTTTTCTAAGCCTATACACAAGAATTAACTCAAAATGAATTACATACTTAAACATAAGTCTTGAAATTGTAAAACTATTAGAAGAAAAGATAGGGGAAAAGAATTATTATGTTGGTTTTGCCAATCATTTCTTAGATATGACCCAAAACCACATGTATCAAAGAAAAATAGACAAATGGGATTACATCAAACTAAAAAGCTTCTGCACAGCAAAGGAAACAATGAACAGAGTGAAGAGAAACCCACAGATTGGAAGAAAGTATTTGTAAATCATAGATCTGAAAAGGGACTAATGTCCAAATTATACAAATACTCAAACAACTCAATGACAAGAAAACAAATAACCTTACTAAAAATAGGCAGGCTGGGCACAGTGGCTCATGCCTGTAATCCCAGCACTTTGGGAGGCCGAGGCGGGAGGATCACGAGGTCAGAAGATCAAGACCATCCTGGTCAACATGGTGAAACCCTGTCTTTACTAAAATACAAAAAATTAGCCTTGCGTGCTGGGGTGCACCTTAGTCCCAGCTACTCAGAAGGCTGAGGCAGGGGAATTGCCTGAACCTGGGAGGCAGAGGTTGCAGTCAGCTGAGATTGTGGCACTGCTCTCCAGCCTGGAGACAAGCAAGACTGTCTCAAAAAAAAAAAAAAAAAAAAAAAAGGAAAGGCAAAGGATATGAGTAGACACTTCTCAAAAGAAGATATAAAAATGACCAACAGATACATAAAAATGCTCAGTATCATTAATTATCAAGGAAATGTGAATTAAAAACACAGAGTTATCACCTCACACATGTTAGAATGGCTATTAACAAAAAAATGAATGATTAGTATTGGTGAGATGTGGAGAAAAGGGAACCCTTGTAAACTATTGGAGAGAATGTAAATTAGCACAGCCATTTTAGAAAACAGTATAAAAGTTTCTAAAATTAAAAAGAGATAGAATTCTTATATGATTCAGCAATCTCACTTCTGGGCATACATCCAAACAAATTGAAATCACTATGTTGACAAGATATCTGCATTCCCATGTTCATTGAAGTGTTGAATAATGCTTCAATAGCCAAGACATGGAAACAGTCTAAGTGACCATCAACAAATGAACGGATAAAGAAAATATGGTACATATACTCAGTAGAACACTATTCATCCTTTAAAAAAAGAAAATTCTGTCATTTTTGACAGATGGATCAATCTAGAAGACATTGCACTAAGTGAAATAAACGTAGAAAGACAAATATTGTATAATCTTATGTATATGTTAAATCTAAAAGTGTCTGACTCATAGAAGTAGAGAGTAGAATAGTCACTACCAGAGGCTGGCGGCAGGGAGTGGGAAGATAGAAAAGGAGAGGGGAAAAGTTAGTCAAGGGATACAAAGTTCAGTTAGACAGAATAAGTTCTACTGATCCATCGCACTACATGGTGACTATAGTTAACAATAATATATTGTACATTACAAAATTGCTAGAAGAGTAGATTTTAAGTGTTCTCACCACAAAGATATGATAAGTATGTGAGGTGACAGATATGTTAATTAGCCTAACTTAATAATTCACATTATTCATAGTATCACATTGCACTCCACAAATATATACTTTTTTGTAAGTAAAAAATAAAATTTAAAAGGAGTCTGTCAATTGGTGTTCAAATGAAACTGTGTAAGATACATTCCCACGTGCAAAGTGCGAGAGTTTCAGTTCCTCTATCTCCTCACCATGACTTGGTATTTTCAATTGTTTTAAAAAACATTTTAAAAAGGTTGATTATATAGATTACCTTTTAAATGGATTTATTTATCATCTGTATACCCAATTTGATAGTTTTTATTTGGATCTTTTGCTCACATCTTTACTGATTTCATTTTTATTACTGAGTTTTTACAGTTCTTTTTATATTCTAGATACAAAGTCTTTAAAAAAATTAACAGGTAACAGTTGTACATATTTTTGGGGTACATGTGTTATCCTGATGCCTCTATAAAATGTGTAATCATCAAATCAGGGTAATTGGGATATCTAGCACCTCAAACATTTATCTTTTGTGTTAGGAACATTACAGTTCTCTCCTACTTATTTTGAAATATACAATGTTATTAACCATAATTTCCCTACTGCACCAAATACTAGAACTCATTCCTTCTATCTCTCTGTATTTTTGTACCCTTCAACCAACTTCTCTTCACCCTGCTCCCCACTCCCTTCCCAGGCTCTAGTAACCACCATTCTACTCTCTACCTCCTTCAGATCCATTATATCAGCTCCCATGTATGAATGAGATGTAATATTTGTGTTTTTGAGCTTGACCTATTTCTCTTAACATAATCACATAATGATCCCCAGTTCCATCCATGTTGTTGCAAATAACAGGATTTTATTTTTTAAATGACTGAATACGATTGCACTGTTTATATATGCCAAATTTTCTTTATCCATTCATCTGTTGATGGACACTTAGGTTGATTTCATATATGGCTATTATAAATAGTGCTGTAATAAACATGAAAGTGCAGAGATATCTTTGATATACTTACTGGTTTCCTTTGCTCTGAATATATACCCACCAGTGGAATTGCTGGATCTTATGGTAGTTCTGTTTTTTGAGGAATCTCCAAACTGCATTGCATAATGGCTATAATTTACATTCCCACCAATAGTGTACAAATGGTACATCCTCACCAGCATTTGTCTTATTTTTTTGTCTTTTTGATAACAGCCATTTTAGCTAGTTGTGGTGAGAGGGAATCTCACTATGGTTTTGATTTACATTTCTCTGATAATTAGAGATGTCTAGCACTTTTTCATATCCTTGTTGACCATTTGTATGTCTTCTTTTGAAAAATGTGTATCCGGATCTTTTTGCCCATTTAAAAATCAGATTATTGTTTTTTTGCTACTGGGTTCTTTTTATATTCTAATTATTAATTTTTTTGCCAGATGGTTCATTTGTAAATATTTCCTCTCATTCTGTAGGTTGTCTCTTCATTTTGTTGGTTATTTCCTTTGCTTTCAGAAACTTTTTAGCTGGATGTAATACCATTTGTCTATTGTTGCTTTTGTTGTCTGTGCTTTTAAGGTCTTACTCAAAAAAATCTTTGCCCAGACCAATGTTCTGTAGTATTTCCTTATGTTTTCTTCTAGTAGTTTCATAGTTTCAGATCTTACATTTAAGTCTTTAAGCCATTTTGAGTTGATTTTTTTTTTAATTAGGTGAAACAGAGGGATCTACTTTCATTCTTCTGCACATAGATAATCAAGTTTCCCCAGTACCATTTATTTAAGATACTATCTTTTACCCAATGTATGTTCTCGGTACCTGATATGATTTGGCTGTATCTCCACCCAAATATCATCTTGAATTGTAGTTCCCATAAGCCCCACATGTCGTGGGAGGGACCCAGTGGGAGGTGATTGAGTCATGGGGGTGGTTCCCCTCATGCTGTTCTCATGATAGTGAGTGAGCGCTCATGAGATCTGATAGTTTTATAAGGGACTTTTCCCTCTTTTCTCAGCACTTCTCTCACCTGCCACCATGTAAGGTATGCCTGTTTTTCCTTCTGCCATGATTGTAAGTTTCCTGAGGCCTCCCCAGCCATGTGGAACTGTGAGTCAATTAAACCTCTTTTCTTTCTAAATTACCCAGCCTCAGATATGTCTTCATAGCAGTGTGAGAATGGACTAGTATAGCACCTTTGTTGAAAATAAGTTGGCTGTAGGGATATGGATATATTTCTGATTTCTCTGTTCTTTTCCATTGGTCTATGTGTCTGCTTTTTGCCAGTATCATGCACTTCTGGTTACTATAGCTTTTCAACATAATTTGAAATCAGGTAGTGTGATGCCTCAAGTCTTGTTCTTCTTACTTAGGATTGCTTTAGCTATTTGGGATATTTTGTGTTTCCATATGAATTTTATAATTGTTTCTTCTATTACTGTGAAGAATATTATCAGTATTTTGATTGGGACTGCTCTGAATCTGTAGGCTGCTTTGGGTACTATATACTTTTTAACAGTATTAATTCTTCCAATCCATGACCATGGAATATTTTCCTATTTTATTGTGTCCTCTTTAATTTTTTTCAACAGTGATTTATAGTTTTCCCTGTAGAGATCTGTTACCTCCCTGGTTAAATGCATTCCTAAGTATTTTGTTTTTGTAGCCATTATAAATGGGATTGCTTTCTTGCTATTTTCAGATTGATTGCTGTTAGCGTATATAAAGTTACTGATTTTTGTATGTTGACTTTGTGTCTTATAACTTTGCTAAATTCATTTATTAGTTCTAAGATTTTTTTGGTGGAGTCCTTAGGTTTTTGTAAAGATAAGATCATATCATCTGCAAACAAGGCCAATTTGACTTCTTCCTTTCCAGTTTGGATGCATTTTGTTTTTCTCTCTTGCCTAATTATTGTGTCTGAAACTTTCAGTACTATGTTGAATAAAAATGGTGAAAGTGAACATCCTTGCCTTATTCCAGATCTTGGTGGAAAGGTTTTTAATTTTTCCTTGTTCATTATATTAGCTGTGGGTTTGTTATAATGGCCTTTATTGTGTTGAAGTATTCTCCTTTGCTACCCAATTTTTTGAGCTTTTATCATGAAGAGAGGTTGAACTTTACTGAATGCCTTTTCAGAATCCATTGAGATTATTATATGCTTTTTGTCTTCAATTCTGTTGAAGTAACGTATCACATTGATTGATTTGTGTGGTTGAATCATCCCTGCATCCCTGGAATGAATCCCACTTGATCATGGTGAATGAACTTTTAAATGTGTTGTTGAAGTTGGTTTGCTATTATTTTGTGGATGGTTTTGCATTTATTTTCGTCAGGTGGATACAAAATATTTAGCAGATATGTTATTTACAAATATTTTTTCCAGTCTATAACTTACTCTTAACAGAAGAGTAAAAGCTCTTAATTTGATGGAGTTCAGTTACTCAATTTTTGTGGATCTTGCTTTTGGTATTATATCTAAGAAAAATTTTTCTAATTCTAACATAGATTTTCCTTTATATTCTCTTCAAATAGCCCAACTTACTTAATTGTGTTTGGATCCTTGTCAAAAATCAGTTGACCAAACAGATGTGGGTCTGTTTCTGGATGTTAAAATCTGTTCCATTGATCTACACATCTACCTTTATGCTGAGATTATACTTTCTTGATTACTTTAGCTTGATAGCAAATCTAAAATTAGATATTGTGAGTCATCCAATTAAAAAAAATTTGGAAATTCAACTGCCTTTGTCTTTCACACAAATTTTAGAATCAGAATGTTCATTACTACACCAAAATTTGCCAGGATTTTATGTTTAAATATTATTGAATCTTTACATCAGTTTAGGGAAAATTAAAATCATAATAACTTGGAGTTCTCCAGTCAGTAAACATTTGCCTGTATCTTAGTTTGTTTTTTAGTTTCCAGCAGGTAGATTTACATATATTTTGTTAAACTTATACTCAAGTATTTAATGTTTTTCAGTGCTATTGTAAAATGGTACTTAAAAAAATTTTATTTTCCAATTATTTTTGCTATAATATAGAAATAAGATTTATGTTTGTATATTGGCCTCATGTCCTCCAAACTTTCTAAACTCACTTAATAGTTCTAGTAGCTTTTTAAAATAGATTCTTTGGAATTATTTATGTGAACATTTATGTTAACTGCAAGTAGAGACAATTTTATTTTTTCTTTTCAAAATACATGTCTTTTATTTCTTTTTCTTTCCAGATTCTATTATCTAAGGATGTTGAATAGGAATCATGAGAGAAGACATCCTAGCCTCATCATTTATCACAGAGAAAGCATTGTTTTTCAACATCAGATATCATGCCAACTGTAGGTTTTTGGTAGATGCTTTTATTATTAATATATTGGAGAAGTCTCCTTTTATTTCTAGTGTGCTGAATTTTTGTAATGAATAGATGTGAAATTTTGTCAAATGTTTATTGTGTACCTATTGAGATAATCCTATAATCCACTGCCACTCTTTTTGTGTAGACAGTCAACTTGCCTCCAACTTTGTTTTTCTTTCTCAGAGCTGCTTTGCCTTTTCAGAGTCTTCTGTGGTTCCATATGATTTTAAGATTTTTTTTTTCAATTTCTATAAAGAGTGCCATTGGAATTCGGATAGGCATTGTACTGAGTCTGTAGATTGCTTTGGGTAGTATGGCCATTTTAACAGTATTGATTATTTTGATTCATAAGCATGGGATTTTTCCCAATTATTTGTGTTTTATTTCATTTTTTTGCATCAATGTTTTGTAGTTTTTATTTTCATAGTGTACAAGTCTTTCACCTCCTTGGTTAAATTTATTCCTAAGTACAGGCATGTACCACATAATGATGTTTTGGTCAACAATAAACTGCAACAATAAACTGCAATGGCGGTCTCATAAAATTATAACGGAGGTGAGAAATTTCCATTGCCTAGTGATGTTGTAGTCATCATAATGCCATCATACAAGGCACTACTCACATGTTTGAGGTGATGCTGGTGTAAACAAACCTACTTCACTGCCAATTGTTTAAAAGAATACAGTAATGTGCTTGGCCTTTATATTCACTCACTTCACTTCTCTTACTCATGGCGTGCCTAGAGCAAGTTCCAATCCTGCAAACTCCATTTATGGGGAAGTATCCTATACAGGTATACTGCTTTTAATCCTTTATAACATAGAAAAGGAGGTAGAGTATAGACAGCAGGGATCCCATGAGATTATAATACCATATTTTTACTGTACTTATTCTATATTTGGATACACAAATACTTCCCATTGTATTATAATTGCCTATAGTATTCAGTACAGTAATATGCTATAAAGATTTGTAGCCTAGGAGCAATAGGCTATCCTATATAGCATAGGTGTGCAGCAGGCTATACCATCCAGGTTTGTGTAAGTACACTCTATGATATTTGCAAAATGATGAAATTGTCTAATGACACATTTCTCTGAATGTATCCTCATTGTTAAGTGATACATGACTGTATTCTTTTTGATGTTATTTTAAATGGAATTGCTTTATTGATTTATTTTTTCAGCAAGGTCATTATTTGTGTATAAAAATACCACTGATTTTTGTGTATTGACTTTGTTTCTTAAAAATTTCCTGAATTCATTTATGAGTTCTAACTTTTTTGTGTATTACGGAATGATTAGGGTTTTCTACATATAGACTTTTGTCATCTGCAAATAGAGACAGTTTTACTTTTTTCTTTCTAATTTGAATGCCTTTTATTTCCTTTTTTGTCTGATTGCTCTTGCTAGTACTTACAACAGTATATTGAATAGAAGTGGCAAGAATGGACATCCTTGTCTTGTACTGGATTTTAGTGGAAAGTAGTTAGTGTTTTCCCTCATTAATTATAATGTTAACTGGGAGATTTCAATAAACTCTATTTGTCCCTTTTATCAGTGAAGCAAATATTTTCCAGGAGGTCCCTCAGCAGACCTCTGCTTCAGTTTCTGTGGCCAGAAGTATGTGACATAGTCATCTGTATTTGCAAGGGAGGCTAGATAAAAAGTTTAGGCACTCCAGCTTCTATGGAAGAAACAAACAGGGAGATGAGTTCATAATGGATGTTGCCTAAACAACCAGCAGCGAATGCTCTAGTACCCCCCACCACATGCTTAGAACCACTTCCTTAGTGGAATTTTTCATGTTATGCAGAATTAGAAATTTTACTCCCAGGATCTGCATAGCTGTGGAAGAAAAATAAATTCTACCTGGAAGTTCAAGGGCTCAGATAATGGTTAGAACTAGCTTCAATTCTATATGTAGTAACTGATTTCAGAAACTTGTGGAAGATAATTAATACTGTCCTAAATTTTTCTTTATGCACTGATTTGTGCTTGAAATTTTAGTTTTACCCTTAATAAGCTTTTTGTTCTTTTAAAACATTTTATTTAATTTTATGTTTTCTTTATCAGCTTTCATTTTAGGGTCAGTGGATACATGTGCAGGTACGTATGTCTCATGGGTGTCTGTTTTTCCCGTAGTAAACCTTTTATTCTGATTAAAATACATAGAACATCTCTGGATTGAAGTTGTTCAATTAGTTGAAGATGTTAACCAGAATTTTACAATTTCCTATAAAGTAAGGAGCTGCAAGTAAATTTTTAAAGAATGCATTACAACACTGAGGGGAGTCAAATATGAGAATCAAAGACAAATTTCATCCCCTTCACAAGTTTGTCCAGAATGAATCCTTTTATGTAATCTATCATGCTGGTTTATACACTATCTATTCCTGTGATAGTCAGTGGTTTAATCGGATTATTTGCTTCCTTTATCTAGACAGTAGACACCAGCTAATATTTGTCCCTAGCTTTTTCCTGTTACTCTCTTATAGAAACCAAAGTAGCCGCCTTGCTGGTCTCAAAATATGCTGTGCACTTTCCTGCTTCTTGATTGCTCAGTGAATGTCCCACAATGCCCTCCCTGTCCACTGAAATCTTGCTCATGGTCCAGTGCCATTTTCAAATACTCCCTTCTTTGTTCATTCCTTTCAGCGTATTTAATTAGAATTTCTCTTTAAGACACCGATCATACGCTATGTGGCAATTATTGTGTTACATCTGATAATGTCCTTTATTTTTGAGAGTGATAATTAGCCATCTCTGTAGTGCCAGGCAAGGCAACTATCACACTATAGACACTTAAATTTTACTCTATGTGTAGAATAATTTTCTGTAATAAATGAATAAATAGAGTCATACTGTGGCTTCAATGATCATTGGCCTGAACAGATTGAAAATCTCTTACTAGATTGTTTGTCTTATTGTAGCAACCATTCCATCTAGTGATAGCCAGTAACTGAACTGAATTCTTCTTTATTTGTCAAAAGAGTAGATGACTTAATAAAACTGCACGCCATGTTTTGGGGGAGGGTAGGTCATTTGATCCAGGAAAGAAGACTCATAGTTAAAATTGTCTGCCTTTCACTGAAAATTAAAACAGACCTACAGTAAACAGTAGAGCACCTCTGTTGAAAGACGAGAGATGACTATTGACTGGAGAAAACAATTGTTCATTTTATGGGTAGCACAAAAACATGTTACTCTTGGATCTTTCTGATGTCTAAAGATGTTGCCAGTACACTAAATAGAGACCAAACTGATGAAATCATTATAAACAAACAATCACTGGGAGAATACGTATTTTAAAACAGTATAAGTAAAAAGCAATTTCCCATTTTCTTTCCCTTAGGAGCATGTCTATTATGATACTTCAGGAATTTCAGGTGACAGACTTTTCTTTCTTTCTTCTTCTCCTTTTTTTTTTTTTTTTTTTTTTTAGACCTGGTCTCATTCTGTCACCCAGGCTGGAGTGCAGTAGTGGCCAGATCTTGGCTCACTGCAACCTCTGCCTTAAGTGATCCTCCCATTTCAGCCTCCTGAGTAGTTAGGACTACAGGCACATGCTACCATGACCAGCTAATTTTTTTACATTTTTGGTAGAGACAGGGTTTCGCCATGTTGCCCAGGCTGGTCTCGAACTCTTGAGCTCAAGTGATCCATTAATCTAGGCCTCCCAGAGTGCTGGAATTATAGGCAGGAGTCACCATGCCTGACCCAGACTTTGCATTTTAAAAAATGGATTGTTTTTTATTATGTCTCTGATGAAGTGATTTCTCACCCACAGAATCTAGGAATTCTATGATTTTCAGGAGCAGAAACAGTCCTAAGCTAGGAGTAAAATGATTGCAAAAAATTCTACTAAAGTCCAGAATTGTTTCTGAGTTAAAGAGATGCTAAGTATAACTAAAGGAAAGGAGAATTTCAATCCAATAATTTCAAAGATGTAGGGCTGTTGACTTACCCCTTTCCATCATTGTAGGTGCTCATGAGGCTATGTGGGGGCTTCCAAGAAGAAACCTGGAAAAGCCAAAGTAAGGAGACACATTTCAGATCTCTATAAGAATGCAAAATGACACTGAATGCTGCCTGTCCCACAGGCCTCCACATATGCTCACCTTCTAGTTACAGAATTTCCATCCAATCTCCTTTCAAAGCTTACAAATAGTCTTTCCTTTCTTCCTCTTGTTCAGGCTTTGTTTCCCCTTAGATCTGTAGTGCTGTCCTTATTTCATGAAAACAGGATTCCTTAACTTCTGGAGACTCAGTTACTGATTTAGAGGATGATTTTCCTTTTGTGAAGATGTCAACAAATTGTTCAAGACTGTGTTCTTCAAACAGCTTGTCTATGGTCTTTTGAAGGTCAAAGTCCATGGACGTTAAATTTTATTCTAGAAAGGACCACGAGATGTTAGTCACTGCTAGTTGCATTCCTACACTACGAAAGACTTTTATTACTCCTGTTTCTATATATTGAACAATTCCTCCCTTTTCCCATTGTTTGTAGAACACAGTTTAATGTCCCTATACTGTCACCCATTCTGCACCAGAGACTGCTAAGCTCAATAGACACTTCAGAAGTGCCTGGTTCTGAGATATCTGAGGCTTTGTCTAAACCTTACCTCTGAGTTGTGGTCATGGCAAGGGCAAGACATTTAAGTTCTTCAATCTCAGATGTGTGTAAGTCTGAGAATCCATTAACACGGGCCTTGGACTGAGTCTCCTGTAAGTGTTCATTCTGAACAATCTCTTTCCACTTCATCATGGTGCTCTTGGATGGCCCTCAACAGGAAGATCAAGACTGCAGTGAAAAGAAAATACACCACCTTACTTATCTAAAATGAAGACTCACTGATAGAAATATTTGTGCAGTTTTTACACTTAACTTTATAGTGTGATTATTGTTAATGTCCTTAAATAATTTTAAAATGAGTTGAGTAGTATGTAACGAGTTAACATATGAGTGTATAATGATTTATATTAACCATGTAATAATTTACTTAATTTTTGAACGGGTTTGTTACACATATACATTTTTTCTTTTTCTTTTTCTTTTTTTTTTTTTTTGAGACTGAGTCTTGCTCTGTTGCCCAGGCTGGAGTGCAGTGGTGCAATCTCGGCTCACTGCAAGCTCTGTCTTCCAGGTTCATGCCATTCTCCTGCCTCAGCCTCCTGAGTAGCTGGGACTACAGGCATCTGCCACCATGCTTGGCTAATTTTCTGTATTTTTAGTAGAGACGGGGTTTCAGCGTGTTAGCCAGGGTGGTCTCGATCTCCTGACCTCGTGATACGCCCACCTCGGCCTCCCAAAGTGCCGGGATTACAGATGTCAGCCACCGCACCCGGCCCCCAAATTTTTCATTTTTAAAACATTGAATTGTACTAAGAATCTTATTCTTAATGATTTTTGTTTGTTGGTTTATTTAGTTTGATCTTTGTTCTTTTGTTGTTGTTGTTGTTGTTTTGAGACAGGGTCTTACTCTGTCACCAAGGCTGTTTGCAGGAGAAACATGACTCACTACATACTCAACTCTTGGGCTCAAGTGATCCTCCTGCCTCAGCCTCCAATATATCCGAGACCACAGGTACATGCTGCCATGCCTGGTTAATTTTTTGAATTTTATCTTGGGTTTGAACATCAGAGTGTTAACAGAAGTTTCTTAACTTTCCCTTTATGTCCTCTCATGTTTATGCTGAGGCTCTTAGGGAATAGAATTGAAAACAAAAATAGAGGCAGGGCCTTCTGGTTTTTCTAAGCAGCAGTTTATCAGTCCCAGAGAACAAAGCAGGAGAAAGACTATTTGGCATGAACTCTCAGGGCTGGCTCCCTTGGTGCTGGTAAAGGTGAGTCCCTCCAGGTAGTAGCATCAGTTACCTGAGCATCTATGTCTCCATGGAGACAGGGGAGAGGATAATAGGGCACTCCTCATTTTAAACTCAGAGGGAGGAGCTGCTCTGAATCTACTTCGTCTTAAAGTGACTGAAAACTTCAGACCACACAATTGGATGTAAGATGGGCAGTAAGAGCCAGACACTTGGACACTTGGTTTTAGTTTGTACAGCCAGTGTACAGTGGCTTTTCTACTCTGTGCGTGAGGCCACCCCATTCCTCTTCTCAGTACTCTGAAGCTTCTGGTTATTTAGATGATTCTTTCTTAGTACTAAAGTGAAATTTCCTCTATGTGCTCCCTCACTGTTTAACTGTTACCTCCGATACCCTTAGTAATTTCCCCTGGTCCACCTGTCATTTCAGCCATAACCGTGATGATAGTTTAGCACAACCTTAGAATCATCTTGTACTGACAGGTGCACCATGCGTCTTTTCACTTTCTGTTTTAGGGCTATCTCACACTCGGCAGAAACCTGGAAGGGCCTGCTTAGCCCATGCACAAATTCAGTCCAGAAATTCAGGGTATTAAATAACTGTCCATGAATAGGATGACAGCCAGTGTATAAGGACTGCACGCTTCCATAAGAACTATTTCGCATGCTTTTCTTAAGGTTGTCATTGCCCAAAGCAGATATTTTGATAATATTTCCTTATATTTTATTCTCTTCCTTCCTTGATCATTCTCTTCATTAGTTCACTCCTGTGTCCTGGGATTATATTCTAAATATAATAAAATATCCTCACCTATGCCCTTGTCCTATCCACTGCTTTCAGAGAACACAAACTAAGACAGTTGGCATATAAGTGGTCCTTAGAAGCCAATTCTCAGAATTGGATTATAGAACTGGTTTACTCACCAGTCAGGAGAAGTAAGGACGGCATTGCTGGTGTGAGTAGAGAGGTGATAAACTCTAGGGTGGTCATAACTGTGTTGCAGCATTACAGTTACTAGGATGCTCACCAGTGCCGGATTTGGAGAAGGTACAGATAAAAGGAGGAGCAATGGTGTGTAGCAGGGATTGGACTACTAGAAGCTGTGGGCCAAATTTGATGCACTGCCTAATTTTATACATAAAGTCTTATTGAAACACAGCCATGTCGCTTCAGTTATGCATTGTCTATGGCTGATTTCATGCTGCTAAAGCAGAGTTTAGGATTTGCAACACAGACCCTATGGCCCACAAACATAAAATAAAATATTTACTATCTAGCCCCTTACAGAAAAAGATTTCTGACTCTTAGTGTACAGCATAGGTTAACCTCAGCCAGACCAGATTTGTTGGTTGCATGCTTATCTCTGAAGTTGCCAGAAGCATAGTACTCATCCTTGCCCAATGCACCGACTGAGATAAATCGTGTTTTGCAACTATGGGTCTGTGAATTGTTTGGGAACAAAGGTAATTACCAGTTAGTATTGCTTAGTAATGTAACATGTGTTACATATGTTTTGGATTTGACTTGCAGCTGGTTTCAGTAGAACCCATGGGGTTTTCGTGCTTGAGGCTGGTCACATGGCTGGAATATGCTTACATAAACAACTCATTATAAAAGACTCCTGCCACAAAGACAAATTAGTACAGCTGGTATCATAAGTGGGACTGCTGAAGACACCCCTGGCTCACTCTATAGAGAAGTGGCTAAGATGGTTTTGAGGAAAGAGGGAAGAGAAGAAAAAACATTAAAATGAACTTTTCATGGCTGGAATGGTTACCAAATCACCCTTGGTTTGAAGTGGCAAAAACTTGGTGTTCTGTGATAGAAAACTTACTAATGGCATTTAGAGATGGTAGATATGGAGCCTAGGGAAATAGAAAATGGGTTAAAAGAAACATGCGGCAGGTAACAAAGTGCCAGAGAGTTATCTCATTCATTTGGTTGCTTTTTCACTATAGCGAAATTAAAAGGAAAAACCGATCAAGAGACAAATGAGATTAAGTATTTTGCACTTTAGCCAGCAAGCGAAGCTCCAACCAAAGGGATTTGAGCAGTTGTAATATTTGAGAGAAAAG
The DNA here is from genome assembly GCF_047675955.1 of Chlorocebus sabaeus. NCBI lineage: Eukaryota > Metazoa > Chordata > Mammalia > Primates > Cercopithecidae > Chlorocebus > Chlorocebus sabaeus. Next base: position 29,816,941 of record NC_132914.1, on the reverse strand, counting down.
CTAGTCTTGTTTTACCTTTAATTACAATAAGCACAATTATAAAAATACATGAGAAATGCTGTAGGACAAGAGAACATGGAACTACAGGAAATACAGTTAAGAAATTGAGGCTGGGCACAGTGGCTCATGCCGGTAATCCCAGCGCTTTGGGAGGCCGATGAAGGTGGCTCATGAGGTCAAGAGATGGAGGCCATCCTGGCCAAGATGGTGAAACCTCGCCTCTACTAAAAATACAAAGATTAGCTGGGCTTGGTGGCACCCGCCTGTGGTCCCAGCTACTTGGAAGACTGAGGCAGGAGAATCACTTGAACCTGGGAGGCAGAGGTTGCAGTGAGCCAAGATTACGCCATTGAACTCCAGCCTGGTGACAGAGCAAGACTCTGTCTCAAAAAAAAAAAAAAAAAAAAAAAAAAAAAAAGCCACTTTACAGATGGGTATAAACAGTTCCTTAGGAAGTCACTTTTAAGACAGTCATTTAGAATTAGTTATCCCTGATGGTTTCTTAAGCTCTAGATACAGCTGACTATAAGAGTGTGTTTGGGTTAATGCAAGACCTACAATTAGCAGCCATTTTTGCAGAAATGAAACCCTCACAGGAAGAACAAACATTTGACCTGTTGGCTTGGATTAAAGGAGCACACCTTACCTATGAGAAGTGGAGCTTCCCTGCCCCATCTGGCTAAACTTAGCTACGTAATGGCAAATAACTTACTACCTAATGGACAAGAGAGCCCCATGTCTTTATCTTTCACATCCTATCCCTTATAAATGAGAGGGAAAGGCGTAGACACTAACAAGACCAGTATTGCTTCCAGCAATATGGGTCAGCTTTATGTACTTATTTAGAGGTGAAGATGTTTGATTTAAAATAAATTATGGTCTGAAGGAAGGTAAAATAATTGCACCCACTACATTTTGGGGTATTTTTATGTAGTAATATGAGCAAACATATACACTATCCCATGGTAAATAAACATGTGAGGTTCTATTGATTGGTTTCCTAAGACCAATTTATAAACAGAGAGAAACTTGGGACGGGTTCACAGATGGGCTTATAAAACTATTCTAGAATAGTTCTAGAATGCTGTGGAACTATAGCCCCAGTCAAGGATGTCCTGAAAGACAGTGCTGAGGAAAATCCACTGAATTGGAAAAGTTTTGGATGGTACACCTGGTATCTTTTTTGTATGGGAGAAAAGTGTCCCATGGTAAGGAGGTACATGTTGCAGTAGGCAGCTTTCCTTTCATTTCACTTTTTTAAACTATGTTTTTTTATTTACCAAGTGAAACCACATCATATTAGGCAGTCTTCAGATGTCCCATCTGCAACCGGTGTCCAGTGGTAAGAATGCTAGCCAGTGGTATCTTGGAAGAACAAAATTCAGGACAAGAAGGTCTGGGAAAGTGAAATGAAAGTAAGTATTTTGGGAATGGGCACAAAGTATGAAGGCTTTATATTAACATCAATCCCCATCAAGAACACCCACTAGAAAGAAGGCAATCAACAATCAGGCAGACAAATCCAGCAGATGCCAACCAGGTTATATCCCCAGCCATTCCATTATGTGCACAGAGGGCCCATGAAAGTAGCTATGGTGGCAGCAATGGCGGTTAAATACAGACTCCCTCTGAACAAACCTTACTTAACTATTGCCATTGGTGAATGTCCAGTTTTTCAGCAAAGAGCCCAATGCTGGGTTCTTAATGTGGCACAATTAACCTTCTACTTCAAAGCAAGTTGATTGTATCAGACCCCTTTACCCTACAAAGTGTACTGATTTATCATTAACAAAACTCATCTATTCTGGACTTGGGTTTACTTTGGTTCCTCATGGTGCCTTGGTTAGTGCCATCATCTGAGAGCTTATAGAAAAACTCATCTATCAGTATGATAACCCATACATCTTGTTTCAGACCAAGTGAGACCTGTTTTATGGTAAAAGAAGTACAATATTGGATGCATGGTAGTGAACTTTTTTTGGTCTTATTACATACGTTACTATATTGAAGCAGATAGCATATTAGAATGGTGCAATGGCTAGATAAAAGCTCAACTAAAGCTCCAGTTTGAGGTTAACACTGTGTTGAGCTGGGGTGTTGTCCTTCAGAATACAGCAAATGTGTGGAACCAACAGTAACTATATGGGGCTGTATCCCCAACAGGTAGACTAGACGGGTCAATCAACTAAGGAATGGGAGTAGGATTGGCCCCCTTCACTGTTGCTCTCAGATACCCCATTGTAGAATTTGTGTTATCTTGAAAACCATAACCTATGTTGAATTAGAGGCCCTAGTTCTCCAGGAAGAAAGGTTTTTCCTCAGAATACAGTAGGAATTTCATTGGTTGTACATGCTATCAGGTCAAAATTCAAAGAACAACATCAGTAAAAAGGTGGGAGTGAGTAACTTGATTTCTATAGAGAGCTATGGTTGCTACCATACAGTGCAGGTAGGGAGAAGTACGTCTGGAACTCAGGAAATTCACTAGGTTTATCTGTTGCTGTTTCTATGCCCAGAGTTAATAATGAATAGGCAATTATATCAATCACTTCCTTAAAAGTTAAAGATAATTAAGGACATAGATGTATCAGGGACAAAGAACTACACCACCTCTCCAGAAAGTATAAATAGGCTGGAATGCTAACAAAAGTGAGAAAAGTCTAATGTGGATAGAGCAAGAGAGAGATAATAAAAATCAGTTACTGCCTTGGGGCCAATTGAAACAGCAAGGACTTCAGTTTGTTTACCTAATCCCTTTGTATTAAGTCTTTAAATAATTGTGGCTGGCCACTACCTTGAAGCAGTGTGACAGCTTAGATTTAATGGATAGTTTGAGTGGATTGGAGGAATTAGAAATTGGATTCTATTAGACAACACTTCTGCAAAATATCATATGTCCTGAGCCCCACACCTTACACCCACTATTGTAGCAGTGACTAGATCTGCTCAGATTTTGACAACCTACATCAAGTTGTAACCTGACAGTACTACATCTTTGGACTCACGACATGTACCTTTTGCTTTCAGATCCATGATTTCTCTGATGCCAGAATATGGAATATCTGTGAATATTAGTTCAATACCCATAGAAATCAGAAAAGTGTAGGAGAGTTAAGGTTGGTAGGGCCACACTTGCCCGATGGAAGTTAGGAGCTGATGGATAAATGCACCCTTCTCTTGTCTCTTGAGCAGATAGCTCTGAGACATATTTCATAAGGTTCCTTTAGTAATCCTATAAAATCAAGCTCCAGTTGCCTGAAGCAGTGGCCAACTTTAAAACATATTCTTCATTTTGTTTCTCTTTTTTGGTCCTTCACACCTTATTCATATTTTCACATTGTTTCTTTATTCACATTTTCAAAAAACTGCATGCCTTTGGGATAAGGTTTTATATCACGCTTAGCCTTAAGGGAAAAACACATGATTTCGACCCTGCTGGAATTATTTGTTAACCTACCTTTCTCTCCATTGGACTGTAAGTTCCTTGAAAGAAGAAAGTGCTAAGTGCCCAAAGAATATTTATTGAATTAAAAAAATTTAATATGTATAAATATTTTCTAGATATGACATTGGCATGATCTGTTCTTATGATGAAGTAAAGCATATATCGCCAGGGAAACTGAATTTATTTAAAAAATAATTGTTTGTAGTACTGTGAAAACAAAGTTGACTGTCTTTACCAGTATGAACTGTCTTAAGTTTATTTTCCTAAAAAGTAGATCAGGAAATAGAAGATGTACTTTCTGAAGACTGACTGCCACGATGTGACCTCACTTGGGAAATAATAAAACATAATAAAAATAATTAAAATGAAAGGAAAACTGCCCACTACTAGAGTTTGGTGAGTTTGTCACACATGAGGGAAAGAGCTACTGTAACTAATTTAATTGCAAAAATTATAGTAATAGATGCCATTTACTGAGAATCAAGTATGTGATGGGCACTTCTCTAAGTACTTTGCATGCATTCTCTCAGTTAATTCTTATAACATCAAACAGTAGAAACTTAGAATTTTTATACATGTGGAAACTGAGGTATGGATAAATTAAGTAATTTGCTCAAGTTCACATAGAAAAAATGAGTCAGAACATAAACTCAGACTCCCTCCTCTACCGTAGTATACCTCAGACACCCACATGAGTGGGTCTATTTGCTCTGCTCATAGGTTCATGGTTATCTCTAAAATGCTGAATTAATATCACTTTAAAATCTTTGACCCAGGATTCCTGATCAAGCAAAATAACACTTCACACAAATTAAAAGGCAATAGGAATGAACCTAGAAATGGTACACAGAAAAGTCCTAGTGTATGCTTTATTTTTTACTAGGATATCTAATATTGAAGGTACAAATGAATAGTATGCAAAAAGATTTATGACTATATTTGTCTGACTTCTGAGCCTGTGCTTTAGTTGACTCTACCACATGAGTGTAATTTAATGGGATGAATACCGTCTGGGAATTCAGAGACCTTGCTAGGTTAAAATGAATATGGTTTGAGAAAGTTAAGTGCTATTTAATTGTTTAGCACTATTAATCATCAATGCATTATTCATCTGCTACATGACCCAGTACTATTTACAATATAAGATCATCTTTCTTATAATCAAAATAATCCTTAAAGCAAAAGCATTATTACCCTTGGGGTTAATGCAATATTTTCAGAGATGACACAGTGAAAGAATGCTTAAACCTCTGGGAATGCATAAATGTTTACTTTTCCTCTCTTTTAATACTAAAGAAGCCACTGAGTGTTCTGGACAAATGCTCCTTTTGGGCAAAGTTTATAGCCTCATAAGTTCAGTTTGTCTTCCCTCGGAAACTTTCTGATGGTTTTTCCTTAGAACACTTGTTCATGGTGTTCATGTTAAGTATAGCTGTTGGTTAAATTTCTGTAGGTCTTCCAACCCAACTTAGCTGCCACAAGAATGGTTAGACTTTTGTTTAACTGAAACATGGGCAATTTCCATACCAAGCAAGAAGGATCCTGTGCCTCTGTGCTCCCTTCACTCCAGCGAAGAATGGGGAGAGGAAGAAATCACCTCAGTGGGGAGAAAAACAGGGACTTATTCATAATCAAATTAAAGCCAACATACCAGTAGACTGTGAACTCTAAAGAAGACAGACTGAGTCTTCTTTATTTCTTGATTCCCAGGACCTAGCAAAGGACATTACAAGCATTTTAGCAAATGATTTTGAAGGAAAGAATAAGCAAAAATTTAGCCTAAGAAAATACATTCCTTTCACTTAATAAAAGGAATAATTACAATATTGAAGTTAGAAAATCAGGATTCTAGCTTCTTCTTCTTATAATCTATTTATTAACTTTCTTAAGCATAAAATTTCTCATCTGTAAAATGAGAAATACACTGTCTTCCATATGAGTGGCAGATTTATCCAAAATGCAAATCTAACTAAGACACTTTTTCTTGAAACCATATAGTCTCCTGGATCAAGTCCAGGTTCCCTTGTGAAGCACAAAAACCCTCAATGATATGACCTATGTCTTTCTCTTAGAAAAGCTTTTTGGACAAATAACTCTCAGAGTTGCAAAGTGAAGTGGTTAGATGATTTATAAGTTGTAAGAGTCAACTGAAAGAATAGTCATGAAAATGTAGGACAGCGTCATTCTTATAACATCAGGTCAGCAATGGAGCTCCAATTGTTAGGAATACATCCCTGCAAATCACAGAAACCCCTACTGCAGTGATGGAAACAGACAGGAGGGTACATCAAGCACAAAAGCCCTGAAAGAGGAGGAAGATCGGTATGTTCCATGAAGAGAGGCTACCAGTAAGGGGTATGAACCAAGTCTGAGGAAGAAGGGAAATCACATAAAGCCTTGAATGATCATAATAATCACTTTGAATTTTATGCTAGATGCAAAGGAATCAGGCTGAAGGGTTTTTAAGCCTATCAGAATAAACATTAGGTAAGAGACAAATGAATCAGGAGTTTGGCTTCATAGCTAAAGAAATGGTGGTGAAATTTGCTACATGGGAAGGAAGAGAGAAATGGATTTTGTTGGTTGTGGGGGCAAATGGAAGAAAAAATAAGTTTAATTAAATTTAATTAATTAATTAATTTATTTATTTTTTGAGACCCAGTCTTGCACTGTCACCCAGGCTGGAGTGAAGTGACAGGATGTTGGCTCACTGCAACCTTTGTCTCCCAGGTTCAAGCAATATGCCTGCCGCAGTCTCCCTAGTAGCTGGGACTATAAGTGCACACCACCACGCCCAACTAATTTTTATATTTTCTGTGGAGACGGGGTTTCACCATGTTGGCCAGGTTGGTCTTGAACTCCTGGCCTCAAGAAATTCACCCGCTTCAGCCTCTGAAAGTGCTGGGATTACAGGCATGAGCCACTGCACCTGGCCAGTTTTATTTTAGACATGCCTATTAAACAGGCAGTGCTATACATACATTAAGTAATTACTAACCATTGGAGTCTGGATCACAGGAGACAGAACTATGCTGGAGAAAGCCTTTTTACCCATGAGTTAGGAGCTTCTTTCCAGTGTTCACAATGGAAGATTTCCAACTCTTCTACTGGAGTCTTGGTGTTCCCAGAAAACACCACAGGGGCAACTCAGCAAACTGAGGGAAGGTCAAGGGGTTGGAACTCCTTAACAAAGTAGCTTCTGTTTATTTATCTGCTTTGTAAATCTGTTTTCTACATATGGATTCCATGTAATATTGCATTTTAAAAAGTATTTGAAAGTCACATCATAATAATAGCTAGCATGTCCGTAGTGCCAGACTGTTCTAACGTACACATATATACACAAATGAACATACATATGGATATATATAAACTAATTTAAACATCACACCAACTGTGTACAGTGGATACCATAATTAGCCCTATTTTATTACGGGACACTGAGGCAGAAAAGTTAAGTGACTTACCTAAAGACACAAAGCAAGGAAGACGTGAAGTCAGAGTTATGTTGGCATTCCTAACAACTATTGCGAAAGAGTGCTGAAAGTTTTTAACATGGTATCCAAGACTTTAACCTATTTAACTGCCCCATGGCTTATAAAGATATCCCAAGCAACCCATGCTCCAACTAGCCTCGATTGTATACTATTCCCCCAAGTCATTCACACCCTTGCCTCTATGCTTTTGTTCATTCTGTCCTTCAAAATGCAGCTAAATGAAAACATTTTCATAAAGGCTTGCATGACTCCTCATCTTCTGAAGGCAGAATGTATCATGAACTCCTCTGGACTTTTAGAATGCTCTGTTCACAGTTCAGTGAAATTAATTATGATTTGTGTGTGTGTGTGTGTGTGTGTGTGTGTGTGAATGAGTTTATCCCCTTCCTCTCCTACATCTACACAGAGATTGTAAAACTCTCAAGGGCATCAGCACTTTTCTTTGTCTGACTGAGCTCCATAAGGCCTTTTTACTTCTGGAAGGCTAGAGTTGGTAAGAGAATTATGAGTTCGATTTTGGATATAGTTAATTTCAGTTGCTTATTGTAGTCTAGAAATAAATATAGATACAGAAGCAATATATAGCACAATAAAACAATTGCTATAAAGAAGTGATATTTCACAAATTCTTGAGTCTGACTGCTTAGGTTCAAATCGTGGTCCTGCAACTTGCTTCCTAAACTTAGAGAAGTTATTCAGCCTCCCTTTGCCTCAGTTTGTGCATTTATATTATCCAAATAATAATCCTACCTATTTCATAGTACTGTTTCAAAGATTATATAAGAAATAAAGTACTCAGAACAGTGATTGGAACATAGTATGTATCTGATAAATGTTTATCATTATTTTGTTACCTTTATTATGGAAACACATTCCAATGTGTCCCAGGTTCTTGAATTTTGTATTTACAGCACTTCTAACTATAAAGACAATACATGTGTTTTAAATGACTTATTCAATTAATGAATAGACTACACCTATTGATCCATTAGTTGATACAATAGATGCTTATTGTGTATGTACAATGTTCTACTGCTGTGCTAGTTTCTGAGGTTTTATTGGTGACTCGGATGAGGATTCTGCCCTTTCAGAGATAATTGTCTCACTGGAAAGAGTGCGACTACAATTGTGGAGCAAACACATAAACAGGCAACTCTCTCATAGGATAATCATAAGGAATATAACAAGGGAAGTACCAAATGCTATGGGAACAGAGGAGAGACCCTTTCTCAGATTTGGGAAATCTAAACATTATCTAAACCAAGTCCAGCAGCTACCTAGGTCACTGGATTGCTGGAAAAGAGAATACAAGATAATGTTTCAGCAGAGTACACACAAAAAGTTTTGGAAGTCAGGAAGAGCAGGGCCTATTGGAGAAACTTCAAAAGAGCAGTGTGACTAGATGCAAGGCAGCAAAAAGGGACAGACTGAGATTAGAAAAGATCTTATAAGTATTTTAGTTAGTTTGGACTTTATTACAAGAGAAAGGGTTCATTATTGAAGGTCTCAACTAGAAGAGTACCTTGATCAGAATTGTGTTTTAACAATACCATTCTGGCTGAAGTATAAGAATAAACTGGATGGCCGGATGCGGTGGCTCACGCCTGTAATCCCAACACTTTGGGAGCCTGAGGCAGGCGGATCACCTGAGGTCAGGAGTTTGAGACCAACCTGACCAACCTGGAGAAACCTTGTCTCTACTAAAAATACAAAATTAGCCAGGCATGGTGGCACATGCCTGTAATCCCAGCTACTTGGGAGGCTGAGGCAGGAGAAGTGCATGGACCCGGGAGACGGAAGTTGCAGTGAGCCGAGATTGCGCCATTGCACTCCAGCCTAGGCAACAAGAGCAAAACTCCATCTAAATAAATAAATAAATAAATTGGATGAGGCCTAAACTGAGTGCAGGGAGACCAGTTTAGAAGCATTGCAGAAGTTGAGGAGACTGAGAGAGACAGAGCTAAGTAAGTAGAAGTGAGGATGAAGAAACGAGGATGAGATGAATCATCAAAGCCTGATGATAGATGGAAATATTGGCAGTGAGAGAGATGGACAAGTCTAGTGTTCACTTTCTGAGAGACAGTTGAATAGATAGTAGTACTGGGTATGGGCGTAGGAAATTTAGTACGCTAGAGTTGGTGAGAAAATTATGAGTTCAGATTTGGATACACTTAGTTTCAGTTGCTTATGACATTCAAGTAGAGAAAACAGCTAGATGAATTAATCCAGGGTTTGGGTTTGCCAGCCAGTGATTGCATGAATAAGCATCGAAACCTCTGAGGATGTTGCCAATGGTTTCATTGAAGTGATGGTTTCTGGAATTTAAATAGATAGAGAAGGAAGGGAAAAGAGAAAGTCTGGATAAACAGTGAGAAAATAGATAGATGAGTGAAAAACAAAGAGATGTTGTCAAAGAGCAGGCACAATGACCATAAGTAGACCGAATGGAAGAACTGAAGTTATGGTTACATTACTGGAATTTATCATTTCGAGGATGAATCCTTCCAGAGTGATAACAAGGACCAAATTGTAGTCACGAGAATGGGCAATAGAAATGGAGTAAAGGCAAAAGTCAACAGAGATAAGTAAATCCAGAAACCAAGGGGTCAGGGTGTTGTATATAACCTATAAGTGCGTTTCACATTATTCAAGATGGTGGCAGAACTCTGGAAGGAAAGGAACTCTACAAATGGTAATGCAGCCCTTCAATCAATATGATATAGCACCTGGAATGTTAGTAGATGGCACCAGGGAGGGTATATCGAGATAAGGGATAACAGAAAACTCTCTGGGTTTTAGACTTTCTAGACTTTCAGGGGGTCTCTGGAGAAGCCTAGATATGCTCCAAATTTGAAGTATTCTTTTAGAAAAAATATGGGCAGGGCAGATAATCAAGCCATGCAACAGGATTCACGGTGGGTTACATTCCCAGGAATGAAGTGAAAACAGACTCGTTATCAGCACAAGCAGGTTATATCCACCTGGGAGCCCCAAGCATCTCATGCAGTTCATTTCTTCCCTGGTTTTGAAAAATCGGCACTGAAAGTAGAAACAGTGAATGTAAGAAAACAGGAAACTCCTAATGTGAATATATTCTTTCTGGAAGGCTATTTTTAAAGTTAGACTTTTTTATTTTTTAAGAAAAAAGAATGGTTCAAGGCATTTTCCCCCTTTCAGAATCTAGGTGGAAGAAAATGCAAAAACAAATCAGTAAAAAGAACTGGAAATTCTCCACTCTCCTGGCATGTTCCAGTATAAACATCATGGGAGGTGTGGAAAACTTCACAAGGCAACATTTCATAGAATCATGGGCTTTTTGAGCTGGAAGAGACCCTGGATCAAACGGACCGGAGCTTCATTTTGAATGAGACTACCCTGAAGAGGTCAGCATAATGGAAGATAGTCAGTCTGAAACACTGCCAATTAGAAAAATCATTCCTTATTTTTCACAAATAACCTTTTCAATTTCATTAAAAAATGAAATTCTAATAATTTTAATGAAAATCTTAGATAAATTTTGTTTTGGGAATATGACTATGCAAGTTACATGTTATGGCAATATAACTCTAACCAGAATTTTAACAATTTTACTGCTAATAAGACCTTGTTCATTTAATAGCTTATATAAATTTGTTGTGTAATCTTGACTCTGAACCTTTGAAATAGTTCTATAACTTTGTGGAATGACACATATCTTTAAATGAAAACTCACTTCCCTGTTAATGCAATTAGCAAATCAGAAATAATGTCAATTAGGAAGCTTAAAGTGATTTGTTCTATTGGTGCTACAATTTACTATTTTTCTCACAGTAATCATGCAATATTCTAGATTTTCCTTCTTTCACTTAAATCTCCATCCATATACACTCAACGTGTACCTAACATGATAAATTAGAAAGAAGGGAACATTTTCTTGTTTATTGAAAGGAAAATGCCCGATCTAACATCCTCTTCTCTTTACCATCTGATAATAGGACATAACTTGCTTAATTTTATCTCCAGGAAAATCTCTCTTTGGCTTTGTTCTGGTATCCTAGGACAGTTCCAATTTTTTTAATGAGCAGAACTCTTTATTCAAATGAAATCTTACCAGGTATGGAAAATAGATAAAAGCTGAAGTTTCAGTTGACGTAGACAAGGCACATGGTCTACAGCTCAGCCCACATACATTTCCGGTCCCCAAGTCTCCATCTCTTATAGCTCTAAAATACTTTGTGGAGCTGAGTTTGAAAACAAGTGTCATAATAGGATCTACAAAAATCCCAGGCAAATAAATATCTTAGATTAGTTTATTTGCACACTCACAGACACCTCCTCCACTCACATGTGTACACACAAGATGTATACATATAAGTTATGCATGAAGCAAGACCTGGCTATTTAGAAATAGCACCGTAGAAACCAAATAGAAAATATTATTTCTGATACATTTGGAAATGTTAATGGAGAATAAATTTCAATGGTTTACGAGGGTTTATGGTACATAGCATGGTCTGGTTTACACAAATTGACACTGGCTTCTTTTGACCAAGAGCTGGATTGTATTTATATTCTGGTTGGAACCTTTGACTCATATAATCAGACACCCACACTACCCCTTTAGTCTAAAAAAATCCACTTGGATACACAAGAGTGAAGAAGGTAGCGTGTTGCAGTCTCCTTTGTGGATTGTGGCTAGTGTAACAGGATCGTGAACAAAAGGATCATGAAACCACATGGTTTGGGCATGGAATAATTCAAAGTACAGCTGCTTTCAAACCCAGAAGGTTTACACAGGCAAATTGAGCGTGTGGCTAGTTAGTGTCCTAAGATGACTTGAGTGGAGATTGAACCCAAGGGAAAGGTGAAGGGCACTAAAAGAAAGATGCCGTCTTTGGCTGAACACCTACTGTATGCAAGAGACTTACCATGTATAGTCCCCTTTTATTCATAGTACAACTCTACTAGGTTAACTTCTGTTTACAAAAGAGGACACTATAGTTGGGAAAGGTTGATTTAGTTTTTCTAAATGTCACACTATCTCCTTGCTCTTCTACAAACTTGCCAAGCATGCTTCCACCTCAAGGCCTTTGCTATTTGCTTTTATTTCTGCATACAATTCCCTTCCAACAGATAGTCTCATATCTCAGTTTCTTATACCACATTGGTTCCGTTCAACTGTATCTTCTTAGTGGGGCTTTCTTTGATCACCTTTCATAAGATATCACTCTTTGACATTTGCTATTCACTTACTGTGCTTTATTTTTAATGGCATCTATTGCTACCTGGTATTATATAAACACATATTCTTCAGTTTGTCATTTGTTTTTCACAATGGAATATAAATTCTATTAGAATAGGGGCCTTGTTCATATAGCTTACTGCTTTTGCACCAATACCTGCCAAAGTATGTGTCTGGAACATAGTAGATGATCAATAAATATTTGCTGATAAAGGAATAAATGTGTAGCAAGAAATTAAATAAAAGGCAGAGGAGCAGGCCATTTTATTCCAATTTTAGTCTTTTAAGAACTGAACATTTTAATGTTTTGCTTACACCTTGTGGGTCCCTTGACCTCCCTGGACTCAAATTGTCTTTTGTAAGATTCTGTCTTACAGGTTGAGTGGCAAAGTGGATAGCTATTGGAGATACTAATATACATATCTCTTCTTTCATGGTAAGTGCATCAGAATATTCTTTGGGGGAACTATCTCTTTCACATCTTAGCAAATTAACTCAAGTGGATTCTTCTCAATCCCAGCTCCATGGATGAGTCTTGACTGGCTAAAGTCAATTAGTGAAGGCCATAATTTTGACCAGTGTAATTGACTCGGGATGGTCATACGTCTGATACAAGCCAATGAGATCAAAGAGTCATTTTTTTCTGCTTTCTAGCAAACATACATCCTCATACTTCTGAAAACGTCCTAATAGAGATGATCATTTTTTTCATTTGGGGCATAAACAAGTGATTGTGAAGATGTCAAGCAGGAAAAGTCTGAGTTGTAGCTAGGGTTTATTTAACTAATACTGAATCTCTAATATGTGAGAGATGTCAGGTACTATTTTAGACCTTGCAGATATACTGGTTAACAGTAGAGATAAAGTCTTTGTTCTTATGGAGATATGATTTTTTGGGGAAGACAACAAAATAAGTAATCCAATGGATATGATAACTTCAGCTAGTGATACACGGTGTGTAGAAAATTGAAATACATTACCTAATGGGGAATAAATGAGGGGCTTTACCTTGTGCTAACAGGTGGGGGCTTTCTAGGGAGAATTTCCAGTTCTACATATACCTGCCCCTTTCATCAAAAGAATATAAAGATTTGACTTTTTAAATAAAGAAATTATATTACTTTGAGTGATTTTTGATCATAAGCAAGCAACATCCAATGGAAAATTGTAAAATAAAAATTACAATATATATTATGGTCAATAACATTACCATATGACCATCCTATATATTTTAAAATTGTTTATCAAGTATGTAAGAAAATATCTTCCTTCATCTCATTGACTTCTACTGAGTGACTGTGATAATCTCTAAGCCAGTCACCTTGCCCAGGGTTGATGGACCTCACTAATGCGCTTAAGTCTACCCATGGACTTGAGTCAATCCTATGACTGCAGTCAGGGAGGCTAAGAAACGTTATAAAGGAAGTGCCATGAGAACAGCCAGAAAAATGGGGGAATTGAAATAAAATAGACAATGAAACCTATAATCTCTTCTTTCTGCCTCATGCTGCAAACACACTGAATATCTGGACAAGAATTCATATAACTCTAAGAAAAAATGTGACATCCCAGGGTGTCAGAACTTAGCGGAAACTCAAGGCACAGGAGTAATCAGGAGCTGAGAGCACAATAGCGTAGAAGAAAACAAGTCCCAAACACAAAATATGGGGCGGAAGATACAATCTTTACTCGGTGAAAGAAGGAATGCTGAAATTAAGCTCCTGTATAAATCTGGAAGTCTTTAAGTTCCACTTAATTATGAAAAAAGGTGAAAAAACTCCACCTACAGGCCTGAGAATAGAAAACAACAATAAAAATGCTTGTCATTCACCTGGGAATGTGCATAGGAAAAAAGGTCACCCCAGTCCTCACCAATCCAGGCTGACAAATTGTCATTAAAACTGGTCAAAGAAGTTAAACCCTTGGAGATCTAATCATTCAGAAGGGGACACTTTCAGAGCCTCTGGCCTGTAAAACTTTCATAAGAAGAGAAGAAACATTGAAGATAAATTGACAATTCAAATGTAAATAACCCACAAGGAAATAAACCACAGAGGAAAGATCATTAAACTCAGCAACTACTTAAAAATGATAGTAACAAAAACAACCTGGATTTTCTAGGGGACAGGGCCTGGATTCTTATGGCCAGGAGCTGAGGTGGGAATATTTGGAAGCAGTGCCAGTGTGGAAGGAAGTCAAAGCCCCAGAGGCTTGGAACAATGGCTGGAGCAGCTAAAAGTGAGGATTGTTAAACCAGAGTGGCAGGAACTCTGCTGAGGCCAACAGGCTGTGGGAATTTCCCTAAAGCCAGCCAGGTTCCTATAACATTAAGGTTGAAGGGATATTGATTTTCAAAATGGCAAAGAGAGGAGAGGCTGAGTCTGAGACACCTGCTCTAAGCCAAAATAAGCGAAGCATCTGAGATTGTCCCTGGAGAGGGGAACATATAGCTGACAGCAATGTGGAGAGTTGCTCAGAATTGACTCTGAATAGGACTCCCAAAGCTGAAAATAAGCATGACATCAGAAACCTGATGGCCAAAAAGTGAGAAGTCAAATGATTGTAGTACATGATTGTCAAAAGAAACAATGTATAAAACATTTAAACCCCAAAAGACTGACAATTTAAAATTTGGCAGATACAAGACTATGTATAAAAATACTTTTAAAAATAAAGTGTGCAATTATAAATGGTGAATATACCAAAAGTATAAAGTATAAACACATTTTTATTTTATTTTTTCCAGCTTTATTGAGATATAGTTAACAAATACTGTGTATGTTTAAGGTGTACAACTTTGTGTGTATACATATATATAGACACACACACACACACACACACATATATATACACACACACATTGTGAAATAACCACCAGAATTAAGCTAGTTAACATAGCCATCACTTCTTGTAGTTACCATTTTCTTTCTTCTTTTATTATGGTGAGAATACTAAAGGTCTGCTTCTTTTTGGTTTGTTTGTTTTTAAGATGGAGTCTCAGTCTGCTGCCTGGGCTGGAGTGCAGTGGCGCAATCTCGGCTCACTGCAACCTCCACCTCCCAGGTTCAAGCGATTCTCCTGCCTCAGCCTCCCGAGTAACTGAGATTACAGGCACCCACCACTATGCCCAGCTAATTTTTTGTATTTTTAGTAGAAACGCGGTTTCACCATATTGGTCAGGCTGGTCTCGAACTCCTGACCTCATGATTTGCCCACCTTGGCCTCCCAAAGTGCTGGGATTACAGATGTGAGCCACCATGCCCGGCCCTAAAGATCTACTCTCTTAGCAAATTTCAAGTATATAATACAATATTGTTAACTATAGAACATTGGTGTACATTAGATTTCCAGAACCCATTGATCTTGCATAACTGAAATTCTGTACTCTTTGACCAATATCTCCCCATTTTCCCCTTCCTCCAACTCCTGGAAACCACCATTCTACTCTCTGATTCTACAAGTTTGACTATTTTAAATGCCACAGAGACTTTTCAAAAACAGATAGAAACTCTAAAAGCTATTGTGGATATGTTTCAGGTGAAATTATAATAAGTTACAGAAAGAACAACAGAATACACTCCATGTGGTTAAGCCCATTAGAGAAGTATACTCTTCTCATGGAGAGAAGGTGGTGAGCAGGTTGGGGAATGCTTTGGTTTGCCTGTGACGCTGTCTTTAGTAAATCACCTCCAGATGAAGTAGGAAGCAAAATGCATATCTATGTATCTGTGTATCTATCTATGTATCTATCTATGTATCTATCTATGTATCTATGTATCTATCTATCTATCTATCTATCTATCTATCTATCTATCTATCTATCTATCATCTATCTATCTTTTTAGCCTTCATGGTTTCCAATCCAGTTTTACTAGTAATAATGCTGATATTTTAATCTGAGTCTTGTATATATTTTTTCAGGTTTACTTTTTAGTTTTGTTATTCTTTCAACTTATTTTTCAATATTTTATTTTGAAAAATTTTTAACTACATACAATTGCAAGAGTAAGGCAATGAGTACCCATATACTCTTTATCTAGAATCACCAATTGTTAATCTTTTTCACATACACTCTATTTATCTTCATAAATATTTGCATATTTACATATTCTCAGAATCATTTGAGAGTATGCTGAAGATACCATGAATCTTCGCTCCTAAAATCTTCTGTATATGTATACTAACAATAAAGACCTTCTCTTATGTAATCATGATACTGCTATCAACTTCAAAAAATTTAGTACTGACATAGTACTATTACCTAATATACAGTCCATATTCTAACTTTGCCAATTGTTGCAGAAATGCCATTTATAACCATTATTTTTCCTGATCCAGGTTCCAATCCAGGATTATATCTTGCATTGGATTGTGACATCTCTTTAAACTTCTTTAATCTGGAACTACTCCTCAGCCTTTCTTTGGCTTTCATGACATGAATGTTTTTGAAGACCACCATTCAGTTGTTCTGTAAATGCCCTCTTCGTGTGAGTCATCTGATTGTCTTCTCATTATTGGATTTAGCTTTTGTGTCTTGGTCAGGAATACTACACGGATGATGCGCACTTCTCTCAGTTCATCACATCAGGAAGTGCATGATGCTAGTTTGTCCCATCAGAGATAATGTTAACTTCACTTGGTTAACGTGATGTCTCTATAGTAAAGCAACCATTTTCCCTTTGTAATTAATACGTAACCTATATGGAGATAGTTTTATCCTGTTTAACAACAAACTCTGACACATTGGTTGTAGCTTCCACTGATGATTCTTTAATAAATCAATTATTGCTATATTGATGGCTGTTCTGTGTCTTTTGCTTTGACTGGATTCTAATCTGAAAGGACAAGGATGCTGTTTCTCACCCTCAAACCCAAGCCTGATGCATAAGCCTGGAAACTTCAAAAAATCCATATGCAGGATAGAAAGGCAAGAAAAGGTGTCTTGGAGTAGCTCGGGTGAACAGTTTTATTATTATTATTATTATTATTTAGAAACAGGATCTTGCTCCCAGCCTGGAGTGTAGTGGTGCAATCATAGCTTACTTCAGCCTCAAATTCCTGGGCTCAAGTGATCCTCCAGCCGCAGCCTCTCAGGTAGCTGGATTTACAGACCTGGGACACCATGACTGGCAGTGAACAGGTTCAAAAGAAAAAAGGTCTAGCCATTATTTCAACTTGTGGGCAGCTGCAGTTTTTATTGTGACTGGTGTCTGCAAGGGTTTCATTAGGTTTGAAAAACACGGCCAGATTTGGAGGTTAACCCAATTTTTTATCTAGTGTCTTCAAGTGTGGAATTGTATTTGGGTTTAGTAAATAAAGGAATTGAGTTTAAGGATTAAGATAATTAGGGCCTTCACTTGGACAAGCATATTCTGGATTCAGGGAGAGTGAGACTCCTTTCCATCAGCAAAAAGACTCTCGTGGCTCTAGAAAATCAGGCTTATTTTCTGACAGTTTCAAAATCTGTCAAGGAGAAATGCTCTTACAGAGCTACAACACTCTTATCTCAAAAGATGCAGCGTCTTTTTAAAGCACCTCTGCCAGGAGAGGGCACTGAGCTTTGGGGGCACTCTCTGATTGCTACCATTCGTTACATTTGGAGTGTTGATATGAAGACATGAGATTGCAATTGATTTTTTGCTTTTAATCTCCCTACACTATGTATCTTGTTTCTCAACTTGTGCTAAGAGGCAAGCCTTTAAGAAACTCTGGTTCTGTTGCAAAGGGCAATAGGTGGTGGAAAGGGAGTTTCAGACTGCCCCTGGGAAGTTATTCAACAGCTGGAGATTAAAAACTGAAAAAACAAGGTTTGAAGGAAGTTATGGGTCCTAGGCCTCTGCTTCTCATGGAATTTTAGGGGAAACTCCAGGAACAGCGATAGGAGGAGGAGATACGAGTTCTACAAAACTGGTACAGCCTGGTTGGCAAGACTGCACACAAATGACACTCCTTTGCTATCGTATTATTATCTATCTCACTATTCCAATGGATTATAAAGTTATGAATTACTTATTACGACCCTTTTCTGCTCTCCTAGAGGTACCAAAGGTGACTATTACAGCAAAAATAGCCCAAAAGGGAATTCTAGAGGAGTCAGCATAGCAAGCCCTGTTCCCTCTAACATACATATATGTGAAGGTGATATTACATTCTGAAGAGCAGAGCTTGTGAAGTGCTATCTTATGGGAAAGAGTGCCAGGGGAGACCGAAGAACCTGGCTCGTGCTGAACAAAAGGACATGGATACCCATGTAAGTGCCACAGCAAAGGGGAAGACCCTCGAAGAGAGAATGGAGTGGACACCTTTATCCTGCCCAAATCTCCACCAGATGATGTTCCACCCTGTGTCCACAGGTCCTTATTTAGGGATATAGCTGACAGGTGAAATTAGCACTCTTCAGGCTTGCCAGAAGTTGCCAAAGCATAGGGGAAAAAGCATATTAAACAAGGGAATATGGTTAATGCGTCCGTCTAGTGACCATATAGAACCTCTAACCAAATCTTGCAGGAGGATCACCCATAACAAGAAACTTTTGAGAAACTGGGTCCCTCAACTAGCCAGACATATTAAACCACACTCCCTAACCTATACAGATAGAATTCACAGAATGAGTCAGATGAGCAATGATTCATTCTCTCCACAAAATATTTACTGAGTATCTAGTATATTTGACAAGAACCATTATGTGCAAAGGGACAGAGCAGGAAATTAGACACAGGTTCTACTTTCATTTATCAAGACAGACAGGTAATAAATGAACAAATAGATACACAAAACAAGACAAAATGTATTTTAAAATAACACAGGAGAGCAAACTTACTTCAAGAGGGAATGATAAAAAATAATGGCCCCCCCGAGATGGCCCACCCCTCCCAAGAGTAAGCCCACAGAAGCAGCAAAGGAGAGGCAAAGAAGATGAGAGAGAAAGTTATAATCCAAAACAACAGTTTTGTGGTTCAATACAGCCTGGAATGGAGGAGGAAGAGAGAGTCTATAGGGATGGGACAGAGGAAGGGGATTTTGAACCAAAAGGAGATGGAGGTAACTTTTTAAAAAGTTATCATATTGGACTGATGTTAAGTGTAAGAAACAGATAGTTGAAAAGCTTAAGCAGCCTTATTACCTATTAGGGTCAGATCTCTACAAATCAAAGATGATGGTGATTACTGCAAATATACAAATTAGTTTCGTGTCTGCAGAATGATGAGTTGAAGCTGCTTGATCAGACCTGTCTCCTTTAGAGTTTAACAAGTCTCTGCTATGTACAATGTTTGGCATCCCTCATCTGGCTAAAGATTGCGCTATATGTGGTTTGGGGAACATTTTGCTAGAATGAGTACTTGTTATACTTTTTAGATTCTCTTGGTGTAGCTTAAATAATCTTATGTATTTGATTTAATTTTTAGCTTAGAAAGGGTTGAAGGGTTTGATTAATTTCCCTTTAGAGATACCAAAATAATTACCTGTTTTGGTGAAATACCTCAGGCTGTAGCTATGGAAAGAACCCGAATTCTACCCAGATATTTAGAGGAAATTACTCTGCTGAGCTTGAGCAGAGGTAATGGGGAAAGGAATTTTTTTTAAAGTTTTTGTGCTTTAATATATATGAAGAGGAAGGAGATTTAATATTGGCTTTTATTTCTCTTGAGAAATTTATTCCTGGTAGGATGTTCATATTCAAATTTGGAGGCATTTTAATATTGCTGGCATTATGTTTTTATGGAATAATTTATGCAGTCATTTGAGCTCATCACATGATTTCTACTGAGCTATAACAATGGAGAATGTGCCTAGACAGAATTTGCAATAGGGATATTTGAGAGAATATTTGACCTCTCATGCCGAGTGACTTTGTGGGTACCTTGATATATGAGTTTAAAAATTCATTTCATAGAAAATTAATATTATCTATCCCAGGTCTCAGGATGGTCAATAAAGGAGTGGGCATTGGAACTTTAAGAATAGCCACAGGAACGATAGGAACGGTAACTGATTGATAAATTGTGGGACCTGTTAGTTAGAGGCCGGCCATATACAGCAGTTTTGAATGTTTAAGGAATAAGAATTATATGAAGACAGGAAGGCACATTCTCTCTCTTTCCCTCTTTCTCTCTGTCTCCTTGTTTCTATCTGTCCAGGCTCTTCATGGCTATCTCTTTAGATCTGTGATCCACAGGTGCCTGCATCCCCTTTCCCTTACATGGAAAGCCCTCTGGGCCAGGCCTGGTGAGGCAAGACCAAAGCTGATTAGAGGCTCTGCCAGATGTCAGAGAAACTGATTAAAAACAGTAAACCAACATGAAAGTAATGGTCAAGCCTTTAACCACTCACTGAAATGGTACAACTAATGTCTAAAATGGGAGAAAGCACTAGCTCTTAGCATTCCTTTTTCACCATGAAATCATGTACTTGTTGAGGGCAAGGTGGCTCAGCACAAATGTAGGGCCATCTCACTGCTGAAGGACCCGTGAACAAAAAGCTTCTGCAGTTATATGGACTCAGGTGTTGTGGGAAGGGAAAGGGAAAGGGGAAAGGAAAGGGAAACGTCTGGACATACAAAAGTACTCTGTACTGATCTGAAGTAGTGAAACATGTCTTCAAGGTTTTCCTTCCCTTCCCTTGATAAAAAACACCTCAGCTGAGATGCCTGAAGAAGGCCCAGGCTGAAGGCCCCAAATATAAAGAAGTCTCCAAATGAATGGTTTGAATGTGTCCCCTGATGATAATGTGTTGGAAACTTAATCCCCAGTGCAACAGTGTTGGAAAATGGGGCCTAATAAGGGGAGATAAGGGCTTATTGATGAGGGCTCTGCCCTAATCAATGACTTAATGTCATTATTGTAGGAGTGGGTTAGTTATCTCAAGAGTAGGCTTGTTATAAAAGCAAGTTCAGCCCCCTTTTACTCTCTGGCTCTTTTGCTTTTCTCTCTTCTGCCATGGGATGACACAGCAAGAAGGCCCTTGCCAAATGCCAGCTCCTTGATATTAGACTCCCCAGCCTCCAGAACTGTGAGAAACAAGTTTATTTTCTTATAAATTACCCAGTGTGTGGCATTTTGTTATAGCAACACAAAATGGATGAAGAGAGGTGCTTGGCTTAGAAATGCAAATATGAGTGAGAGCAGAAGGACCTGAGTCCTTGACTGCGACTCCCTTGAAAGACTGCAATTCACTGGCTGTGGCCAAATTTAATGGAGAAGGCAGCTTTTCCCCCAGGAGGTCTGCCAGGTAAGGCCTTTGTAATTGCCTGGGATTTGGCTTGATAAATCATACATAGGAGTTTGGCCAGAAATCAGATTCCTTATACTGAGCTCTGTATCTGGCAAAAATGCCTTCTCCATAGGGTCACTATGAGAATAAAATAAAATAAATTAAAATTAACACAGTGATTATAATAGTGCCTACCACAAAGTTAATGCTATATTTATTTATTTTTAACTAAACAAATGCAATAGCAAGTGCTCAATAAATGTTAGCTATTTGGGAATTATCCAGAATCTGACTATCTATCTCTACCCTTCCACTCTGGTCCAAACTATCCCTAGATAATTGCAATAGGGGTAGAAAATACACAAGAATATTCACCACTGAGTACATGAAAAAAGAAAGGTGATTTTTTTTTCTCCTTGAACTTCAGTAATTTTCTCAACAAAGAAAGGATAGTTGAATTCAAATGTCACCATTTTGCAGCTCCGATAATTAATGGAAACTAGTCATTGATCATCAACAGCTGCTAACATCACAAAAAGAAAGGTAAACAGAAGTTATGTAACTCCTGAAGGAAAAACACATCACCTCCTACCTTGCCAAAAAAATTAAACCCATATCTTATCAAATATCTAGAAATAATAGTTAATTTACAAGGAATGCAGAGAAGAGAGGAACCCATTAATTGACATCATAGAGAGGCAATTAACAAAATCTAGACCTTGGGAAAGTCACAGGACAAACAATCTAGTTTCTGCAATATGCATTTTAAGGTCAGTTATGGAGTGGAAACCTGCAGATTAAAATAGATTTAAGACATAAACAACTAATTATATTACATAATTCTAATTTGGATAGTTATACAAACAAGCTGTGAGAAAGAAAAAATGTATTTACCACACACACACATACACGCACACACAATTTCAGCAACCTAGGCATAGAATATTAACTTCCCTAGTCAATGGCCTCACAACATAACCACGATTCTAACCTCTATCACCGTAGTGCTTTGCCTCTTCTTGATCATCTTATAAATGAAATAATATAATATGTGTATGGTTTCTTTTGCTCAACATTATGACTGTGACGTTCAGTTATATTACCGGCATGTAACAGCAGGTCAGTTAAAGCAATATATTTTGAAAAGTTGTATGAACATAAGGTGTTACCCATTAGGGAAATGATGTATTTAGCATTTAAAAAATCACTCAACACATACGCAGTAACTTATAAAACTTGGTCCTTGCAAGAGATGTAAAATTTAATGACAGGGAGCTCCTCCTTATGCAAAGCATTTTTCTAGGTTTAAGATATAAATAACTACATTACATAACTTACTTGGATAATTATACAAACAAGCTGTAACAAAGAAAAAATGCATTTAACACACACACACACTCAATTTCACACAAAAAATGCAGGATAAAAAATGCGACCCTTAACTCTCAAGAAATTCATAATCTAACTGGGGAGATAATCCACAGGCAAGAAAAACATCAGACATTTAGTAATTCAAAAGATCAATAGAAGAATGTCACAGGTAAAAAGTATGATTAATTCACACACTGTACAGTTCATCAGCATTACCAGAGTTCAGGCCGGGAGCGGTGACTCAGGCCTGTTATCCTAGCACTTTGGGAGGCTGAGGCGGGTGGATCACTTGAGGTCCGCCTGGCCAACATGGTGAAACCTGTCTCTACTAAAAATACAAAAAAATTAACCAGGAGTGGTGGTGGGCACCTGTAATCCCAGTTACTCAGGAGGCTGAGGCAAGAGAATCCCTTGAACCCCAGAGGTGGAGGTTGCAGTGAGCGGAGATCGCGCCACTGCACTCCAGCCTGGGAGACGGAGTGAGACTCCATCTTAAAAAAAAAAAAAAAAAAAAGAGTTCAAAAAAGGAATAAATCAATGTAGCTGCTGTTGGCCAAATTTATGGAGAAAATGGAATTTAGGCTCAATCTTGGAAGAAGAATTAAATCCAGAAAAGCAAAAGAAGAAGGATAGTCCAGGTGGGAGAATGGTGAATAAAAGCTTTGAGAAATTTTAGAGTAAGTGATTACATCAACTTAGCTGTGTTGAGGGGGGCAGTATTTGTGCATTTTTTTTCCAGTTTTGCTACAGTATAATTGATATAAAATACATTTTACATATTTAAAGTAACACAATTTAATATATAAATATATCTGTAAAACCACTCCCACAATCAAGATAATGTCTAGCACCATCAGAAGTTTTCTCACATCCCATAGCAACCCCTCACTTTCACTCTCTCCTCATCTTGCTTGCTTCACTAAGGATAATTATGAGAGGTGCATATGTGTTGCTGCAAGTATCAATTGGTTGTTATTTTTGTTGCCAACTACAATTGTAATGTTTGGATATACCACAATTTGTTTATTCATTCACCGGTTGAAGAACTTTTCGGTTATTTCTTGTTTTGGGGTAATACAAATAGATTTGTTATAAGCATTCACCTACAAATCTTTGTAGAAAAATATATTTTCATTTACGTCAGGTAAATATCACAAAGTGGAATAGCTGGATATTATTATTATTATTATTATTATTATTTTAAAGAAGCTACCATGCCAGGGGCCAGTGGCTCACACCTGTAATCCTATCACTTTGGGAGGTTAAGGTGGGCGAATCATTTGAGCCCAGGAGTTCGAGAGCAACCTGGGCAACATACAGAGACCCCATCTCTACCAAAACAAAAACAAAAATTAGCCAGATAATGCTGGTGTGTGCCTGCAGCTACTTTGGAGGCTGAGGTGGGAGGATTGCTTGAGCCTGGGAGGCCAAGGCTGCAGTGCGTTGTGATTGCACCACTGCACTCCAGCCTCTCCAGTCTGGGCGACAGAGACCCTGTCTCAAAACAAAACAAAACGGCCAGGCGCGGTGGCTCAAGCCTGTAATCCCAGCACTTTGGGAGGCCGAGACGGGCGGATCACGAGGTCAGGAGATCTAGACCATCCTGGCTAACACGGTGAAACTCCGTCTCTACTAAAAAAATACAAAAAACTAGCCGGGCGAGGTGGCGGGCGCCTGTAGTCCCAGCTACTCGGGAGGCTGAGGCAGGAGAATGGCGTGAACCCGGGAGGCGGAGTTTGCAGTGAGCTGAGATCCGGCCACTGCACTCCAGCCTGGGCGACAGAGCGAGACTCCGTCTCAAAAAAAAAAAAAAAAAGCAAAAAACAAAAAACAAAACAAAACAAACAGAAAAGAAACTGTCAAATGGTTTTTCAAAATTGTTGTACTGTTTTACATTCACACAAGCAGTGAACTAAAGAACCAAGTGTTCTACATCCTCGTTCGTATTTGGTAAGGTCTATTATTTTAACATTTTTGGTAGGTGTATAGTAGTATCTTATTGCACTCTTAATTAGCTTTTCCTTAATGAGTAGGGATGTCGAACACTCCTTCATGTACTTATTTGTCATCCATAAATCTTATTTGGTGAAATATTTGCTCAAATCTTTTGTCCTTTTTAAAAAATCAGGTTGTCTTCTCATTAAGTTGTAAGAGATCTTTATATATTCTAGATACACATTCTTTGTTTAAAATATATTTTGAAAATATTTTTCTCCGGCTTTCTTTTTCATATTTTTTTAATGTTTTGATTTTTGAGATGGGGTCTTGCTCTGTCACCCTGGTTGGAGAGTAACTGCTGCTCCGAACTTCTGGGCCCAATTGATCCTTCCACCTGTCTCCCAAGTAATTGGGACTACATGCACAAGCCACCATGCCTGGCTCTTTTTCATTTTCTTAAAGCTTCTTTTGAAAAGCAAAAGCTTCAAGTGTATTGATTTGTTATTTTAAAGTCTGTGCTTTCTATCATATTAAAGAAATATTTACCAAACTCTAGGTCACTAGAATTTTCTCCTGTGTTTGCTTCTAGAGGGTTTATAGTTTGAGCTTCTATATTTAGGTTTGTTAAAGAAAAATCTGAGACACAATAAATTTTAAAGAGTTTATTTAAGTAAGAAGAAACTCATGAATTGTGGAACATCAGACCACAAACTGCTCAGAGTTCCAATGACAAAATATCAGAGGCAAGTATTTATGGCAAAACACGAAAGCAAAATAAATTGTTTTACAAAATTGCCTTTTAAAGGTACCTTATTGGAAAGTTCCTTATTTTAAAGGTACTTTATTGGAAAGTTCCTTATCACATAATCATATATTAGTTGGTTGTTTATGATTGACTGGGGTTAAGTTTTAGTTCTATCTAACACAAGCTTTTATCAGAAATGACTCAAGTTAACTTTTGTTTATACTTACAATTTAATCAGAGTTAAGGCTTTGATAAAAGCAAAGTTAAGATCTTTAAAACACAGTATTATTTGCTCAGAAACTTTTTAGGCTCAGTTTCTGTTTTATTTTGCTTTAACAGGTGCATCCATTTTGAGTTAATTTTTGCACATTGATGAACGTAAGAATAGAGGTTCATTGTTTGAATGTGATTAGCTCATTGTTACAGCACTATTTGCTGAAAGATTGTCTGGGCTCATTGAATTGTCTAGTATCTTTTGTCCCAAATCAATTGATCATATATGTATGAGTCCCTTTCTGAATGATTTTTCATTCTATGGATCTATTTCTCTGTTTTCATGCTGATGCCACATTATCTTGATTACTATAGCTTTGAAATATGTCTTGGAATCAAGAGGTGTAAGTCTTCCGAAATTGTTTTTCTTTTTAAAATTATTTGGGACATTCTAACTCTTTAGCATTCACATGTAAATTTAAGAATCAACTTGTAAATTTCTACAAAAAATGTCTGCCTGGATTTTATGAACAGAGTACATTTATCCATTTACTTAGGCCTTTTAAATTTTTTCATACAAATATATATTATAGCTTTCAATGTAGAAGTCTTATACAACTTATGTCAAATCTATTCCACAATACGTTATATTTTGATGCCATTTCAAACGATGTGCTTCTTAAGAAACAAATTTCCAAATTTTTTTGCAGCTATGTAGAAGTATAAAAATTTGAAAATATTGATTCTGTATCTTGCAAACTTGCTAAACTCAATTATTAGATTTAGAAATATTGATTTTGTAGAATTTTATGCTTTAATAATCCTTCACAAGAAACAGATTTTTGAGAATATTATTCATTTCCTAAAATTTATCAAATTTATTGGCATAAATTAATCATAATATTTCCTTAATATCCTTTTAATATCTGAAGAATCTGTAGCATTGTCAACTCTCTCATTCCAAATATTAGTAATATGTGTCTTCTCTTGTTATGAACTAAATTATACCCTCTGAATTCATGTTTTGATGCCTTAAACCCCAATGTGACTATATTCAGAGATAGGACCATTAAGGAGATTCTTAAATGCGGACATAAGGGTGAGACTCTAATGCAATAGGACCTTGTTTTTGTTTTTGTTTTTGTTTTTTTGAGAGAGTCTTGCTCTGTTGCCCAGGTTGGAGTGCAGTGCCATGATCTTGGCTCAGTCTCTGCCTCCTGGGTTCAAGCGATTCTCATGCCTCAGCTTCTCAAGTAGCTGAGACTATAGGCATGCACCACCATGCCCGGGTAATTTTTATATTTTTATTAGATATAGGGTTTTGCCATGTTGGCCAGGCTGGTCTCAAACTCTTGGCCTCAGGTGATCTGCCTGCCTCAGCCTTCCAAAATGCTGGGATTAGAGGAGTGAGCCACCGTGTCTGGCCTGCCAATAGGACCTTTAAAGAAAAGAAAGAGATACCAAATCTCTCTCTCTCTCTCCATAAATAAAAGGATATGTGAGGACACAGAGAAAAGGCAGCCATCTGAAAACCAAAGGGAGAGACATCACCAGAAACCAACCCTGCTGCCACCTTGATCTTTGACTTCTAGCCTCCACAACTGAGAAAATAAATTTCTGTTGTTTGTTTAAGCCACCCAGTCTATGGAATTCTGGATGGCAGCCAGTGCAGATTAATAGAGATTTGGTCCCTGGTGTGGAGTGTTGCTGTGGAAGTGGCCTTGGAACTGAGCATTGGGGTAAAAGCTAAAAGAGTCTTGAGGTGCATGCTAGGAAAAACTCAAGTCATCTTGAAGGGACTGTTGCTAGAAATGCAGACATTAGAGGTGATTCTGGTGAGGACTCAGAGTGCAAGCAAGAAGGCTGTGGAGAAAGCTTCTGTCAACTTAGAGAATATATATATATAATCATTAACAAAGCACTGGTGGGAATGTGAATATTAAAGGTCTTTCTGGTAAGGATTCAGACAGGAATGAGGAGATGAGAATTGGAAGAAAAGGCAGTCTTTGTTATAAAGTAGCAAATAACTTGAAATTATGAATTAGCGTGTTTGGGAAAATGGAATTTGACGAACTTGGATATTTACTTAAGGAGATTTTTCAGCAAAGTGTTGAAGAAGCAGTCTGACTTCTTTTTACTGCCTATAGTAAAATGTGAAGGAAGAGACACTTGAAGAAGAAATTGTTAAGCAAAAGTAAATTGGACTCTAAATATTTAAAAATTCTTACTCTATGCTGCAAAAAAATGAGAAAGTGTGTTCTGAGGAGAACACCAAGGGTATAATTGTACAATCACTGCATAAAGAGATGACCCATGGATTTAATCAGCCATCTCAGCAGAAGCCAGAGTAGAACAACAGAGCTATCTGGCTGTGAACACGCCCTACTCTTCCAGAAAAGGGAAGAATGACCTCAAGGGCAATTCAGAGATTGGCAGCACTGCCACTGTTACCACAGGCCCAGAGCACACAGTCTGTCTCATTGGTTTCAGAGGGTGTGGCCTCTTCCTTGGTTTCAGCGGGTCAGATTGCTCCTACGTGAGGCTTCAGGGGCAAGATCACCACTCATGTCCAAGAAGGTGAGGCCACTTCCCCTGTGGGCTGAGAAAATGAGACTGTCACCCCGGTGGTCCCATAAGGCAGAACATCCAGCCGAAGAAGATTATTCTCAGGCCTTAGAGCCCATGAAATTTGCCTTGTTAGGTTTTGGACTCACTCAAGACTCATCACCCTTTCTTCTTTCTCATTTCTCCATTTTGGAATAGTAATGCCTATCCTATGCCTGCCCCACCATTGCAAAAACAGGAATCACAGGTTCAGAGCTAGAGAGGAATTTTGACTCAAGATGAATCATACCTTGAGTCTCACCCATACCTGATTTAGATGATATTTAGATGAGACTTTGAACTTAGAGTGGATGCTGGAATGAGTTAAGATTCGGGGCTCTTGGAATGGAGTAAATGTATTTTGGATGTCAGAAGGACATGAATGTGGGTTGTGGGACAGAGGGTGGATTGTTGTAGATTAAATTGTGTCCCTCCTCCCCATTACATGTTGAAGCCCCAACCCCTAATGTGAATATAATTGAAGATAAAGGCTTTAAGGAGGTAATTAAAATTAAATGAAGATGTAAGAGTGGGACTCTAATCTGATAAAACTGGTGTCCTTGTAAGAAAAGGAAGAGACTCCAAATCTCTCTCTCTCTCTCTCTTTCTCTCTCTGTCTCTCTCTCTCTGTATGTAAATAGATAAATGGCCATATAAGGATACAGTGAGAGGGTGGCCATCTGAAAACCAAAGAGAGAGGTCTTAATAGGAAATAATCCTGCTGGCACTTTGATCTTGATCACTTTGATCTTAATTTCCAGAGCTAAGATGACAAATTTCTTTTGTGTAAGTCACCCAATCTATAATATTCTGTTATGAAAGCCCAAGCACAAAAATATACCCTTTTTGGTTTATTTCTTTATCATACTAGCTAGAATCTTGTATTTGACAGTTTTTCAGAAAAAGAGAACCAAAAGTATATATACATATGTGTAAATCCCAAAGTTAATCATGATGTTTCCTTGATATACTTTTATTGCCTAAAGAATTGGTAGTGTTGTCAACTCTCTTATTACAAATATTAGTAATATGTTTTTTTCTCTTGTTATGGCCAAAATTGTACCTCCCCATCACCAATTTGTATGTTGAAGCCCTAACTCCCAATGTAACTGTATTCAGAGATAGGGCCAAGAAGTCACACAATCTGCCATCAGCAAGCTAAGGACCCAGGAAAGACAGTGGTGTAATTCAGTCCAAGTTTGAAGACCTGAGAACCAGGGAGGCCACTGGTATAAATCCCAGCCTAAGCACCGAAGATGAGATGAGATGTCCCAGCTCAAGCAGTTAGGCAGGAAAAAAGAAGTCAGTTTCTTCTTCCTCCACTTTTTGTTGTATACAGACCCTTAACAGATTGGATGATGCTCACTCACATTGGGGAGGACAAGCTACTTTACTGAGTTCACTGATTTCAATGTAAATCTCATCCTGAAACCTTCTTATAGACATACCCAGAATAATGTTTTATCTGGGCACCCCATGGCCCAGTCAGTTTGATGCATAAAATTAATTATTACAACATTTATCACTTTTATTGATCCCTAAACAACAGCTTTTGTTTTCGTTACATTTTTCTATTGTTTTTTTTTTCTGTTTTCTAGCCCACCGACCTCTGTCTGATTTTACTGTTATTTTTTCTTTTAATCATTTCATGTTTAATTTTTTTTTTCCCCCAAAGTTTCTTAAGGCAGAGGTGAAATTATTGAGTTAAAATTTCTCCTTTTTTCTAGCATAAGAATTTGATGCTATCAATTTTTCTCTAAGCTGTGCTTTATTTGTACCCCCATGTATTTTATTATGTCATGGCTTTATTTTCATTGAGAGTAAAACTACTTTCTAACTTTCTTTTTATTTTTTTCCCTTTGACCCATTGTACATTTAAAAAAGTATTATTTAGTTTTCTAGCATTTGAGGAGTTTCCAGAGATCTTTCTGGCTTTGATTTTTAAATTTAATTCCAATGTGGTTGGAAACATATTATGTGTGTCTTCAATCCTTTTAATTTATAAAGTCATTTTATGCCCCAGAATATGAACTGTATTTGTAAATGTTCCATCTTCACTTGATAAGAATATGTATTCTCTTATTGTTTTGTGGAGTATTCTGTCAACGGCCATAAATCAAATCAGTTGATAAGGTTGTTCAAGTTTACTATATTCTTATTGATTTCATGTCTGTTTATTTGATTAATTATTGAGAGTACAGTATTGAAATTGCTGACTGTACATGTGGCTTTCTACTTCTACTTCATTTTGATTGTTTGTATTGGGAAGCTCTGTTATTCATTATATATTTTTAGGATTATCATGAACTTTTCACTAACTGACCCTGATAATATTCTTTGCTCTAAAATCTGCTTTACTATAGCCGTTCCAGCTATACTTCGATGAATATTAGCAAGGCATACCTTCTTACATTGTTTTAACTTTAATATCTTTGTAATTAAAGTTGGTTCCTTGTAAGTAATATATTGTTGGGTCTTGATTTGTTTTTTAAATCCATTCTGACAATTTCCAACTTTAATTGGAGTTTTTAGACCATTTATTTGTAATGTAATCATTCATATGTTTGGGTCTAAATGTACCATCTTGCTGTTTGTTTTCTGTTTGTCTCATTTGCTCTTCCTTTCCCCTTTTGCTCTTTTAAGTCTTCTTTTAGGTGATGAGTATTTTTTAATATTCCACTGTATCTCCTTTGTTAGTTTATTCAGTATAGCTCATTGTTTTCTTTTTTCAGTGGTTTCTTTAAGTTTTATATTATGAGTCTTCAATTTTTACAATCTGACCAATTACTATTACATTACTTCTCATGTAATGTAAGAACCTTGCAACAACTTACTTCCATTTCTTCCCTCCTACCCTCTGCACTATAGCTGCCATACATTTCACCTTTACCAACATGTTACAAACCCACAATACAATTACATTTTAAAGATATTTAAGTAACAGGAAAAATGTATTTTGAACTACATATGTACCACTTATGGTACAATTCATTCCTTGGTGTAGATCAAGATCTGTATTTTGTATCATTTTCCTTCTGTTTGAAGACTTCCTTTAATATTTCTTTTATTGTGAGTTGGCAGCTGATGGGTTATTTCAGGTACTTTTTAAAACATCTATGAAAATTATATATAACCTTTGTTTTCGGAAGACATTTTTTTCTGGTATAGAATTTCAGATGAGTAGTTTTTCTTTCCTACATTTAAGATGTTGATCCATTGTCTTTTGGTTTGCATTGTTCTAATGAAAAGTCTGCTATTGTTAGTATAGTTGATTCTTTGTATGTATGTCCCCTGCATCATGCCTCTTAAGATTTTTGTCTTTTTCATTACTTTCAAGCAATTTGATTATAATGTGCCTTGGTACCATTTTCTCTGTGTTTCTGATAATTGGGGTTCATTTTTGAGATTCCTGTATCTGTGGGTTTGTTATCCAATTTCACCTCAGATGCCGTATTTTTCATTATTAGAGATAGATTTTTGGTATTATTTATATTCTCCAGGTCTCTAGTTAACATACTCAGTACTTCCTCTACCTGCTTGAACTTTCAGAGTAGAGTTATGAGTATCCTCGTTAGCCTTGTCCACTGTTTCTATCATCTGCCTGATTTCTGAGACTCTGCGTGAGTGATTTTAGTTCTCATGGGTTGCATTTTCTGCTTTGCGTGTCTGCTATTTATAAAACAGATTTATTTTGTAGGGCATCTTCAAGTTATGGAAAATTTGTCCAGATAATACGGAGAGCTCCCCTATGATCCCTCTCCCTCAGCACAGTTATTTCGATCACTAACTTCTTGCTTTAGTGTGGCACATTTGTTACAATTGATGAACCAATATCAATACATGATTGTTAACTGAAGTTCGTACTTCACATTATTGTTCACGCTTAGTGTTTTATAGTTTGACAAATGCATCATGTCATGCAGCCACCATTACAGTATCATATAGAATGGTTTCATTGGCTTAAAAATGTCCTGTACTTTACATATTTACCTCTCCCTCCTCCCTTGGAGTCCTGGCAATCATGGATCTTTTTACTCCTTCCATCGTTTTGCCTTTTCCAGAATGTCATGTAATTGGAATCATAAAACTGTGTAAGATTTTCCCCTCTGTTTTTTCAGGTAATTCTTTCCCCAGTCTTGGGCAATTTCTTCACATGCATGTCATGCTCAGTACTCAGCTGAAGAAATGAGTGTGGGATTCTGTTTCTTTGGGGGACTTCTTGTCTGTGCAGGCCTCTCCTTTCTGACTCTTTGCTTGAATACTCTCGCCTCCTGGACATTTCCAAACTCCTAGCTCTTATCTGTTCTACTCTGGGAGATAACTGGGCAATTCCTGCATTTTCCTTCCCTGTGCAGAGACCTAGAAACCCTTGCTGGGGTCATCACAGGGATCATCTAATTTTGTATCCAATCTCTTGGAGATCACTGCACTGTCTGATGTGTTAATGTCTGAAAACTATTGTTTGTTATATTTTATCTTTTTTAAAAGGTAGTTTTTTAAGTGGGAGGGTAAATATAGTCCTAGTTTCCACATCTCTGTGAAAATTAAAATCTTGTTAATTTTTAATAGAGAAAAGATTCTTCAATTTTAGATAACTTAAAAATTGTTCAGAGGGAGGGCTTTTAACTCCTGTTCTCTACCTCATACAGTTCTACTTAAGCAGGATCTCTGGCAAAATTTGGGTATTGGCATTTTTACATGACTTCCTGAAGATTCTGGTGCAAATTGTCAAAGGATTAAAATTTAAGAAACACCTACATCTTAGTCTGTTTGTGTTACTATAAAGGAATGCCCAAGGCTGGGTAATTAATAAAGAAATGAAGCTTATTTGTCTCGTGGTTCTGCAGGATGTACAAGAAGCATGGTGCCAACATCTACTGCTGATGAGGGCCTCAGGAAGCTTCCACTCAGGGAAGCGGCCAAGGGGAGCCAGCATGTGTAGATCACATGGTGAGATAGGAAGCAAGAGCAGGAGGAAGTTGCCAGGCTCTTTTTAACAATCACATCTCAGGGGAACTCTTACAGGAAAGAATAGAGTGAGAACTCACTCACTACCATGAGGATGGCACCAAGCCATTCATGAGGCATCTGCCCCCATGATCCAAACACTTTCCATTAGGCACCCCCCTCCATCATTGAGGATAAAATTCAATATGAGGTTTGGAGGGACAAACATCCAAATTATAACCACCAAGACAAGTAACTTAAAAGGAAGTTGGACTGAAAAATCAGAATCCCTTTGTGGAAGATTTTATATAAATAATGAGAAACTATTTTAGGCTTTCATAACATCCAAGAGAAGTTTTATAAAACTATTCTGTCAGCTTTTCAAATTAAGGCTAATATTACCCAAGTGTATACTCTTTAGCCATAGATGAAAAGAAACTCCTAGGAACAAATGAAAGTTTAAATGAAACTGCTCATTTAAATTAAGAATGTTGTTAGTGGCACTTTGATTACATGTGTTACTCAATCAAAATGGAATGCTGTTTTGTTTAGCTTCATTTAAAAAATTGCCAGGACAATATAGCTGCCTTTAATTACACTCTTCTTTTGATGGGCTTTTATATGTTTAATTCTACTTCTCTATTACCAGTGCTTAAAAGAAGAAAAAGCTTTAAAACCTCCTTTCTGATGAAAGACAGCTAAGATAAAAGATTTCGTTAACAATCAACTATAAAAATTATTAACATGAGCCCATTTAGTTATGAAATAATGAAAATACATAGATCACAGTTTGTTTCATGGCTCATGTCAGTGAGTGAATACACTGCACAGACAGGAATATTAAGAAACTCAGAGGCTCTGATGACACTCATTAATTAAATGAAATGTCTCTGCTTCAACTTGGTTGCTCGACATTTTCCTCTCCTCTGTCAGCATGTTTGTTTCAAAATAACTTTTAACAGACTTGATAGATTCTGACAAAACTTGGAACATTCCAAGGTTTACTCATGATCTCAAGTCTGAATTCTGATTCAATCGTGAAACAAAAATTGTTTCTGTATTATTTACAGAATGGAGAAAACCATCACCGTAAGATATTGTGATAAAGTTACGTAGTTATGTAGAAAACAGAGATAAAGATACTGTAATAATTTCAAGTCTATAATTTGTGTCATCAGCAATCTTTCAAATAACACTACAATTTTTCTTCTGTCTAAATGAATGTGGTCTTTCATCTTGCTCATGCAGCTCATCTGTATACTACCAATCAGTTTGCTGGACCCTTGATAACTTTTTAAGAAAATAGACCAAGCGTGGTAATCTTTCTAGAGGTATCAAATTTAATCTGAGTTGAATCTGTGGCTCATTCCATTTTTTGATTTAAAATTGTAATTAATATAACTTGTCAAAAGCTCATCATTTATACTTTCAAATACATTTTTGTTAAATTTGATGTATGAGCAGATATAAATGAATTTATCAAGATAAAAGCTGAATCTGCAAATATTAACAATTATATATACTGGCCCTAGGCAAAAAATCACTACTAATGAACATCGTAAAACAATTTATTATTTCTCAAAAGACTTCTGTGAGGCAGATTAAAGCCTTGGCATCATAGAAGGTCAGAATCAAAAGAACCCCAAAGGGTATTGTGAAATTACATATCTGATCTTTGGATTCCTTGCACTACATCTCTGACAAACTCAACTTGGGCTTTAATGTCTCAGTGACTTGCAACTCACTTCTTTTGAAGCAATTTATTCTATCTTTAGCCAGTTTTGAACTCACATTGATCTCAAGTCATTTCTCTGTAGCTTTCTTACATTGATCTCACTTTTCCAGTGGAGCCATCAAAAACGAGTCTCATCTTGTTCCACAGGAAAGTCCTTCTCATGTTTGGAGAAAGCGCTATGCTTGCTGAGGACCCTTCTTGCAGGAGAAAATATTCCCATGTCTTTCAGTTGCTTCCACTTACCATGGTTTCCTCATCCTGGTCGTTCTTTTTTGAATTGGCAAAGTTTGAAAAAGGAAATTATTGTTTTAAAAAGTATTACAAATAATTCTTCAAACATTCACTGAGTGAGTTTTAGGTTGGTGCAAACTAATTGCAGGTTTTGCCGTAATGGAGATTGACACAAAGATACTTTGGCAAATATCTATTGTCAGTCTCCATTATCTCTGCCATAATAGCAAAAAGGGCAATTTTGTTTGCACCAACCTAATAAATGAATAAATAAAATTTATTAGTGAAGAAAGATGAACTACAAAAGAAGGCAAACAACTTGGTCTATACATTGAATATTAGTGTTAATTTAGAAAAAAACAATTACTGTCTTTCAATTTTTTGTTTTTTGGGCAGATTTAGGGGAAACTATGAACAAATACTCATCTCATATATGTGTTATAAAATTATAATTTCTAAATGCCCTCCAAATTCAAAACTGGCTTATTGACTTAGTAGTTTATTCAGATATTCATTCACAAACCAAAAACTGATGAAAATTTTCAAAATGAATAAAAGTTTATAGTCACAATTCAAACTTACCAGCCCCTCTTCCAAAGTTAATATAAGGACCTTTTTTTGTGGCATTTACGTGCCCCACCCCACACAGCACATAAATAGTGCATTGTAATTCAAGAATTATTAGATTCTTTCTATTTCAAACCATTTCCCACATGTTGCCTGAAGATTGACCAAGGGAAATAGCTATATTTCCAGAAAAGTGCTGTCCAATAGAATTTTCTGTGAAGATGGAAATATTTGATACGTACTTTATCTAACATGGTAACCAGTAGCTACTTGTGGCTACTGAGTACTTGAAGTGGGCTAGTGAAATGCAGAAACTAAATTTTTAGTTTTATTTAATTTAAATTAATTTAAATAACCATATGTGGCTAGTAGCTACCAAATTGAACAGAATAGCTTTAGCTGGTGAATTTTCAGATACCTTTGCCTCTTAGGGTAGTGTTTTCCATGACATATCAGCTGTATTTAGATTTTTTTCCTCATCAGTTAAATGTATTTTCTTCCAAGTTACTGTCATTGTATAAAAGAACAGTTGCAGTTATAACATAGGCATTATAAGCCATGGTATCTAAAGAATTTTTTTTCATTAGTGATCTTCACTTATTTTTCATGCATTTTACAATTCTGTTTTGTAATGTTTCTTTTGATACTTTAAAATAAAATGGCTCCTTGATTATCCTGAATATGGCTGTAAACTGATAACTAGTAAAGTGGGTATTTTCAAGGGAGAGAAGGAAAAAGGAAAGAAAAATAATTACTTTTAAAAGTTAAAATGCCACATACACAACAGAGATTGCCTTGAATTTTAAAACCACTATCTAAAAACTAAAACCAAAACAACAATTGGGATATCTCAGATATCAGGTCCTGGGATAAAAATAATATTTGTCATTGATTCCAGGTTGATTTATGCTACATTGTAAATAAGCATTTAGCATATAAAATACCATACACAAAATAGAAATGATAATTCTTTAGCTCTTTTTTGAGTGTTCCAAGGACAGTTGCAAATACTTGTCATATAATTCATACTACAGATCTTTTTTAAAACCCTAGAAATCTCAGCCTTGGAGACTTGCAAGGGGAGCCTCCCTTGGTAGTTGTGGGCATTTTCAAGGGCTTGTTGCTCTTCCTTGTGGAATTGTTCAGCTGGTCTGCTGATGGTCAGCTTAACTTTAGATGATAGGAAACAATGAATGACCAGATATGCTAATAATCAGTTCCCTAAAGACTTCACTGTCACAAAAAAAACACTTCCCAGTTCCATCTCTGTTTCTTTATGACATTTATTCTTCAAAACAAAATCCACCCTATTGTTCAAAATCAAGCTCAAATGTCACCACCTAATCTGGAGCCTTCTCTAGTCATGTGAATGAAAGCCCTCTTTTTCTCCTCACCCCTATACTACCATCCTCCTCACACACTGTCCTCACCACAAGTGATCTTTGTAGTCCAGGAGGTCATTTAAGCAAGACTTACATATCAAAGTACCTTTGTATAAATCTTGAGAACTTAGCACTATTGAAGTGCACTCTCATCTTCAAAATGGGCATAACTCGCCACCTTCACATATTGTAATGAATACTGTTGCAGCATAACAAGTTTCTCAAAACTTAGCAGTTTAAAACAACCGTGTTTTATTGTGCTCCTGATTTGTGGGCCAGGAATTCAGGCAGGATTTTTCTTTTTGTTGTTGTTGTTGTTTTTTATATATTTTTTATTTTATTTTAAATTCCAGGATACATGTGCAGGTTTATTACATAGGTATACATGTGCCATGGTGGTTTGCTGCACCTATCAACCTGTCATCTAAGTTTTAAGCCCCACATACATTAGGTATTTGTCCTAATGCTCTCTCTCCCCTTGCCCTCCATCCCCTGTGTTGTTCCCCTCCCTGTATCCTGGTGTGTGTTGTTTCCTTCCGTTTGTCTATGTGTTCTCATTGTTCAACTGCAAAGACTTGAAAATGTCCATCAATGATAGACGGGATAAAGAAAATGTGGCACATATACATCATGGAATACTATGCAGCCATAAAAGGAATGAAATCATGTCCTTTGCAGGGACACGGATAAAACTGGAAGGCATCATTCTCAGCAAACTAACACAGGAATAAAAAAACCAAACACCACATGCTCTCACTCATAAGCAGGCAGGGTTTTCCTAGGTAGTTCTCACTGAGGGTCACTCATGTGGATGCTGTCAGATGTTGGTTGGAGCTGCAATCATCTGAAAGCTCAATTGTCTTGCTGTCCAAAATGGGTCACTCACATGGCTGCAGTTCGCCAGAGCACTGACATGCAGCCTCTCCAGTACAGCAGTGTCAGGGTGATCAAATTTCCCACGTGGAAGTTTAAGGGCTCCAAGTGCAAGGGTTCTAGCAAACAAGGTGGAAGCTGCATTCTCTTTTATGACCTGGACTTGGAAGTTCACGGTGTCACTTTTAATGTACCGTATTACTAGAAGTGGTCATAAGCCTGTCCAGCTTCAATGGGAGGGGAATTTGATTCCACCTCCTTTTTTTTTTTTTTTTTTTTTTTTTGACGGAGTCTCACTCTGTCGCCAGGCTGGAGTGCAGTGGCATGATCTCGGCTCACTGCAACCTGCACCTCTGGGGTTCAAGCAGTTCCCCTGCCTCAGCCTCCCAAGTCGCTGGGAGTACAGGCTTGCACCACCATGCCGGGCTTTTTGTATTTTAGTAAAGACAGGGTTTCACCATGTTGGCCAAGATGGTCTCGATGTCCTGACCTTGTGATCTGCCCCCCTCGGCCTCCCAAAGTGCTGGGATTACAGGCGTGAGCCACTGCACTCGACCTTGACTCCACCTCTTAATGGGAGATGACAAGGTCATATTGTAGAAGATTAGGTGAGATGGGGGATAGTGCCATGACCATCGTTGGAAAATACGATCTGCCACACTTCAATAATACATATGAAGACATTCTGGATCCCAGGGCATTCTGGTCACATTGGCTCATATTTTTTCTTCTTTTTCATCCTATAGCCTCTGAACTTGGACCTGTTTCATGCTATGCCAGGCCTGATACTTACCCAATGAGTTCTACTCAAGGTCTCTAGCATCAAATGCTTAATACGCAGGGACCGGGCAATAACCTTCAGAATTGCTTTGTGTTTTCCGTCTTGCTACTTTATCTTTCTTTCCTCTTTATATCTTTTCACTGCTTTTACCTATTCCGTTAACGTTTTATCAAGATAGTTGTGTGTGCCATATTTCTGCTCATTGGTACTCTCAGAGTGTCCTCATCTTATCTCACCACTGCTAGGAAATAATAGAAAAGACTTAAGAAATGGAAATATTCGAAACATAATTTTGAGCTTAAAAATCTCATAATAGCTCCTCATAGTCTTTAGTGATAAATATGAAGCAAGGGACTTTTCGCGAGTGGAAACATTTCAGCATTCATAGCAGAAGGTTAATTTTATTTCTTTAATGTCCACTGGTTCTTATAAAGAGCGTGGAATGATTATCTTAGGCCATCCTCCCTAGGTGAGATAGGTAAGGTATTTTTTAATTTTTTATTTTTATTTATTTATTTATTTTTGCTAAATGGGGAGTTCAGTGGGGAAAGAAAGAGAGAGAGAAACTTAATCTTTTTGCTCAGGATGCAAGTGAATCACAATCAAAGTATCTGAGGAACATTAGACCCTAAGGAAATATTCGTTTAAAAAATAGCTGAATATAATCAATGTTTACCAGTGTTAACCGTGTAAATAAGTAGACATCAGTTAGTGAATTCAGAGAAGTGCAAAACTCAGTCATGAAGCAAATTGGAATAAAACATTTAATTACAGAAGTAAACAACAATCCAATTCTGCTTTCTGCAAGGTCTAAAGCATGGTACAACTAAAAATTATGATCTTAGGAAAGGTGTATGGAACTACCATTCTTAGGACACATTCTGTGTGTGAGTTGGCCAGCTCCCGTCTCTCATTACATCTTTATGGCAGTGCTGCAGCAGAGGAACAGAGAAGGGAACTGAGAGGACAGATGGGGCAGGAAGGGTCCAAGATTTCGCACCTTGCATTGCAAGAGTCAGAGCCAGAACCAACGCAGAAGTCCAACAGCAATGCCAACTTTCTATCTTTGGCTTTGACTCAAAGTCTCAGGATAGCAAGATTCCCTTTCCCCCTTTTCAGGATACTTTCCAGCTTAAGCTTAGATGCTATCACATGATTGGGTAGTATTAATAGGTAATTCTGTAATGTTGGTGATACCTTTTCTAAGAGACTAACTGGTGCCCAAACTGATCAGAGTTCAATTTTCCCAATTGCCACTGGAGGGCTCCCCACTGTAAGTTTTATTGACAATCACCAGGTATTTCTTGAATACTTTTTTTTGTTCGGTCTCTTTCTGAAGTTTGATTAACTCCAGGCCTCTGGGAGTTTGTGAGTAACTATGTCACTCTTACAAATGAAGGATGAATAACATTTGGGTGCAACAGTTTGAGTCAACTTTGGGCAGGGGTCATATAAGGATCTCGCCACACAGTTCTTTATGTACCCCTGAGGCCAGGCCGCGCACATGTAGCTT
The DNA here is from genome assembly GCF_047675955.1 of Chlorocebus sabaeus. Classification (NCBI taxonomy): domain Eukaryota; kingdom Metazoa; phylum Chordata; class Mammalia; order Primates; family Cercopithecidae; genus Chlorocebus; species Chlorocebus sabaeus. The sequence continues at coordinate 29,776,668 of NC_132914.1, read as the reverse complement.
CTCATGTCCTGAGTCCACACATAATTCAGTCAATCTAGCTGTACTTCTGACCTAGAGCACTGTATTTGCATTATGCCCTCTTTGCTCACTGCCCTTTACCTTCGACTTTGATCTAGGAGCCGAGGCCTTAACCAGAGCAAGGGCCTGACTTGTTCACTAATGGAGCCTCGGGATATCCCTCAAAGTGGGCGTCTTGGCTTTTCACTCCGTGCAGAGGAAGGCCCAGCAGAGTGATCAAGGAGGTTTCAGTTTGCTGTCAGCCAAAATGGGTTCTCAGCTTGCTACAACTTTTCCCTGCTGGTTACTATGTTTCCCTGCCTGATACATTTACAGCTGAAAATACAGAGAGATGGGGAAATGTTGAATACAGTGGAATAAACTGTGAAAGGCAAAATTTCCTATCTCGGCAAAATTTCCTATCTCAGCAAGATGAGATTTTTGGATGAAGTCTGAGCCCTCCAAAATGTACCAAAAAGCATGACAAAATGTGGTGTTGGATTAGTCATAGATACTTGAGCTTTTGAATAATGAGTTCAGAAGGTTTATCTTGCTAGAAAGTTGTTTGGAAACTAAAGTGGAGTTTTAAACAGGGTCTCCTAAATGAAAAATCCTGCCAAAGATTAAACAAGAATTATTTCATTAAAAAGCAAGTCACTCCAACTCTGGAATGATCTTCAACAGGATACTTATCTTCATCAGAAGAAATCGAGAGAGGGTAATGTCCTTCAGGACAAAATCAGGTAAATGCAAGAACTAGTCACCTGCTTCCCTGTTGTGTATGATCAGGAACAATGGACAAAAATTGACAATAATGGGATGCTGAATATCAGGTTCAGTACTACGCTTTCAAGACTAGAGCTCTAACAGAAAGCACATCCTCAAGTTGACCAACCAAATTCAATCTTTTCACTTAGAGGTTCTTGGTCTGCTTAACCATTCGGCACTCCTTTGAGTAGAAATCATTATTTTCAATGTAGAGACAGAGGTACAATAGCATAGATCAGGCAAAGCAATGGACTCAGGTTTGCCAAGTGAGTGGTTGATGGTAATGCAAATAGATCCATTCACATTTTTTCCTTATGTGTACTTACCATTAAGTAACTAGGTTCTACCGATACTGTAATTTTTATTTTCACTCACTCCAGCATTGGCTTGAGATGCTTGAGGTCTTTTGGCAGGAAATCTGTATGGGTCTTGCTAGATTAGATGGTAGGCTTTTCAGAGAATCATGTCCCCCCAGCCCCAAGTGGTTTAATGTTATGAACCTCAAAAGTCAGGAACAAGACCACAAGCCAAATCCTGGGAGTCGAGCAGACACTCCTACTGGCTCAGGTTTGACTAGTTCAGTCAGAAGTCAATTAAATACCCACCAACCTATAGGCCTGACAGCAATTTTCCACCCCAGTGGGAGAGAAGTAGGCAGCAATGTCTGTCTCTGTGGTTTGGTTCTAATGACATTAAATTGCCAGCACCAATCTCTGCTGCTTTTATCTCAGAAAATCCCACCCTCGGAAGTTCATATTCTGGAGTTCCACCCATGGCCTGGATTCTGGGATTCTGCTTGGGTGGTATGTAGAATAAGTCCTTTTGGCTAGATTTCAACTACTGCATGAGCCATCATCATGGCTAAATAACTGTAGGTGGGAAGGCCTTTAAGATGGGGCTACTAAGAGTCGAGGCTACCGCCTCTGCACCACTCTATTAATTATTTAATTGACTAACCAAGGAAATGGATATGTAATACTCAGAGAGCTTAGCCTTATCCTCGGTACAATTTAAGCTAATCATCAGTATTTCTGGAAAATGCCTATGTGGGTTTTTCTCAGTAAGAGCAGTCAGCATGTCTGAACAGAACCCTCCTATGTTGTCTGACACAACTAGGTTTGGACTCATGCTCTGTGACATTGCATCACCAAGAGGGCTTCAGTGGTGCTCTGGGCCGCGTGAAATTGGCTAAATGGTAAACACATGCCTTTATGAAACAAAACAGAAATTTCTCAGATGAAAATGAGCCTGAAAGAATTGGGTACTCCATCTTGAAATCTGAAATAAATTAAGCACAGAAAACTTACTAAACTTACTCTCAATCATCAGAGGCACAGAATAAGGAAAATCGTTTAAAAAGAGATATAAGGGAAGGCAACAAGAGGAACTATCTCTATGCATGGCTTATATACATTTAGACAAGCCAGAGAACAATTTTTGTTCATTCTTGGCACAGTTTTATCATAACATGGTTAGATAGTTTTCTGGCTATGGAAGCTTGAATGGCATAGAACACCAGAATAACCTTGAAGAGTCTCTGGGCACACAGCTTATAACATCCAGGACCTGAGATAGAAAAGCAATAATCATTTAAAGAGTCTATATTTAGAATCGTATAGAAAATAACTGTTAACTCTGAGCTCAAGATCTAAAATTTGGAACCGAGCTATTGCCAATTAGATTGAAATAGGGGACCAGGTAGAATAAAGAAGTTTGTAAATTACAGCGTCCTTCAAATTTCCATTAGAGAGCATTCTTGCTTCACAAATTTCTGGATTTTCTTGTCATCAGAGAGCCTTTTCTTCAGGGCAGGTCTGCATGATAGGTGGTCTAAACTAGCAACGTATGCCAAGCAAGGTAAGAGAAGTTGAGAGGAAACAATATGGCATTTCTTTTTTCCGACTTTCAAATCAGAAGTGCATACCCAAGGTTAACAGAAAGCAGCTTGGGCCAAAACTGTTTTCTTGTGAATTTTTTCATTTCACAGACCTTGTACACAGTACTCCCATGGACTGCTGGAGTCTTCCCCCAGGGAGGCTGAAAGGGGAGACCGTTGATTTTTCAGAAAGATTGTGCAAATGCAGCCAAGCAAACAGGAAGGTGCCTTGAGTCTTAGAAAGGGGCCTTTCCTCTCCATCTGCAGTCACTGGGGCCCTGTGTGTGGGGAGTGAAGCCAAGAGAGAAAACCAAGCACCGTCTTTAGCATTCCCCATTACTAGTGCTGCCTCCCCAGCCAGTGGCTTCTGCAGTCTGGATCTGGTGATACAAGATATAAGTTTATGTGTATATATGTGTGGCATGTGTGTCGAGTTATATATGTACACACATACCTAAATAAGACTCAGCATGCCTGTGGTCCTGGGGTTATTTTTAGCGCATTCAAGTTTTGGAGGACATGAGGAATGATGTTGACAAAGAGGTTGATGCTTTCCCTGGCCGTGAATGAAGGTGCCCATCACTCATATGCTGAATAAAAGGATGCACACGGAAATTTATGGTTTCTGATGGATGGAGAAGCATTCTGTGGACAATACCTATATTTCTGAGCACCCATGTGAGGATGAGACACAGCAAAGGGAAACTTGCTTCCTGTCATAGGAGGGACTGGTAGCACTGTATCCTAAAAACAGAGGATTGTTCCTTGCTGCCTGGGGAAGAGCTACCTCTAAAGCTGCAGGAGTGATCAGTGGAGTGAGCTCTAAGAAACTTCAGAGTTCTCGCTGGTCACCTTAGGTAGCTCAGTCCAGGTCTCTGTCCAGCTTTCATGGGTTCATCATAGACATGAAGATGAAGTTGGAGTGAGGATTCCCGCTCAAGTCATTGGGTTGAGAAGCCAGGGCACATGGGATATAATTCTCCTTCACTTTGGGCCTAAGAGGAGAGTAGATTTCCCAAGACTTGAAAAAAAAAACATGGTTGTGCTATATCATTATGAAAAATGTTTAATTTTGAGTGACTGTAGAAGTCATATTTATACAGTAAAAGGAAGGTAGCTTTTATGAGATTCTTAAAGTACAATGCTGGCAGAGGACTGATGACTCTTGGGAGAAATCAGATGACTAAACTTGGCTGTAATGCACTTAAGTTAGAGACCCTGGGCAGAAAAATAAAGCCTTCAGTAAGAGGGCAAAAGGCAAGGCCTGGGAGCAGTACCCTTGGCAAGACCCTGATGTAAAGTAATAGTAATTATAGTCCTGGGAGAAAAAAGACTGTTCTTCCCCTTGCAGCCATAAACCCCAGGTTTTGCAACTGAAGCTCCTGGCCCTGGTTTTCATTTTGAGCTCTGCAGCAACAAAGCACCTTTGGCCCAAATCTCTCACTTTCTATTTTCAGAAAGTCAGGACTTAGGAGTACTGAGGAGCCTATAATTTACTCAGTACTTGAAACAGTCAAATCTACCCCAAGGCATGGATGAAGCTCAGATCTTCCTTCACAGGTTTTGATGGTCCTACCAAAGCACTTAAGGTTTTCTTTTATGTGCAGCATAATCATTATAATTCCCTCGCTCAGTGCATTTTATATCTCAAGTAGTGTAGGATAGAAGAGGGCGTGCTCACAGCTTGAATGTGGAGCCTAATGCTTGATTCTGTTTATAGGCCTTCTGTTTGCAAAACATGGAATGGTTTGCCAAGTTTAGAACCCCCCTGGAAACCTGTGGATTTGGAACTCCTGATAGAATGACTTTTTTTTTTTTTTTTTTTTTTTTTTTTTTTTTAAAGGTTTGGGTTCTTTTAACTTTTGGCACAAATATGACTTCCTGTTTCTAAGAGAAAAAAAAAAAAGCTTGAAAAAGTTCCATGAAAAGAACTCTTAAAGAGCCCTGGACATCCAGTGGTTTCACAAAACAATGTTTTGGTGAGTTAAATGTAAATGTATCAGAAACATATGGATTAAATTTCCGTTGAAAAAGGAGACAGAAACGCAGACCAAATATACTTCTGTGTTTTGCCGAACCCAACGCCATTTGAAACATACTTTGAGGTGTTTGGGTAAGTCCAAACTGCCAGTGGTGCCTTCCTCCCAACTCTGTGAACTTGTCACCCGCAAATTCACAACCAGGCAGATACCCATTTTTCAAATGGTTGTGGTGTTTGTATACACAAGGAAAGCACAAAGATTAGGGTGCAGTGTCACAGCCTGGAAACAAAGCAGGAGTCATCCAGACCCTGGACAGAGCGTAGGCCTCACTTCCCTGCTCAAGTATTTCAGCTCTCAGCAGTGTACCAGGGAATAGTTGGCTACACTTTTCGGGGCATGATTACAAAGTACAGTTCCTGATATATGATATTGCAATAGAATGGTTTCAGATTCAACCTGAACCAACTGAAACCTCTACTCCAGATATTAATTGGATCAATGACTAAGAATGGAAACGTTCCCCCAACTGCATGTTGCTCTCCTTTCCTCTTCCCCAGTTCCTGCCTTTATCACTTCTGGTCTTGGCTGAGACCAGAAGCAAGAAGTCTCAAAAATACCCTCTGGGAAACATGTTCTGGTGAGATTTCCAGCTCCATTCATGAAAGGCAGAAGTTTGAATACATTTCACAGGAGCACCAAGATTTTGGGGGATTTGGGGGGAACAATATCCTTTCTTGGGTATCATCTACTTGCTGAGGTTGACTTTGAGGGCCTGTGGATTATGCTGCAGCGAACAATTGCCTTGGAGAGAGAAAAGTAGTGTGGCCACCTAGCAATTCAATTTTTCCAGTAATCAAAGAATCCCCAGAGAGAATAAAGACACTTCTCTGTTTCCATCTTATTAGTTTTCTTAGACAACAATGTAAGTCTTGTCCCTTCACATCTCAAAGATTCATTTTTCCAGCTGTATACTAAGCTCCGACCACCTTCTTATATTTCTTATACTAAGCTCGGGCCACCTTCTTATGAATAAATAAGGAAATAAAGGACTGAGAATGCTTCGGATTTATGTCAAGTGGGTTGATTTAGTTCAGGCCCTGTTAGCCACACACAAGCTTCCTTCATCTCTTTTTAAGCCTTTTTGGCGATTTCCAGTAGGGGGAATGGATGTTTATTGGTAGGCATGTCCAAAAGGTAGAAAAGCTGAAAATTGAAGGTCAAAGCAGATTAGAACTAGCTTAAAAGAAGTGCATTTTAATTGAAGGAACACTTGGCTTAGCATCAAAAGGGTTGGGCAGAAGGTTTGGCATTTTTGCCCCATCATTAAGTCAGATATACTATTAGTTCCTCAGTTTCTCCATATTCCAGAAAGGGTGAATGCATATATTACCTGAATAACTGTTGGGTGGATAATTAAAATTCTTCAAACTCCTTGAGGGCAAGAATGTCAAATTAAAAAAAAAAAAAGTAAAGTAGATTACACAAAGCCTAGAATTATGGTGAAAGCAAATATAGTATTGAGTGTTTTAAGAAAATTGTTTCATTTTTACCACCTGGTAGACTATATCTAATAATAGTGATTATTTATGTGGTACTTGCTATATGCCAAGTATTTTAAGGTGCTTTGTGCATATTAACTCAATCTCCATGATAACACTAATAAGTCGTTTGTTAAAAATTATTCTGATGGGGGAACCAAGACACAGATAAATAATTTGCCCAATTTGCCAACATAGTTTTGGTGAAGGCAGGCATTGAACCAAGGTAGTAAACTCTGGAAGCCGTATTTCTAACCTTCATATGGTTAAGAACTTTTATCTTCAGGCGAGATGATCCCTATCCTACTTCTGAGTTAGTTCTCTGATCTTGAAAATATCCTCATGAATTTTTGTTCCTATCAGGTATTTTACAAGCAAATCATTATATTGAAATAAAGTAAAACATACTCAAGTTGTTTCCTTATAATTTGCCATCTCAATAGGCACCAATAGAGACTTCTTCAAACAAACAAGCCTTGTCTTCATGTGGAGAAACTACTGTGTAGGTGGATGTAAAACCCTATTTTTTTTTAAACAAATGTTCAACAAAGGAAAATCGTCTGTCTCCTTTCATTAAAGTAGATCTCTTAAGTATTTAGAAAAGCAAGAAAAGTGTATAGACACTTATTTTAGTTGGTCTGAAAATCAATTCTCAGGAAAATCTCAAGGTAAGCTCAGAGTCTTGGAGGGAAAAAGGAGAGACAGATGTCTAGTTTCATCAGAGAATCTTGGTGCCCGCTGGATGGGTGAATGTAAAGAAGGGGCTTCTTTTATGATAGGGGCTGTATCAAAAAGCTAATTGTGTCACTATCAAAGGCCCAGCAGAAACAGTAGGGAACATTTAGGATATTTGGAGTGCTGTGAGTGTACAATGAACGGTTTGCATGTAGGTATTGCTTTCAAGTAGAAGAAAGTGGTCTGCCAAATTGTGCTTAAGCTTCAAAGTGCTGCTGAAGTCCTATATCCCTGCAAGGCTATTTTGACTTTAAGGAAAGGCTTGTGGTAAGTTTTGTTTCTATGGATATAAAGCAATTAGATTAAACAGCAGTTGAAAACTATTTAGTGAAAAAGATACCAAATGGTATTTCTTTTTCATTTTACACTAAACTGTGCATTATTGTTTCAATTAGCAACTAGAGAACATTGTGTATTTATGGTTATGCTTATTTTTAATAAAAAGTTTATTTTTATTTTTAGAAAAACAGCACTGATTGGGCCGGATACCATAAAGTGAGGCCCAGTTATATTGCCTGAGGAAAACCTTCCTAGGTGATTTTTGCAGTTGTGTGTAAAACACCTTAATTCTGCTGGAGGCACCCATTTGAGTTTCAGATAGAATTTCTAAGATACCTAAAAACAAAAAAGTCCTGTGTGTTTATTATTGTCCTACTTTACAACTTTTTAAAGAAGGAGTGGTCTACTTGACACAGGCTGAAAATAGGGATCGAAAATGTACCTCAGCATTCACCTTTCTCTTCCCAATTATATGCCTTCCTTCTCTCCCATTAGATTTTGCTACCTCTACTCCTTTTAGGAATGGCTAGAGGACAGTGCTTCTTCAACAACTCACCCAGGCCTCATGCTAAAATGCAGATTGTAAGCCTATAGGTCTAAGGTGGAGCTCAAGATTCTACATTTCTAACAAGTTTCCAGTTGAGGTCCATGCTTCTGGTCCAGAAATCATCACACTATGAATAAATAGCAAGTAGAGTCTGATCAACCTGTGTGTGTGTGTGTGTGTGTGTGTGTGTGTGTGTGTGTGTGTGGTTAGTGATGTACTACTTGCCTAATTTTTCCTTTTTTCCAAATATTCAAATGTAAAAGCTGAAATTAAATAACAAAACAAAAGAAAACACTCATTTCTCACTTTTAATTCACAAACATCTACTTGGTTAAGGCAGTCAACCAAGCAGCAATAAAGAAGAGGATCTGAAGGGAATTAGAGTTCAATTCTCATCACCACTGTTCAATGGGTAATTGTGCTTTCACACCTATTTAATCAATCGTGCTAAGAAAGTAACAGATTCAGCAGAGTTACTGGGGGTGTTTGCAGCACAGAACCTGGACGCTTTGCTGATATCTTTCTTTGGATCCCATCATTCATTATGTTAGCTTCCACCTTCTCAGATCTTCCAAGCATCTCTCTCAATAAATTAGGCATTGGGATAAATGACCATCTTTGTAATCAGAGGCTATCATGTCCTGACTCTGTTCTCACATAAGAGTTATATATTGCCTTAGTGCTACCCAATAAGCTATGAGTTCACTCTCATCCAATTATGTGAGGACTTTTTATCCCAAGCAAATTCAGGGATTCAGGTAAAGGGTGAGTTATACTTTTCTGGGGGGATGTTGGGGGGGGAAATAGAGTCTCACTCTGACACCCAGACTGGAGTGCAGTGGCGCCATCTCGGCTCACTGCAACCCCTGCTTACCAGGTTCAAGCGATTCTTGTGTCTCAACCTCCCCAATAACAGGGATTAAAAGAGTGTACCACCACGCGCAGCAAATTTTTTTGTATATTTAGTAGCGACGGGGTTTTGCCATATTTCCCAGGCTGATCTGGAACTCCTGATCTCAGGCAATCTGCTCACCTTGGCCTCCCAAAGTGTTGAGATTACAGGCATGAGCCACTGTGCCTGGCCGCATTCAACTTCTCTTAATTTGTTCAAAGATGACCTGAGAATATGTCTACTCAATTTTTCTATTGTCACCTTTTTTCTCTTATGCTCAATTTTCTTTTTTATAGTTAATAAAAACAAGTGAGAGCAATAAAAAATTTGTGCAGCAAATGTACTATTTTATCAATGGTTGATGAGGGAGGAGACAGGCGGACCACATGCTGTACTATGCTGTGCCTGATGACTCAGGACCAGAGCAATTGAGGCCCAGAGCGGGTAAATCTCCCCTGAAATTCCTAAGGCTGGCTGTATACTGGTACTTTACTAACCATCTCCTTTTGACAAATGGTCAAGGGACAGTAAGGCCCTAGGAATGGAGCAGAGGGAGAGAATACAGAGATGGATGAAATGCTGGACATTGGGGAATGATTGCAGGCTAGTCCTCAGGGAGCACTGGGGCAACTCATCGACAGGGAAACACGGCTCAGAGAATAGAAAAAGAAATAGGGACAAGTAAGAAGAAGCAAGTATTACAACTTGTCCCCCAAATAAAGCTGAATCTAGACATACAATTTTGGACTAAGATTAATTAGTTAAAGATATAAGTCTTTATTGCTACTGAGGCCACAGTGAAACAATGAATTTTCTGGTACAAAAAGAGTTTTGACCAAGAGTTTCTTAAGTGCACGTGGGGTATAGAAGAGAAAAGTGTTTCTTAAAGGCAGTACACAGCCGACTTGCTGGGGGGCTGGAAAGGAAGGGAGAGTGAGAGAAAGTGGTGGTGAGTGTGCTGCTTTTTGGAAGCCAGTTTCTGCCCAAACCTTCTGCAAGGATTCAGACTCATAAAGGGCATCCTACTTTTTTAAAGTTACTGTTCGCTTTCCAGCATCTCACTCCATAAATGACACCAACATAACCGAGCTCCAAAAGCCAAAGCATAAAAGGAAAGTCCATTCTTTTAAAATTCCAAGTCCTCCTCCCAGGGTCAGGTTGAGGGCATCTTGGCAAATCAGAAAAAGGGGGGAGTCATTTTTCCACTTTGCTTAAAATAAATAGTTATTTTAAGTTCTTTTATAAGTTGGAGAAATAGAAAACACCTTAGAGGCAATATGCTCTTATTTTATAAGAGAGTGAGGGAGGCAACGTGCCCCTGGTTACATAGCTAGTGAGTGATTTAATAGGAACTTGGTTATTATCCATTTTTAAAAACTCCTAGCATAGTATTCATTTTCATTTGCTTTAAAATCATGCATCAGTTTTCTTTCAGTAATGTTTTTCATTGAGCATAGAATGAAGGCTTCTTTCAAACAAGAACAGGATTAAAGACAGAAGATGGATGTAAAGGATGCTTCCATATGTTGTTGATGCTCTTCCAATAGTGATGATTTTAGGGTATACTCGAGGACCTCTAATATCTTTCAGCACTCCAGCTGGGTGACTGGTCAGCCTCGGAGATTAATTAGGAAGTGATGGAGAAAGAACCACAGCATTAGTTTCAGCATTTTTCCTCATCACTCAAACCCTCTGCATGTATCATAACATTCCCTTTGGTCATATCTGACTTCACAAAAGATATGACTTTGTGTGCTTTTTAAAAATCAGCTTGGATTTTCATTCTCAGCCAGTTTGCCTATGAAAGCCTCTGTGGGAGTTACTCCTGATTAGGACAACATCCATTAGGGGAGAACTGATAAACTACAGAAATACTGTCTTCTGCACAGTGCAATGAGGTTCTTGGGACCCCAATTAATGCTCCAAATTTGTGGTCACTTTGCTGTTTCCCCTCAAGCAGATTTCAGCAGCAGATACAATCTAAAGCCTCAAAAGTCAGAGCTAGAAACTCAATGATAATTTGGCTGTCAGTATTCTGAGCTTAAACCTGCTTTTGGCATAGGGGTGGAGAAGATGACCTCATAGGTCTTTTTCATCTCCAATTTCTATGAACCATTGTTCTTGGGAATAGATGATTTAATAGGCTAAACATATTTGTGTTTGCCCATTCTGCTGTTCCTTCTATTTGTTATATTTCACTTAGTTACCCTGGGAAGAACAAATACATTATGTAAGTTCAGAGACACTCAGAGGTCAAAATCTGGAAAGGGCAGAATTTGAAGCAATGTGGTGAGGAAAGAGAGAGAATGGTGGTGAATAGGGAGCCTGAGCTTACAAGTGCTTCCTAGATGTTTCCAGAGCAAAGTTTGAGGAAAAGTACTAGGACATTACTTATTCTGATGCAGTGAAAAGAATACAAATATGGAAACAGAAGACCTAGCTTGAACTCTGACTTACTGGCTTCTGGTGATCTCAGATCCCACATAGATAATGTTTTAGTAATACTTACCCTACTTATTTCAAGAGGGTTGGTTTGAGAATCGCATGAGAGGGTATGTGTTTGCTCATTATAAGTGTAAAGTGATATATAAATTGGGGATATGATTATTATTTAATGAAGTAATTGTTATACTTAGAGCTGAACAGAAAAGTTCAGTGTACCAAGAACCATGCCAAAAACATCTACATTTTCTGAAAGCAATTTTGGAAGAAAGGACAAGAAATTGACAATAGGAAATTAGTTAATCAGTACACAGGAAGAAAGAGTAGTGAAACCTCAAATGTTCTCGTCTTCTGGTTTGCTCAGCATATAAGCCAAAGCACATTCCAAACTCTGGGAAATATTGAAAATAACCATTGATTTTTTTCTTATGATGAATTTTATTCATCATAAGACAATTTTGGTAATATTCTAAACAGGCTAATATCCAAGAAGATGATCAAAATAATGTAACTCAGTAGATATTTTTCTAAGCAGCTTCTACGTGCAAAATCAAGACTTAGAAGGGGAAAAAAAACACTAATAAGATTTGCTTCTTGTCTTCAAGAATTGCAATTTTATGGGGAAAAAATGAATTTACAAATATACACAGTATTTTCTGGGAGTTGAAATAGGATCAAAATGATTCTCACAAAGGAGTTTTTCTTTGGCTTTCTTTGCTTTTAAATTACTCATTGGTACCCAGAAGATGTCTTCTGAGTGATTATCATTGGCTGCCATGTTGCCAACACCATTTACCATTTTCTTCTCTCCTATTTCAATCTGCTGTGTTAGTACCTCCCGGCTTCGTCAAAATTCGCTGACACTCTTGTCACCGCTGCGCCTCAGAGGAACCTCGTCCACAGGTCTCTGGCTTGAGGTGCCACTGGTGCTCATGAATGTCCCTACTGTACTAGTCACACAAGTAACATTAAATATACAAGTAAGACAGGTATATAAACAAAGTGTAATAGGATTGCCTAGTAGAAACCTATTAGTTCTGCTCAGCAAGGAAGAATTGGAAGGGTCACAGAGTACTCTCTCTAAAATAACACATTTATTTTTCAATATAAATCACAAGCAGTATGTCAACAGACAGAAAGGGGAGAAAGGCATCCCAGGACTGTGGAAGTATATGGACAGAAGCACAGAGATTTAAGATGTCATAACACAGTCTAGGAAAAGAAAATAAGGCCCCCTCTCAAAAGTAACATCCAAGTGTTGAGAATAACAAAGAATTTAGTATAAGGCCATATGATGTCTATAAAAGATGGGGTATACATTTTCACTTTTCTACAATTCTACTTTCCTACAGTAAAATGAGAGGTGGAGTTGATAGTATTTCTATTCTTGTTAAACAATAAACAGGATTTAAATTAAAATCCCTTTTACATTAAAATAGAATTTGAATTACAATCCTTCTGAGTGAAGTCCTGGAGTGGAGATGGGGGGGAAGGGGGGCGGGGTGTAGAGAGTAAGGGAGCACATTAACCAAATGCCTGAACAAGTAACCTCTAAGGGCTCCAAAACCACAACTACCATAAGCAAAAGTCACCTGGTGATAGTAAAAAAAAAATTTTTTTGAAACAGGGTCTCACTCTGTTGCCCAAGTTGGAGTATAGTGGTGATCACAGCTCATTGCAGCCCTGACCTCCTGGGCTCAAGTGATCCTCCTGCCTCAGCCTCCCAAGTACCCGGGACTACAGGCATGTGCCACCATGCCCAGCTAATTTTTGTATTTTTGGAGAGATGGGGTTTATGCCATGTTGCCCAGGCTGGTCTCAAACTCCTGAGCTCAAACCATCTGCCTGCCTTGGCCTCCCACAGTGCTGGGATTACAGGCATGAGCCACCATGCCTGACCAGGTAAATATTATCTAAGTTCAGTTGTCTGAGAATTTACATTGAAGAGTCTCTGCCATGACCAGGGAATTTTTTTTATAGTAATTAGTATATTTGTTAAATTGGATTTGAAACACCACTATGTTTTCCAAAATGGTGAGTAGCTTTGGTTGGAGATTCTGATTAAATTCACAAAAACCACTCGAGCTTCACTCTAAGGGATAACGGTTTGTGTTGAGACTTATGCTCCCGCACACACACAGCCTTTACCTAATGTTGATGGTGCCAGGAAATCACATACTTACAATAAGTAAAGGCCATGTGTGAGCAGGATCATGGGCAACCTGGTGAAACCCTATCTCTCCAAAAATACAAAACTTAGCTGATGGGATGGAGGACAACTTGATTGTCACCTTTTAAAAATATTTTATATAAACAGAGGGTTTGCTTTATTGAACTATAGATTCTTATGGGTATCTTTGTTTACGCTTCCTCCGCCAACTCCACAAACCACTCAAGAGGAGCGCGCATACTGTGTCACAATCTCCACCAGCTACTCCAGCAAAGTTGTGCTTGTCTGGGTTTTTCTCTTTTTCTCTTTAGTGTAGATCAGTTGTGCTCTCTATTAAATTAAGGCTCTGAGAGGGTAGAGTCTAGCATGCCACTGTTTGAAAATAGACCATGAATTAATGCTTTGAAATGATGGTGATCATAACAATGCTGTCTCATGCTCCGCATGACTGACTTTGGTTAGGCAGTGTAAAAAAAGAAAAAAAAAAATGCATGTTTTGGAGCAGCAGAGGACTTGAAACAGAGACAGACTTCTCTGCTCATGTGTCCCAGAGAATTTCTTATTGCCATTAAGCCATGTATCTGGTCGAATAAAGGGATTTTCTATACACTAAAGATCAGTGTGTAGGAAGACTGCCCCTGGAGACACACTGCTGCATGCTAGTTTCATTCTCTTTCAGCCTCACCCTTCTCAAGCCCTCCTCTGTGACAGACCTACATGTTCTCACAACATAACACTTTGCACAACGAAAAGAAGACAATAAATAACAAAAATAGAGTTGAACTACTATGTATTAGGGTCTTCACTAAACAGTTTCCATAGAGATTACATTTGTTCATCAAGGTAACTCAGCAATCCCTACATTTAAGACACAGAAACAGGCTTTAAGCAGGTTAAGTAAATTTCCCAAGGTCACAGGGCAAATATGCAGTAGGGCTGAGATTCAAACCAGGTTGATTGGCTTCAAAATCCATGCTCTTCAGCATAACACTCTCGGTTTCCTTCATTCAACAAGGCTGATCTTCGCCTGGGGAGGATGGAACAGGAGCTTGTCACTGTGGACCTTAGGGCTGCTGTTATTCCATCTCTTTCCAGTGACATGAATAATGAACATAGAGGTTAGCTCAAAAGACATCTGGATCATGCTGCGTTAAGACAATGATCACAGTATCTTGGAAGTTTGTTTTTTAAAAAAGAGAAATATACCATCCTGGCTAACACGGTGAAACCCCGTCTCTACTAAAAAATACAAAAAAACTAGCCGGGCGAGGTAGTGGGAGCCTGTAGTCCCAGCTACCCAGGAGACTGAGGCAGGAGAATGGCGTAAACCCAGGAGGTGGAGCCTGCAGTGAGCTGAGATCCAGCCACTGCACTCCAGCCTGGGCGACAGAGCAAGACTCCGTCTCAAAAAAAAAAAAAAAAAAAGAGAGAGAAATACACGGTTAATAGTGGAAGAATGGTTAATAGGAAAAATAAAAGAACTTAATGCAAGCAGTAAACTGTAAAATAAGTAAAGACTAATTGACACAAGCTAACTGAAAAATGTCCTGATAAGTAAAGCATATGTTGTATTACCTTTTTAAAACAGACAGGAAAAGAAAAAGGAAAGAGCGAGATAGCTGATCGCATAGGATTGAAGTGAGAGAGATGAAAAAAATGGACTCTTTAAAAATAAACTCAGAAATAGCCAATGCTTTACTAATGCAGTAAGTGCAGATTTGATTTCCACTTAAAGATGGAAAGGTTAAAGATGATTTAGAGGAAAACTACCAAAAGACAGAAGAAATCAAAGATAAGAATTATGGGTAAATGCTTATGGCATTTGAGTCGCTCAGTTTAGAGAAAAAGATCAAAAGTAGCACTACACTGTATACCTAATATCATTACAAACATTGCATTTTTTCTGTTGGCTTCTACTTTTACAGAGGCAAAAGAATCCATTTGTGTTTCAGATTTACCTCATTTTAGGCACAGACATTTTCATTTATAAAATAATTACATGTAAATCAAGAGTTTTAACCAAAATAAAACTATGAACTAAAGAGCAGGAGGAATTCCATTAATAGATTCAAGCCTAAAAGAAATTAAACCCCTAAATTATTCTTTTCTATGGCACTGTGAACAAACCACAGGTCTCCCCAAGTCTCAACCGCCCTACCTCCAAAAATCCTCTGTGAGTCATTTTAAGCTATGACTGACATTATAAATTTTTCTAAAGCAATTGAAATGGAACAAAACCAGAACATCAAAATGCTCTCCAAACCCAACCTGACCTGACTTGATATTTCGCTTGGTTTGACTTCCTAGCGAAAAAATAAAAAAATAAAAAATAAAAAATTGTTTGAGTCATATTTTACATGCACCAGAGAGCTATGCTGTTTCACAAAGAAATCCTATGGTGGATGCTTTAGAAAAACAAAAACTTTCGTGAAGTAAATAATTATCCACTGACCTATTTATTTTCAAAACGTTTTTGGGTCTGCTTTGTTTAAGCTACCAGAATATCTATAGGTTTTGATTATGATGACGTGGCAAAGCAAGGTAGAGCTAATACTAATTTGGTCCCCAGCATCTTTAACTGTATCAAGAAAACCTTGTCAATTATTTTAAGCTAAAAATTAATTACGGAATTTGGGTGATAAATGGCATAATGTATCAATTTTGCAGAGACTGAAAGCTGGAGAGGTGGACCTCTCACGCTTTCCACACTCAGAAATTTTAGAAACTTCAAGAAGCCAAAATTAGGGCATTCATTTTTACAGCTCTGCGTCAGTCTCCACTAGGGTTATGCTCGTAAGATATGAACGCTCGCTCCTCCTTTCTCTCTCCACAGGAGGACCGGGCAGCCCTTCTGGGGAGCAACCTCAGCCAAGGAGCGGATACTGTAATTGTTTTCCCTTTTACCTCACCACTGGGACAGTTCTGAACACTTTATAGAGTTTGCTCCCTCAAGCTCACATTCCTTACTTCTCATAGAAGCAAAATGCTGCATTTCTTTTTATCTCATAGAAATGAAAAGGACTCTCTACGCCATGGCTTTTGGTCTTGGTTTCTGTTTCTTGGTGGGATCCTGGGAATAATTGCACTTCACTATTCTTCAAGCTTTCAATTGAACTTAGAGGCGAATTTAAATCAAACCCTTAACAACAAAGAGGTGTGTATCAGGAGGGGTAGTGGTGACTCAGGGACAGATAAATGTAACTTCTCTAAGGTATAAAGCCATATACCCTCATTCCCTAGAGAGGAACATGTAAAAAGCCACTAGTAGAACGTCTCCTTCTATCAATTTCACCTATTGATCTAATTGTAGGTAGAGATCCATAAGGAACTGATTGAGGGTTAGGCAGAGATAGGCTACTCAGATACTAATTAGGCACGAATTGTAAGACCAAGTGAAGAAATGGAGTCTGAGAATTTTCCTAATCCTGAAAAAAGTAGGGAGTGCAGAGAGAGGAATTTATTTTATAAAACAGAAGGGCAGCTACATGTGCAAAGATGTTAAATTTTACTGCCATATATGTGACATTCAAATTATTTATGGCAGGGAGACCTTTATTGCAAAACTAGCTGTCTGATCTTGGGCACATTACTTAACCTGGTCAACACATGCTTCTCTAATAGGATCAATTAGGAATTATCTGTACTCAACAGTGTTATTTTGTGGATTAAATGGAGATGTAAAAACTGGTTGATATAGTATCTGAAGCATAATGGACTCAGAGAATATTAGTTCTCTTCCTTTCCATGAACTCAACTGTTAAAACACAAAAGTGTATATAACCATTCTATCACTGACTTTTTTTTTTTTTTTGTGGGATGGAGTCTCACTCTGTCGCCTAGGCTGGAGTGCAGTGGCTCAATCTTGGCTCACTGTAACCTCCGCCTCCCAGATTCAAGCGATTCTCCTGCCTCAGTCCCCCAAGTAGCTGAGACTACAGGTGCCTGCCACCACACCTGGCTAATTTTTTTGTATTTTTGGTAGAGACAGAGTTTCACTGTGTTGGCCAGGCTGGTCTCAAACTCCTGACCTCGTGATCTGCCCACCTTGGCCTCCCAAAGTGCTGGGATTACAGGCATGAGCCACCACACCTGGCCCTATCATTTACTTTTTAAGTGCCCATTACATCCTAGATGCTTCACAGATTTTGCCCACATTGTATCATTTAATTTACTGTATAAATTCATTTTTGTCTTATTCTGTCAGGTTAATGTTATCATCCCTTTTTTACAGATTAACTGAGACACAGAGAAGGCCAAGTAACTTGCTTATAATTTCACAGCAAGGTGGAATCAAAGTAGAATCAAGAATTGGAGCCATGTACTATGATACAAAAGTATTATTACACTCTTTTCTTTTCCTGAGCTTGCTGACCAAGCTTGCACAATTCTCTCTGGGGAAAAGATCTATCGACCTACTTTATATTTTATCAAAGTGAAAGAGTATTTTTTTACTCATTCAATGATCAGGATTGATTTATTTTTCTGAATTACTTCAAGAAACCCTTAGATATCTGATAATTTAGAAAACATCTGGTTATTTCTTCTGTGAGTATCCTGACTCCTAAAACTATGTTACTCATTTAGTTTTGCCAGGATTTAATATATATGTCTATAAATTAATATATAGATATTATATAATTTTATATATATACGTGCACATATATACACTATGTGATACAGTATACACTCTTTTATATCTGACTTTTTCTAGTCAACAATATATTTTTTAAGATCATTTACTCTGTGTGTGAAGCTGTAGTTCATTTGTTTTCAAAGATGACTAGATTTCTCTGCGATGAATATACCACAACTAGACATTTAGACAGTTTTTATTTGGGGGCTGTGACGAATAATACTGTGATCAATATTCTTGTACTTGTATTTTATTTCATATGTCCTTGCATTTCTGTTGGAGTGCAATTACTGAGGTATGTGTATATTCAGCTTTAGCAGATACTGCCAGTTTTCCAAAGTGGTTATATGCTTCACACTTCCACCAGCAGTGAGGCCTTGTATAGCCCTGGCTTTCCTAAACTTTTGATATAAATTTAGCAACTTGTCAAGATCCACCAAAATTATTCAAAAATCTCCTTTAGGATGTTGAGGGAATTGCACTAAATCATTAAGATCAATTTGGAGAGAACTGACATGCAACATTATTCATTCTTTTATTTCTATTTATGTATGCTTACTTTAATTTTTGTGCTATCCCTTGATACATTTCTGTGTAGAGGTCTTATGAGGCTTTATTTAGATATATTCCTAGGAATTTAGTATTTGGAAATGACAAATGCCATCTTTAAAATTTAATTTCCATTTTTATTTGTCACAATTGAATGCAATGCAATTGATTTTTTTGTATTTTTTATCTTTATCTGAGAATTTTAATGAAGTTACTGGTCTTGAATTTTCTGTGTAATTACATCAATTGTGAATAGTAAGAGTTTAGTTTCTTTTTTTTTTTTTTTTTGAATCCTTACACTTCTTACTTATATTTATCCTGTAGCACTTTCTAGGACTTTCAGTAAAAGTGGTGATAGTGGGCATCCTGATCACAAAGGGAAAACTTTTACAATTTATTACCATTACATATGGTGTTTCCCGTAGACTAATGGAACAGAAAAGAGAGCCCAGAAACAAGGCTACACACCTAAAACCATCTGATCGTCAACAAAGCTGTCAAAATCAAGTAACGGGGAAAAGACTCCCTATTCAATAAATGATGCTGAGATAACTAGCTAGTCATATGCAGAACATTTAAACTGGGCCCCTTCCTTACACCATATACAAGAATTAACTCAAGGTGGATTAAAGACTTAAATGTAAAACCCAAAACTATAAAAAGTCTGGAAGACAATATAAGCAATACAATTCTGGATATAAGAACAAGCAAAGATTTCATGATGCAGCCGCCAAAAGCAATTGCAACAAAAGCAAATATTGACAAATGGGATATAATTACACTAGAGAGGTTCTGCACAGCAGAAGAAACTAGCAACAGAGTAAACAGAAAACCTACAGAATAGGAGAAAAGTTTTGCAAATTATGCATCTGACAAGGGACTAATATCCAGCATCTATGAGGAACTTAAGTAAACTGACAAGAAAAAAAAAAAAACTGCATCAAAATATGGGCAAAGGACATGAACACTTTTCAAAAGAAGACATACATGTGGCCAACAAGAATATGAAAATTAAGCTCAAAATCATTGATCATTAGAGAGATGCAACTGAAAACCCCCATGAGATACCATCTCACACCAGTCAGTATAGCTATCATTAAAAAGTTAAAAAATAACAGTTGCTGGCAGGATTGTGGAGTAAAAGGAACGTTTATGCAATGTTGGCAGGAATGTAAATTGTTCAGCCATTGAGTAAAGGAGTGTGGAAAGCAATGTAGCTCCTCAAAGAGCTAAAAACAGAACTATTCTTCAACCCAGCAATCCCATTACTGAATATGTACTCAAAGGAATATAAATCATTCGATCACAAAGACACATGCATGCATATGTTTATTGTACCACTACTCACAATAGCAAAGACATGAAATCAACCCACATGCTCATCAATGGTAGACTGGATAAAGAAAATGTGGTATATACACACCACGTAATACTACGTAGCCATAAAAAGAAGATGATGTCCTTTGCAGGAACATGGATGGAGCTGGAGGTCACTATCCTTAGCAAACTAACACAGGAAGAGAAAACTAAATACATGCTCTCACTTAGAAGTGGGAGCTAAATCATGAGAACACATGGACACATAAAGGGGAACAACACACACTGGGGCCTACCTGAGGCTGGAGGGTGGAAGGAGGAAGAGGCTTAGGAAAAATAACTAACGGGGATACTAAGCCTAACATATGGGTGATAAAGTAATCTGTACAACAAACTCCTGTGACACAAGTTTACCTATATAACAAACCTGCACATGTACCCCCTGAACTTAAAATAAAAATTTTTTAAAAGTTATGATGTTTCCTGAAGGTTTTTTGTAGATACTCTTCATCAGATTAAGAAAATCTCCTTATATTCCTTATTTGCTAGAAATTTCTTTCATCTCATAAATATATATTTAACGTTTAAAAATATTTTCTGCACGTATTGATATAATCATAATTTTTCTTCGTAATCTTTTTAATGTGATGAAATATACTCATAGATTTATTAATGTTAACCCCACGTGGCCTTCCTGGTCTGAACTCAAATCAGTCATGTTGTATTAACCTTTGTGTGGCTTGCTAATACAGTGCTTTAAGAATTGTGCTGCTTTTTTCACCGGTCAGATTTGCCTGTATTTCTTTTTCTCATAATGTCTTTGTCAGGTTTTGTTATCAAGGTTATGCTGGCCTCATAAAATAAAGATGGGAAGTTTTCCATAGTTTCTGTTCTGTGAAAGTGTTTGTATAAAAAGAACATTACTCCTCCTGGATGTTTGCTGCAATTCACTCGTAACCTCTCTCGGCCTGAAGTTTTCTCTGGGTAAAGATATTTATTTAGTGTTTTTTATTACAATTTATTGTATTATTCACATTTCCTATTCCTTCTTTCATCTTTGGCAATTGTTATATTATTAGATAAGTTGGACTTTGCTAATTTGATCATGTACATTTCTAAGTTCATTTTCTTTAAGTTGTTCATAATTATAGTGACCATACAATTTATAATCCCACTGGGACACTTTTGAGAGTGAGAGGGACACTACAAATATTTAGAATTGTATAATTTTGAAGAGTTTATGTACTGCCCTAAAATTTTTTCTATTATGTTTGGGTACTTACAATAAAAATGTTTTATTGAAAGTCCTTTTTCAAAAGTAAAAGCCATTCTATAAAATATAAATAGCATATGTATTTTCATAAACACAAAAACTCTTTATATTGAGTAGAGTACCTGGACATAAATCTAAGACATTTTATTATTAATAAATACTTATATCAATTAATTAGTTCCTGACTGTATTTTTCACTGATATTGCTGTATCATTAATAGTTTTCTGGAGAATGTATTTTTCCAATATTGTCTTATTTTTAATTTTTTATATAATTGCCTGCAATGTTCTTCAAAATTTTATTTTTCTAAATTTGAAATTGTTGACATTTTCAGTGGACTTTTCTCTGTAGATTAAAACATTTTTAATTAAGTACATACTCTTTCTATAGGTCATTAAGGTACCTCAAAACTCATAGTAGGCCGGGCACAGTGGCTCACGTCTGTAATCCCAGCACTTTGGGAGGCCAAGGTGGGCAGATAACGAGCTCAGGAGATCGAGACCATCCTGGCTAACAGGTGAAACCCCGTCTCTACTAAAAAAAAAAAAAATACTAAAAATTAGCCGGGCATGGTGGCGGGTGCCTGTAGTCCCAGTTACTTGGGAGGCTGAGGCAGGAGAATGGCGTGAACCCGGGAAGCGGAGCTTGCAGTGAGACGAGATCGCACCACTGCACTCCAGCCTGGGCGACAGAGCGAGACTCCATCACAAAAACAAAAAACAAAACAAAACAACAAAACAAATAACTCATAGTAAGTTCCTAGAGTACATTTTCTTTTTTTATAATGAAATGTATAAGTATTAGAGTCTAGGTATTTTCCCAAATTCCTTCTTTTTGCTTCAATTAAAAGTAAATTTCCTTGAAAAAATAATTTTGCAAGGCAAAATTCATCAAACAAGTTGTTTATGGCTATGAGTCCTTTGAGCATTCACTAAATTTATATGCTACAGACGTGCGGACCTTTCCAATTTCATTTCACTTCAGTTTAGAATATAAATTTATGTAATCGAATGTAGGAGTATCATCAAAAGATTCTTATGACAAGTTAGGTATCACAAATCTTAATTATAATGTTTTTAAAAGTTAACCATTTGAGTTCTCAGTTTATTTCTTCAGTTTCTCCTTGTTTTTCAAGGGATATATTTGTATTTCTTTCTCTTTGAAAGCTTTGTTATCTAATTGCAGTTAGCAGCTCTCTAGACTTTTATGTTTTTCCACTTTTTGAACATTTCATTGAAAGTTTCCAACCAATTTTAAGGAAAATAAAACCAAATTTTAGTGGTCTTGTTTACAAAGAACTTCAATAGCATTGCAGGACATTGAGGATGACTTACAAAGGAATTCTTTGAAGCCTGAATCATTTCTAAAATCTGATGGACCGAGAGTAGCAAAGGCAGTATGTGAGCCCTGCCATGTTGGTGTATTTTTTTATTATTCAATAATAATTATTTATATTACTTTTACTATTAAGTTCCTAGCTTAATTGAATTGTGGTGGGAAATCATACTCTGTGTGTCATCGGTTGAGATATATTTTATGTTACTGCTCATTTCAATCAGTTTTTCTTAATTTTCCATATGTGCACAAAAAAAATGTGTATTCAGCAGTGGTTGGACACAATTTTCTAGTGAATTAGTTAAATTGGTTAATCATGTTATTCATACATTCTACATCTTTTCATTTGTTTGCTTCCAAACAAGCAGTTTATTTGCAGATATAAAACAAGGACCCTGGCCACGGGTGGCAAGGTCATCCCAGGCTCACCTGCACGAATGCCTTCCTGACCTGAAAGGGCCTATAGGACCAGAAATGTCAACTGTCCCCCACCCCTTAGTCAAAAATAATTGGGACTCCTAGCAGAAGGGTTACCCCAGTTAAAACCTACTCAACCAAAAAGAATGAGACAAACCAAGGCAGATGCCAATGAAAAAACAGTGGCTATCAGGCATGAAGATGGCAGCCAGCCACTCATACCCCAATGACAGGTCACCTTGGAAAATGTGTCCCCTGTACGGTTTCCAAGGATGACATCTTGTCCTCCCCATTAGGTTGGTCCCACTCTTGAAATAAGATAAAACCTTAGAAACTAAAAAATACCCTCATGCCCCCAGAATTCCAAAGCAAACTAACCCCAACCCACCCCATTCTACCCCCTTGCCCAGAGCATTTTGCTGAAATTAATTTACCCATGCCCATCTAACAGGATCCCATTCTCAGGAGTGAGCCAGTAGGTCACATCCTTATATACTCACCGTACTCCTCTCAGGTCATCCACTCACACGTGTAGGTAGAAAGGTGACCCACCACAGATGCTCCTAGCCAGACACTAATGTTTCTTCACTGACTTTTTTTGCTTACTATATTTATTTACAGTATTTATTTATTTGATATTTATTGTGTTATTCACTAATCCACTAATGGATTCTAATGGATTAGTTACTGAGAGTAGTGTGTTAAAATCTCCCCACTATAATTATGAACTCATCTATTTCGCTTTCTGTTAAGTGTTTAAAATACATTTTGAGGCTATGTTCTTTGGTGCATAAAACTTATAATTAATATACACGTTCTTTGTGAATTAAACATTTTATCATAAGAACATTATCTTATATAGTACTTTTATCTTATATAGTCTACTTCTTTTGATATTGAATAAATTTGTCTGATATATCACCTTTCTCTTGGCTAGCATTTATATGATATAATCTCCCCATTCTTATAGTTGCAACCATTCTGGAGTTTATAATATGCATTTAATGATTTAAAGGCATTGAATATTAATTTACATGTCCCTCTTTTCCCTTAAAACATAGTGATTTTCTTTAATTTTCCTCATTACTGACTTACATGCCATTATTAGTATGCATATTACATGTATTTATAGTTTACATGTCTTCATCCACATGAAACATTATTATAATTAGATAGTCAAATAAGTTATGTTGATCACTGTATTTACTACTAGCTTTGCTACCTTTCCTTCTTTCTTCTTTGAACTTCCTTTGGGAATTGATTTCCCTCTAAGAAACCCTTTAGTGTATGTCAGCAAGAGACAACTCTTTGTGTCTGAAAATGGCTTTATTTTATTTTAGTCTTAAAGGCTATTTTCTCTGGGTATAGAATTTTAGGTTGGCAACTATTTCTTTATCATTTCATGCTCTTCTGATTTCTGTTTTTTCAATTGAGAAGTGTAATTATTGCACCTTGAACAAGCACCTTATTAGCACTTTGATACCTTCAGGCAAACTTTTATAAAACATTTGTTGTACGGCTTTTCCAGTTGTCGCCAGTGGAAAGATTGAGCTGAATTCTCTACCACTTTATTGATTAAAGAGTTTGTTGTTATACTTTTGCCAAATACGAATGAACCAATGAGTATCAAAAAAAGATCAACTTTGTCTGAAATATCTTCCTTCAGTCATCTTCTTCAAAGGAACTAAGGATATAAGTGTCCAACCTTCAGTCTTAACCAGGTTTCTTGATGGGATTCAGATGCATCTGATCATGTGTAGCAGATGCATGACTATATCACAGACATCAGTTGCAAAGACTATATTGCAGGTATGAATGAGGACTCTCCTGGAAAAGAGCTTTAATGGAAAGAGGGTCAGCTAAGGCTGATGGAATAACAGGGTCTTCATGGTGAGCGTGGTAGTGGCAGTGGTAATTTCTTTTCTGTTCACTTGGAGTAGCATTTCCTTCCTTAATCAATCTGAACCTCTACCAAACTTTTACTTGAGTCCAATGCAGTGGTCATATGAGTAAAATCAATAGGCACTGTTTTCACCAAAATATCTGTTCAATATTAGGTGATAAAGCTGGAGTTTTGGAACCCATTTCACAGTTAAATCCAAAAGGGGCAAAGAGAGGTTCACTTTGTTTTGACAGGAAATATGGCATTATTTTGGAGCATTTAATGCTCCATGACATGAAAAAGTAACTATGGTAGTGAATACATCCAAGGATGGGTAGCAGCACTATTTCCATGAAGGCACTGGTGATTAGCAAGGATTAGCTATAATCAGTACTTGTGATTTTGTGGACTACTCAAGCTTTAAAAATAAAAACCCATGAAAGATCTGGAGCTGATGAGAAAAGTGATGGATGCCACATTATAACTTCAAGTATGGTTCTTAAATGCATCCATACCACCTGGAAAACAGGAATAATGCTGATTTCTGGGGTAAATTGATGACATTCTGGGTTAGTAAGCAAGGCTTTCCAATGGGCTCAGATAGCTTTTCATGTGAAGTTATAGAAACAATTAAATAGAACCCCCTGATGTTCACTACTGGGATGCCAGTATGCTTCGTACATTATGATGACTGTGGTATTTTACCATTAACCAAATAGTCACCACTGTAGGTACTGGTCTTCATCCAAAAAAATACTTCTTGTATGGACTAAGGCCTTCCAAAGCCAGAGCCTATAATCAAAATAATGAAAATAATTTAGCTAAGACTGAAATCAAGACCCTATCTCTTGAAGTTAACCCGTAGAAATTGTGCTATTTAAGTCAACATGACCCGTTTTCATATTGCTCTTTACCATCAATGGAAAGAAAATTTCCATCATATTACAGCTCCATAAAGCACATAGTCTGTAACAGGCATTGTATTGACACTGCATATGCAATTTCTCATTAATCTTCATCACAGTATTAGAGGATAGGCATTAGAAGAAAACTGAGACAAAGAGAAATGATCTCAACCATGATTTCAGGGTTGGTAAGTAGCAGTGCCAATGTCTGACGTCTGGTTTGTCTATACCAAAAGTTATGATTGATCCAACCCTCAACAGTGCCTCCTCTGATCATGAATAATCATGTGTTGGGAAGGAAACACTGTGGTGGGGGATTTCTTTACAGATTAAACTAGGTATATTCACCTCTAACTTTTCCTTGCCTATATTATCCTTCAGGGCTGGACCATGACTGTTACAAAAGATGGCTTCGGGATAGACAAAATTTCATCATAAAAGCACAGGAGAAATTTGAGAAATTCTACCTACATTTCTGAATGCTATGCACATTTCTTCATAACTGTAGGATGCATAAATCAAGCATGTTTCTTGTCTGTAACAGTAAAGACATTTTAAGTTTACAAAGAAAGCTCTTTATCTCAAGAATATAATGTTACACGGAGACAAGAGAAGCATTGTTATTGAGGGCAGAAAAATAGAAGCCAATAAAGTGATGCCCTAGAGCCAAAAGGTATGGATTTATGGGAGTAGAGAAGAAAAGAGAGAGGAATATACAGAGAAAAAGACAGAGAGAGAAAGAGGCAAAAGCAAGTAGAGTTAGGAAGTGTAACGCAGCCTACGCCTATGGAAGAAGAAGCAGGGATTTAAATATTTGCTCCCTTCTTAGGAAACTGGTGACACGTAAGTTAATTTTTCCCATTTATAATAAGAAGGGAAAATTCTAAGTACTATATGGGGTTTTCTGTTTGTTTATTTTGAGGATATATCCTTATACAATTACCATTATATAAGCTTTGACCTTTATTTTGGGTGTTCTTTTAAGGCTCAAATAATAAAGTTGTCCAATTCTTAACAGATTTATGATGTCATATGGACATAATTAGAGCTGGATTTCACACAGTGCAAAAAAACTGGAGTCTTCTTTCTTACATCAAAAATGTAAAATGAAAGAAAGAAAAGATTAAAAATGTAAGAGAAACCTAGAGTTAAATATTAATTGAAGTCACCAGCTAATAAACTTGGTTAAGAAATGAGTAGATATTTCTTCACTTTTTCTAGCCTTATTACGCATTTATTAAAATGACAGTTAGAAGTCTCTATGTTCCTTGACCCTTCATTTTATGCTTAGGCATACCTTGATGGTGCAATATTGATCTGATAAATCAACTATGGAATTGAATTTGCTGTTTCTAAAAATCAGAGTGGCAGGTACTTCAAACTAGGCAAGTGGACTGTTTCCAGATGTTTATACAATAAAAGAAATGAACAGACTAGGTAAAAACCAGGGAAGGCATAATTTTCAGGCTGATTAGAGGCTACAGGTCAAGTTGACACTGTCAACTGTCATGGCCTAACCTTGTTTCATTCTGGTTCTAGTGTTCAAGAAGTGTTACTTGTTTATTTCTTAATTCACTCCAAGCTACTCACCCCACTGAAATTGGATTAAGTTAAAACTGTGGGGTTTCTCTTGGAGGCCTCAAAAAACTATGCCCCATGGCTTTTCATCAGTGTCTCAACTGTGTCTGCCAACAGTGAAGGTCTCTCAGGGAGAAACATGTCATCAAAAATTGCAAGTTCTCAGTCACACCTTTTGATGGAAAAAAAAAAAAGGTTTCTCCTCCCCATCCCACCCCACCCCAGTCTCTGCTCTTACAGGGAACTCCTTAAATAAAACAAACAAGCTCTAAACCTCTCCAGGGTCACTCTTAAGCTTGTCAAGACTGTGTTTTTTCCCAGCAACCTGGTGGTCTTGGCAAAACTTCATGCAGGTTCCCATGCTACACATCCAGAGATTGTGGGGTTTGGTGGTTACAGGGAATGAGCCAGAGAGTCTTGCATTTTAGTCTTGCAGAGCAACTCAACTCTCTGAACTTGCAGATGAGTCATCTGGATACCATTGACTGAAAGGGAGAATTGGGGGCAAATATAGGAACCTCTGAAATCCAGATGCTGTTTGTGAGTTACACTTTCCCAGATCAAATAAACAAGTTCAAAAAGCAGTCACCCTGGCCGCCATGGAAAAATATTACGTGCCCCAGATACTTTTGTGGCTGGTGGGTGGCTAAATTGGGTTCTTGTTTTGTCTAAAGGCATTTGAGTATATGTAAAAATTATACAGCAAAAATCTGGTGTCTTGAATCTCTCTAATCATGAAAACTACTAGTTTTAAAATACGTCATTGACAAAGCATAAACATAAATTAAAATCCAATTTACCAGTAAAACACATTGCTTGCCTATTGCAGAAAAGCTAAAAGCACCAAGTTAAAACATTCAGATGTCCTAGATCATTACTCACAGTTATGCTATTCTGGAATCACATGGAAACCATTATTAACTGTTGCAATGAAATCTTGAAGACACACAGGTTTCTCAGAACAAAGCTACATATGATTTGAGATTTTTTGTATGACATCCAGTCTTGCTGAGAGAAAGAAAAAAAGTTTCACTAAGATCCAATTTCCATCAAGAGGGTAGCCAACATTTAAATTCCTTATCTAGGTATGCTGTCCTTCAGAACATTCATTGGTTTTGGGTGTTTACTTCTCTCCATCTGTAAAGTTCTAGAACAGATGGTCTAGAAATCCCCAAAGAAAGACAGACTTGGTCAACTTAACCTTTTAAAATTCCTTCTTCTTTCCATTTTTTATCCTTTCAACCAAACACCAGAGGAATGAAATGATCCTCTCTATCTGGCACCTCATACCTTTTCACATGGTGGAAGAAAACTTCTGAGTTACTCAAATTTTGCCTTTTTCTCCTCCTTCCCATCTCCTCTTTTATTATCTGGGGTGCTCCTTGGTTAAAAAATGTTTTATGGTTCCTTGGATGCCAGAAAGGGTGTTCTCTACTTTTCTTCAGCTATCTAGGGTCTTCTCTTAAGGCCTTTGAGCACCCAGCCAATTAATGTGTTGCTACCTTACCAATTATATTAATGGAAAAAAGTTTGATGTAAAAGTAAAACAATCAAAAAGGTTGGGAGGTAGAAACTTTTGGGTCCACACTGAACTTTGAGAGGTTATTTTCTCTTCTCTAGACCCTGCTTTCTTCACTAGTAAACTGATGGGGTTGGATAAGATGCTCAGAAACCTTTCTAAGCCCACCATTTAATAATTTAATAATTTTTCCCTTTTCCCATAATTTATGTGCGTTATAAGAGTGGCTGTCTGGAAATCTTTCTTTAGGGTGTTACCTCTTTGTGACTTAAGTTTTCTAAGATGAGAATTTTGGGATACATATGAGCTAACAGTAATTGATGGCAGAGATTTCTGGATTGGTAGGGCCATTTAAAGTTCCATTAACCAGGTAATAAAATAGTAAGTTAACATTTATTAAGCAGTTTATGTGTATGAAAATCATCATGTTATTTTAACTAATTTCATCTTTGTTATAACAGGTGAATATGATTATCATTGTTTTACACATAAGAAATATGAAGAATAGAGAGGCTGCACACAACGCATTACCCCAGGGTACACAGCTGGTAAATGACATAGCTGAGATGTGAGCCCAGGCAGTCTGGCCAGGAAACCATGTTCTTTAAAAATGAACGCTGTGCTGAGGAGGTTCTTACACGGGATTCATACTTTTTGCTGGCCTTGCCAACATAATTTCACAAACTTCATTTTAGAACCAACTTCTTCATCCATAGACTCCACAACATCACCATTGGTCGTAAAATTCCACCACAAACTATGGTCTCCTTGATCACTTTAATAAGAGCAAGCAAACCCTCCATCCAGTTTTCTATAATTCTGTGTGCACAACTAACAACTTAGCTATGAATATCTACTTATCACCCAAGGTTGAGAGCCCCAAGTCCTAGATTTAACGTCTTGCCCTGCATATATTCCTAAACTTATAACCACTTTCCCTGGTATATCTGCCAGGCTGAAACCCTACCTTCTTCATGGTCATTTCTGATTAAAGTTGGTAGCTCTCTTATCTATTCATTTAAAAATAGTTCGTAAGGATTTATCATGAACTCAATATCATGCTAAGACATAAGATAACCATGTAAAGTAGGAAATACAGTCCTTGAGCTCACTTGAGTTTAAAGTCAAGACTGAAAAAATGCCCAAGAAGTTATTACAACAAAAAATAACCAACTCCCTGTGTGCCAGGGATACAATAAAATTAACTTATATAAACTCTTCAGATTAAAATGTATGTATTTTTCCAAAAAGTAAGTGTAAAAATGGTATTTCTAATTCCAATTTTCTACATTTCTATAATTTTGTATTTTTTTTTTAGAACAAGTAATCCTCAAACTAGAGACATCATAATATACATATCCATGTGTGTACCAATGCTAAGGAAAAATAATTACTGTCACCCATATCTTGATAATAGAAAAATGGCAGTTCTAATCTTCCCCTGCCTTGCAGGCTCTCCTTCACCACCTTGCCTTGATTGACATCTCTGATGCACCTGCACTGTACCACAGGCCAGATGTGCACTGATTAATTCATCCTGTAACTTCTGTAAACTTCCATAAATTTCTTACTTTGGGATCTTTTAGGCTGAAAATAATATCAAAATACTTTATAAACTTTCCTGGAATTTTAGGATATTAGGAACAAAAGAGAAGTGTTGGATGAACTCTAGAAAAACCCTTAAATTTTTCGGATATTGGTTTTAGCTTCACAAATTCAGACAGCAATGGCTCTCCAAGTCTTACTAGATAATTGAGTCACATACCTACTTTTAGACCTTCTCAGCATGTCTCGTGTTTAGTGCTTCTGGCAGTCTTTAATCCTTACCTCTTTATCAGGTTAATTCAAATTTCTTCTTCAAACCTTAGTTTAGATGTACGTTTTCTTCAGGATGCCTTTTCTGACTCTCTCTGCCTCAATTGCTTCTCTTCTGTGTCTCCACAGCATCTCATAACAGCACCCTCATCACCCATCAGTCTCTCCCAGTGGACTGTGAGTACCACCGACTGCCAATGCCACCAGGATACAATTCCAGTCTTCAGCCAATCTTGCTGGTGCAGAGTGAGCGCTCACATATAAGTACAAAGGAATAAATAAAGTGCATGTTCTTTTTGAGTTCTCCTCGAGGAAAAGAAAGGCATATTCCTAGAAAGGGTCTAAAGGGAAGACAATGTGTCCTAAAGAGTACTACCTCTTAAAGAGAGGGTAGATTCATTTAACAAAATACGGCTTTTCAGGAAAGACAAACATAAAAGTTTAGCAAGTGTTGGGGAGAAAAGGTAATATATTTTCCTCATCCATCACAGACTTATGGTTGACACTTCTATAACAAATAACAGAATAACAAGAGAAAAACATAACAAGTTTATTTGACCACGGTTTTCTGTGACATGGCAACCTTCAGAAATGAAGACCAAAGGCTCAGAGAAAACAGTATTTTTTGTGCTCAGGTTTGATGAATAATAGATAGCTGTGTAGAAGCAAAATTCGACAAAGAGGGGATATAACCTAATGGTAATAAACTGGGAGGAACTTAGCATGGCTTGTTCGGGTTTCTTTTTGAATTCTGTCTATAACTATCGCTCTTTCCAGGAATAGGGAAAGACACTTGTCACATGAGGGAAGTGCTAAAGAAAATCAGAGAAACTTGTCTGCTTTTGCAGTTTTCCCAATTTTCTTCAGCTTAAAATATACCCTGTATGCTAAAGTGCCATATTTTGGGGTAGTATTTCCAGCCCCCATATTTGGGGGTGGTATTACCATGACAACCCACCAGTTATTTGCTTATTTGTTTGTTTTATGAGTAGTACCCATGCCTTTGTATCCCATACTTAGCACAAAATCCTGCCAATAGTAGGTTACTAGATAAAAATTTTTCAAGGCAAGTGTATATCATAGACAGAATAGGGGTCATGTGGAGAATTAAATGGGAAAAGAAACCCTAAGCGAGACTGAAAAGGGCTATTGGTCCACACAAAAAAATGTTTACTTGGGTGATAAGACATCAGAAGAGAAACATTGACATGCTGTTATCAAGGGTGGAGCTATAACAAAGTTACCTTGGACTTGGGGGTAATAGTTTGACCAATATTTGTGTGGTCACCCAAAGAATAGTCAAAGTTATCTGTGTCTTGTCAATGTCAAGCATCTCAGATTAAAGCAATTCTGGGGCCTGGGAGCTGGATGATGTGTTTCTTGTCTCTACTCTATCATTATATTTGTCCAGGCTTGCTAATCCATTTCCCCTGATGGATCATGGGCTGCTAAGAGCACCTTGCCCAGTGCCTGGCACATGGCATGAAAGTGAATGAATGCTTGAACAAATGAATCGAATGAATACATCACTGAAAAATAAGTAGATAAATAGATCCTTCACATTTCAAGAAGGATTCTGGTTTATTTCCCAATCAGTTTTTCAGGTAAGCATCCTGATGTCCTGGAGAACAGATGTGCAATGATGAGAGCTTCTCTCCCAGCATCAATAGAAGCAAATAAGACATGTTTTAAGTCCAGTTGGGCCTCAAAGCCAAGGAAGGGAACAGGTAAGCTTGAATGTCAGTCAGCCCTATTCATTTATCTTTCATCCTACAAATGTCTGCTGATCAATCACTCTGCACAGAACTCAAATAAACTCTGAGAATATGTAGATTAATAAGAAATAATTCTGTCTGTAAGGAGTTTATAATATAGGAGACGGATGATGGTATACAGAAATCAAATATCACTTAATTTCAGCAAGTAGTGTCGGGTCATCTTACTCTTTTGAATCTCTAACCTCTGGAAAATGGTTTTGTTTACTGAGCAGAGAATGATTGACACATAAGGGTTTTGGCAGAGGACCACCTACCGAAAAAACAATTTGAGCTTATGTGCTTATTTGGCAGCTATGAATTTTCATCAAAAAGCAAGTATGGAAGATTTCTCTTGATGTCATTATTTAACTGCATAAAATTTAATAAAAAGGCACCATTAGAAGGTTTTCTTCCTGTTTGAAGTTTTAGCTAAGATAAATTTTTATCCTTCTAAATCATCAGTGTAGTCTTCCATTTCTGGTAGCTTTCATTATCTATGATGGGACAAGATGGGGGATCACAAGCAGAAGTAAAAATATAAATACCAGTCATGTCCTGGGACTGAAAACAAGTCCGTGCACCTGCACCCTCAGGCTTTTCTTTATTTCACAATTAAAGAGGGGAACCGCACTGATTCCTTTCCTACTAATTTTGTTTTACTCTCAAATGATAGTAGAAGAAAAGAAAATAAATAAAAATCTTATGTGTAAGTTCAGGCTCCATAGTTCACCAGCTGTGTGTCCTCAGGCAAGTCACATCTGCAGGACCTCAGTTTCCCCATTTGTCACATGAGGCAAGCAGGGTAGCCCTGCTGGTGTAGGTGCAAATGACTATCAAGGTTTCCTGGAGCATTATCAGTCTCTGATTTGAGGGAGACACATACAGAGCAGTCAGGTTAAAAATCTCATCTTCCAGGACACAGAATTTCAGGGCTTTGAGAGGCAGGCGGCTTAGAGGCAATAACCTGGACTTTGGGTTTGAATCCTTGCGTTAGAACTTACAAGGCTGCTGTCCTTAGAGATGTTATATACCTAGAATCTGTCATTGCCTCTGTAAAACAAAAATACTCTTTGTACCTCACGAAGGTGTCATGACAACTAACAGAAAAAAAAAAAACAACAAATATCCTTGTTCTCAATAAATGGTTGTATATGTCCCACCCTTGCCCCACTTCACACACACACACACACACACACACACGCAGACACACAGGCAAACACCTCCCTCCACCAGTATAACGCAATTCAGATGAGCGTGTGGCAGGGCCAGAGGCATGTTTCACAGAAAACTCACAGGTCTTCTCTGCCCCAGATCACCAGAAAGTATGCATGACCAGGAAAAGTTATTCTCATTGACTCCAGCAAATCAAAGGTAAGCTTCCCCGAAGCAGGCTTAGATGAAAAAAAGCCTCGGACAGAGGGATCTTGGTTGGGAATATCAATTTCTAAGCATTTATGATGTCAGCCATAGCTGGCAAAGTTCTCTTTTCCAAGAGGGGAACTCCCTCCATGATGGCTTAGGGAAAAAGTCCAGACTTCACCCTGTCCCTTACCAGAAAACAAGAACCTCTCAGTTTGTGTTTACGAGAAGATTGTTGGTTTCACTCCAGCTGGAGGTGAAAAGAATGTGGAGTGGAGTCTACAGAATTTGCTGAGGGTGTGGAGGAGTTGTGTGTGTGTGTGTGTGTGTGTGTGTGTATTTGCATGGGGGTGGGATACAAGGCAGGAGACCTATTGGAATAGTGGTCTTGGAGCTCAGGGCTGAGGTTCACCTCTCGCACTAGTACACTGTGTATGTTGTGCACAAGGGGTTGGAAGAACAGCCAGAAATAATTCCCTCTTGAAACGGAGTGGGGCAGTTCCTACTGGCTTGGTCAGGGGGAAACTCTCCCTTCATCTGTCCAGGAGGAGCTGCTGTTGACAGATTGCTGGGGGTCTTTCAGCTCAGACCTCTCTGTTGTGAGTGTGGAGAAAAACGAGGGAGGGGCACACTGCCTCCGTGGGTGGGGTACACCTGCTGCTGCTGCTTGGAGTCTTTGTCACCACCCAGGATCATCATGCTAAGATGGGGAGGGGGTGACATTGGTGTAATCTCAGGGGCTGACTGAATCAGGCCACAATGGCAGCCTTTCTTGTGGCCACACAGATATGCCAAGCAAGGACTCTATGGGCCATACCATAACCCAGGAATCTGGCCAATTCCTGATGCTTTTATCTCAATAGCAATATGGCTGAACAACTCAACGGCAATATGGCTGAACAACCCAACTATAGAAAATGGAGCTGTGGAGGAGGATAATAGGGCTTATCTTGATACACCTGTTCATAGTTTCCATTCCTAACTCTTGATAAAGTGGACAAAGGAAGAAGTCATGGAAAGAGTAAGTCAAAGCGAAGACTTGTCCACTACCTAGGCAAGACTATTTTGACTCCCTGGACATGGTTCTAATACGGGATTCTGGGGCAAACGATGTGTATTTGGTGCTCTACATTCAACTCTCCCTGTTTTGTTTTGCAGCAGCTGTAGGGCTAAGGGGCTCACCTGTATTCCCTACTCCTCCACCTCCCAGCCCACTGGATCTCTGCTCAGTCTTGCAGGGCCAAACTGAACCTAAAAAGCAAACCAACTTCCTTGTTGTCATCATTAGTGAAGATATATTTTACAAAACTTGAAAGTAGTGAGAATATCATTTGAGGGGGAGAGACAATGGAAACTTATTTTAAAAACAACATTGGGCCGGGCGCGGTGGCTCAAGCCTGTAATCCCAGCACTTTGGGAGGCTGAGACGGGCGGATCACAAGGTCAGGAGATCAAGATCATCCTGGCTAACACGGTGAAACCCCGTCTCTACTAAAAAATACAAAAAACTAGCCGGGCGAGGTGGTGGGCGTCTGTAGTCCCAGCTACTCGGGAAGCTGAGGCAGGAGAATGGCGTAAACCCAGGAGGCGGAGTTTGCAGTGAGCTGAGATCTGGCCACAGCACTCCAGCCTGGGCGACAGAGCGAGACTCCGTCTCAAAACAAACAAACAAACACAACAACATAATAATAACGATAACATCCCTCAAGAATGGGAGTCTCACTTCTCATTTCCATGCTACTGTAGCTCTGGTTTGGCCAGCCTCCTTGGCTTGGCAAGCGTGATCCACTTCATCTCCCACTTTTCCTGTTGGCTGAGCTCCCATTCTCCTCTTGGCTCCTGTAGCTTAATTCCTGGCTGGCTACACTAATCCTACATAATATTTTACGCAAATTTATATGAACTCCATTACAAAGCTTAGCAACGAGGCCCTGTTTCTTTTCCTTGATAGAATTAATCATTTATACCTTGGCTCTAAGAAGCCAGTCCAACTTGTGGGTCCTTAGATTTTGCTCATAAGAAACATTCCTGGCTCCACCCAGAAAGAAAAAGATCTCTTATTCCTCCACCCTGCCCCAGCCCCCTGAGGTGCTGTCTACTTTGGAAATTCCCACCAGTCTTATTTAGAACTACACTCATAAGTTGCCTGGGAATTTCTCCCAGAAAGCTTCATTTTCCCCCTGCCCCTGGGGCTTCATTTCCCACAGACCCCTGGGTGGTTTAGACTGTTGTCTATATCAACAACAT
Source organism: Chlorocebus sabaeus (assembly GCF_047675955.1). Taxonomy (NCBI): domain Eukaryota; kingdom Metazoa; phylum Chordata; class Mammalia; order Primates; family Cercopithecidae; genus Chlorocebus; species Chlorocebus sabaeus. The sequence continues at coordinate 29,740,855 of NC_132914.1, read as the reverse complement.
GATAAACTTATTGTGGCTGCCCAGGCTTCTCCAAAGAGTTGTGGGAATCATTTGTGAATTACTTCTTTGATTTTTCTTAAATGAAATTCTGTTTCCACTCATGTTAAATGACTATTCCCAGAGTACAGTTTCTTTAGTGGCATTGTGACATTAAGGAGGAAGACATGCCTCCCATGGTGACAAATCAAAGAAGGCACCAAGCTCTTGATTTTCAATTAGGATAATTGAAGGTCAGTCAAACAGCACCTCTATCTGTCCCTGATGCCTCATTCATAAGGCAGTCATTTCCCGCTGCAACTTTTTTTTTTAACCACTAAAGAGAAAATCTAAGGACTAGGGTATATGTTTCTGCATATATGCCTCCATACGTAGATTATTCTAAGTAAACAGAAGAGAATTTCTTTGCGCTTGTTTCCTTTAAGCCAAAACTTAGATTGTAGCATCTAGCACCTCAAACTTTTCAACAAATCACAAGGAATGGAAAAGAGCATCTGTGGGTCAGGTCACTTTTCTCAGGCAGTGTGGGTGGTGGTGTTTTGTTTTGTTTTGTTTTCCCCCTTTTCTGGTGTTAATGAGAACTTAGTTTACTATGCTTATAGCTCCAGCTTTGGGAATATAATTTTTACCTTCCATCTAAACACTCTGCTTTCTGTTTTTGTAGGAAGGAGGGAAGCCTTCTCAAGTGGCAGTAAGCATAATTGGGATAAACACTAATGAGCGTATCTTCCCAGATGAATAATCAGAATCCCAATGTCCCACTAAAAAAAAAAAAAAAAAAAAAAAAAAAAATCTAAATTTCAGGCATGTGGTCAGATTTGTCCATGTCATCAGCAATTTAGCAGCAGATATATGAATATGGTCTAATTCTTCAGATTGCTAATCTGTGTTTAACTTCCTTTACCATTATTCTATATCCAAAATGCTTCTAACAGCATTCTGGGTGCTAGAGTTATATATTAGAATTTTTGCTTAGGAGAATTGCACTTTATATTGCACTCAGTATATTCATAATATTCACTAAATGGGAAGGGGGTATGTGATGGTTAACATTGAGCGTTAACTTGATTGGATTGAAGGATACAAAGTATTGATCCTGGGTGTGTCTGTGAGGGTGTTACCAAAGGAGATTAACATTTGAGTCAGTGGGCTGGGAAAGGCAGACTTACCCTTAATCTGGGTGGGCACAATCTAATCAGCTGCCAGCATGGCTAGAATAAAAGCAGGCAGAAAAAGGTATAAAGAGAGACCGGGCTAGCCTCCCAGCCTACATCTTTCTCGTGTGCTGGATGCTTCCTGCCCTTGAACACCGGACTCTAGGTTCTTGGGTTTTGGAACTTGGACTGGCTCTCCTTGCTCCTCTGCCTGCAGACAGCCTATTGTGGGACCTTGTAATCATGTGAGTTAACAAACTCCCCTTTATATATGTATCTATTCCATTAGTCCTGTCCCTCCAGAGAACTCTGACGAGTACAGGGTAACTATATGTCTAAACTGTCATCTGACATCAGCCTTGCTTTAGTTCAGATATATGAAGCTCAGTAATTACTCTCTGTATAAAACAAAGTACACACACACACACACACACACACACACAAACACATCCAAGAATCAACTCAGGCTCAGTTACTCAAAAAGAAACGGTCCAGGAGTTCAGATCCTACAAACGGTAGGCAGCGAAAAGGGGGACTTTACATAAAATTCGCTTGAGAAGGATAATGCCGTTGCTTTTTAAAAATGAACCTTTTATTTTAAAAATAGGTTTTGATTTACAGAAACTTAGCAAATATAGTACAGAGAGCTCCCCTTTGCCCAGCATCCAGTCTGCTCAGTTGTTAAGATGTTACATTAATATGATAAACTTTTCACAAGTAATGAACCAATATTTATACATGGTTATTATTATACATAGATAATTTCATACGTGGTTATTCAGATTTCTTTTCTTTTTACCTCTTGTGCTTTTTAAATCCCAGATTCCCAACCTGGTTACCACATGACCAGTCGTATTGAGAGGTGACAATGTGCTGGCAGCCCTCGCTCGCTCTGGGGGCCTCCTCGGCCTTCGTGTCCACTCCGGCCAGGCTTGAAGAGCCCCGCTGCACTATGGGAGCCCCTCTCTGGGCTGACCGAGGCTGGAGCCAGCTTCCTCTGCTTGCTGCGGAGGGTGTACCAGGTCCCCCAGCAGTGCCAGCCTGCCAACGCTGTGCTCGAATGCTCGCCAGAGACCTTAGCTGCCTCCCCGCTGGGCGGGGCTCCGGACCTGCAGCCTGTCATGCCGAGCTTCACCCCACCGTGGGCTCCTGCGCAGCTGGAGCCTCCCCGACGAGCGCCGCCCTCTGCTCTGTGGTGCCCGGGCCCATCAACCGCCCAAGGGCTGAGGACTGTGGGCTCATGGCGCGGGACTGGCAGGCAGCTCTGCCTGGGGCCTGGTGCGGGATCCACTAGGTGAGGCCATCTGGGCTCCTGGTGAGAGCTGGCAATGTGCCAGCAGCCCTCACTCAGCGCCTCCTCAGCCTCGGCGTCCACTCTGGCAGTGCTTGAGGAGCCCTTCAGCCTGCCAGGGCACCATGGAAGCCCCTCTCTGGGCTGGCTCTGGCCGGACCCTCCTACCTCTGCTTTTGGGGAGGTGTGGACGGAGAGGCGCGGGCAAGAACCCGGGCTGCGCTGGCGGCCAAGTGTGAGTTCCAGAGGGCTCGGGGACGGGCTTGGTGGCCCAGCACACGGAGCGGCCAACTGGCGCCTCCGGCCCAGGACAATGAGGGGCTTAGCACCCGGACCAGCAGCTGGAAGGTTGCGCAGGGTCCCCCAGCAGTGCCGGCCCGCCGGCACCGCACTTAAATTCTGGCTGGGCCTTAGCTGCCTCCCCGTGGGGCAGGACTTGGGACCTATAGCCTGCCATATCTGAGCTCCTCCCCCTGCGATGGGCTCCCACGCGGCCTGAACCTCCCTGACGAGCGCCGCCCCCTGCTCCACGTCGCCCGGTCCCATGGACAGCCCAAGGGCTGAGGAGTGCAGGTGCTGCTGGGGACTGGCGGGCAGCTCCGCCTGCAGCCCTGGTGCAGGATCCACTCGGTGAAGCCAGCTGGGCTCCTGAGTCTAGTGGGGACTTGGAGAGCCTTTATGTCTAGCTAAGGGATTGTAAATACACCAGTCAGCACTCTGTGTCTAGCTCAGGGTTTGTAAATACACCAATTGGTACTCTGTATCTAGCTAACCTAGTGGGGACTTGGAGAACTTTTCCCTCTAGCACTTTGTGTCTAGCTCAAGGATTGTAAATGCACCAATCAGCACTCTGTGTCTAGCTCAGGGTTTGTGAATACACCAATTGGTACTCTGTATCTAGCTAATCTACTGGAGACTTGGAGGACTAGCACTCTGTGACTCAGTGTCTAGCTCAAGGATTGTAATCACACCAATCAGCACTCTCTCTAGCTAAGGGTTTGTAAATACCCCAATCAGAACTCTGTGTCTAGCTCAAGGTTTGTAAATACACCAATTGGTACTCTGTGTCTAGCTAACTCTGTATCTAGCTAACTAGCGCTCTGTGGCTCTGTGTCTAGCTCAAGGATTGTAAATGCACCAATCAGCACTCTGTCAAAATGGACCAATCAACTCTCTGTAAAATAGACCAATCAGCTCTCTGTAAAATAGACCAATCAGCAGGATGTGGGTGGGGCCAGATAAGAGAATAAAAGCAGGCTGCTAGAGCCAGGCAGCAGCAAGCCGCTGGGGTAGGGGTCCACACTGTGGGAAGTTTATTCTTTGGTCTTTGCAGTAAATCTTGCTGCTGTTCACCCTTTGATTCCCTGGTGCATTTATGAGCTGTAACAGTCATCCCGAAGGTCTGCAGCTTTACTCCTGAAGCCAGCGAGACCATGAACCCACCAGAAGGCAGAAGCTCCAGACACATCCGAATGTCTGAAAGAGCAAACTTTGGACACACCATCTTTAAGAACCGTAACAGTCGCTGTGAGTGTCCGCGGCTTCATTCTTGAAGTCAGTGAGACCAAGAACCCACCAATTTCGGATACACTGGGTCTAGTGGGGACTTAGAGAACCTTTAAGTCTAGCTAAGGAGTGGGTGCAGGATCCACTAGGTGAATCCTGGGCTCCTGAGTCTAGTGGGCACTTGGAGAACCTTTATGTCTAGCTAAGGGATTGTAAATACACCAATCAGCACTCTCTGTCTAGCTCAAAGTTTGTAAATGCACCAATCAGCACTCTGTATCTAGTTAATCTGGTGGGGAGTTGAAGCAGCTTTATGTCTAGCTAAGGAATTTTAAATACACCAATCAGCACTCTGTGTCTAGCTCAAGGTTTGTAAATGCACCTATCAGCACCCTCTGTCTAGCTCAAGGTTTGCAAATACACCAATCAGTACTCTCTATCTAGCTAACCTAGTGGGACTTGGAGAACTTTTCTGTCTTGCACTCTCTGTCTAGCTAAATATTGTAAATGCACCAATCAGCACTCTGTGTCTAGCTCAGGGATTGTAAACCCACCAATCAGCACTCTGTGAAAACGGACAAATCAGCTTTCTGTAAAATGAAGCAATCAGCTCTCTGTAAAATAGACCAATCGGCTTTCTGTAAAATGGACCAATCAGCAGGATGTGGGTGGGGTCAGATAAGGGAATAAAAGCAGGCTGCCCCAGCTTGCAGTGGCAACTGGGTCTGGCCCCCTTCCACGCTGTGGAAGCTTAGTTCTTTGACTCTTTGCAGTAAATCTTGCTACCGCTCACTCTTTGGGTCTGCACTGCTTTTATGAACTGTAACACTCAGGGTGAAGGTCTGCGGCTTGACTACTGAGGTCAGCAAGACCACTAACCCACCAGGAGGAATGAACAACTCTGGATGGGAGGAACAAACTCCAGACGCGCCCCCTTAAGAGCTGTAATACTCACCGAAAAGGTCTGTAGCTTCACTCCTGAAGCCAGTGAGACCACAAACCCACCAGAAGGAAGAAACTCCAAACACACCCAAACATCAGAAGGCATAAACTCCAGACACACCATCTTTAAGAACTGTACGATCACCGCGAGGGTCCACGGCTTCATTCTTGAAGTCAGTGAGACCAAGAACCCATCAATTCCGGACACAGTATCCTCTTAAAATCCTCAACAATGTGACAGTTTCTCAGACTTTCCTTGTTTTTGATGACCTTGACAGTTTTGAGGTAAACTACTCAGGTGTTTTGTAGAATATCCTTCAGTTTGGGATGTTTGATTTTTTTCATGATTAGACTGGAGTTACAGGTTTTGGGTAGAAAGATCACAAAGCTAGTGTCATTCTCATCAGGTGATATCAATGGTACACACTATCCACATGTCTCGCTACTGTTGATGTTAACTTTGATCACCTGGTGAGGTAGTGTTTGTCAGACTTTTTCCACTGAAAAGTTAATCTTTTTCACCCTTTTCAGAATGTACCTTTCGGAAAGAAGTCACTCTGCAAAGCCCAGACTTAAAAGGTGGATGTTATGCTGCATCTCCTTGAGGGGGCAGTATCCACATATGTTTCTTTTTAAATCACATGTGTGCAATCACAATGTTTTTGTAATCACAAGAAACAATGGACAAAAAGGTAAGAAGTGAAAAAGTCTCAGAGAATACCTAGCTCTGCGTTTCTGATTTGGTGAAGACTGTGTTTAATAATACCCATGAGCGGTTGGATTTAATGGTCAACATTCATTTTTCACTCAGCAAATTTTTTTTGGTGCCTATTCTTCATTAAATGCTGGGTTCCATTATTTGATCTTCAAATGTGTGGCAGGAAAGAAAAGTGCCACCACTGTCACTCAGATTTCCTATGAAAAAGCCAGGCAGAATGTTGATCCTGGCTGTCACCGATGTAGCTGTAAAGAATACCCAGGATTCTGGACAACAAGTCCAATACTCAATATTGTGGTCACCCTAACATCACTAAGAAGAACAGAACTGGCTGCTTTTGTTAAATATTTCAAAGGGTAATCTTTATTTGCTGAGCTATACCTGCCACTGAGAAATCAAGGATTCAGCTGAAGTTTTTTTGGGGTCATTCTAGAGTTCCAGACATAACTTCCTTTCTTACCCTTGACTCCGCTAGCCTCTGTAAACTATTACACTGATGACGTCTACTTTCCTGCTACTGGAAATAAGCAGTGTATGGACTGGTCTTGAACGCCTACTGTCTAAATGTATTATCAATGTGTTTACATGTAATAATTGCTTTAGAACTTTGATGTTCTTTTAAGAGCTCAATTTATTCTGGCATTTTACAGATCAGCCTCGTGGTCTTTGAGAAAATAATGAATATCTACTAAGTGCATAGCATTGTATTAGACATCGTAGAAAATGCCTTCAAAATGAAAAGAAGAGATTACAACAGAATAATTGGTACTGGGAGTTATCATCTAAAAATTGCCAAAGAATATGAAAATCTCTTGACTTGGGCATGTAATTCTCATAATAAAGAGAAAGGTAGAGTTGGTCAAGAGAAGTGAGGCCTGGAGCGGGAGACTTTGGGGTTAAATGAAGAAGTTAGGCTGGAATTAGTTGGGGAGACAGAACTGAACTGAGAAAAGGTGAATCCTCGAAGATTAGACTCAACAACTTTACCTATAGTCATAACATTCATTGTCACAATCAGATTTTTTCCCTTCTCTTCCCTAACACTTCTCCTGAGTTTTCTTTTGTAGCACAAGGGATAGTGATGGTCTCATGTTCCTCTTGAGAGGGGTTTAAGGTAAACTCAAAATCTATATTACTCAAAGTTTTAGGAGCAGAAACTATCTAAATTCAGAGATTCATTTTACGTTTATTTCTAATATAATATATGTTCAGATTTTGCATATCAGGCATAGAGCATGTTATTCTTTTCTTAAGCCCTCCCAGTATTGGTTATTTTGGCTGTTTTTGGTCAGATAGGATCCCCTGAGCAAGTTTACTCAGTATGCAAATATCCATTGTAACAACATTTCCGTTATTCTGTAATCAGCCTTTTTTTCTCCCTCTGGGTATTGAGTTCATTGACCTCAACGGTAACTAGTTTCAGAAGATTTAAGACAGAAAAATTTCCATTAAGTTTTTGGGTTCTTGCCCACATGCTGTACAGCAGGAAAAGGAAAGCAATATAATCCAACTTCAGAGCCTGGAAACACTGGACTGAACTTGCCCCTACCACACAGCATTGGGATGGCATGAATGGGATCATTTAAAGGTTTGGCAGTCAAACTGGAGGTCTTAATGTCACCATGACTCAGGTTTAGGAAGGGAGAAAAGAGGTTTTAGTAAAGGAAAAAGACAATGAAACAAAACAGCGTGTGTCATCTCTCTTTTGGATGACAAATCAGCTTTTTTCCTATCGTTACCATGAAGTCTGTCTTCTGGCCAATGCATGGTAATATCTGGCTCTCATTTTGGCAAAGTAACTAAGCAGATTTTCCCCTTCTTTTGTTTTCAGATATGTTAGAAAAGCCAAGAAATTTCAAAAGAAATACTGGTCTCCCTCCTTATGACTGACAAAGAGAAGAGTAAATCACAGCCCAAGGTTTTCTGATCTCCTCACCAAACAATATTAGACAGACAAAGTACATTTCTAAAGGAAATACAAACCTCAATTCTTCTATCAGTATTATGAGAAATACTTTTAAAATAAACTCTTACTATCATCTAGAATGTATAATTATTTGAAAAAAATCATCTTTAAGATACATTTGCAAATAAAATGATGAACTCTAACTTGCAAACATAGAATGTATATGCATGATAAACTTGTAAATATAATTTATCCCAAATGACAAAGATCATCATGATAAAAGATTTTTCAAGTTATTTTGTATTGTAATATTTCATCATGATATAGATTTATTTAATTACCCACATCTTCCTTGACTCTCTTCCTCTGTGTATAGGGGATGGAGAGAAGAAATAAGGACTAATAAACTCTAAATACTAAATATTTATTTATGTTTTTAATTTTTGTGGGTACATAGTAAGTGTATATATTTATAAGGTGCATGAGATGTTTTGATACAGGAATGCAATGTGAAATAAGCACATCATGGAGAATGGGGTGTCCATTACCTCAAGCATTTATCCATTGAGTTGCAAACAATCCAATTACATTCTTCAAGTTATTTCAAAAGATTCTTATTTATTGAGGTTCTTACGTTTATTAAAAGGCTACATATATCTGTTTGATTAATGACTGGGAGAAATGTATTCCAGCATCTGGGGGGGTGGGGATAGAACAGTAGAAAAGGTGATAACAAATGCAAACTACTTTTGTACAATAATCAAATGCTGGGAGACTAATAAGCTACCTCTATCCTCTATCTATCCTTTAGGGCATTGTTCTGCCCAAGTACATAGTTTACTCTTTGCAACAACATAACATCCTACTAAGTTTTCCTGGTTCATCCTACTCTGGCTCCACTATACCAGACTAATTTCATTTTGTCTTCTGGTTGGCCCATATATTCATTCTTATAGATTTATCTGCGTAAGTCATGCCTTTCCTCCTCCAAATGGCTTCACTAATGTTACTCACAACCAACCTGGAACACCCCTCCTTCAACCTTCTGTCTATCTTAGGTTTCCAGATATTTAAACATTCAACCGAAGTTTCTCCTTGAAACCTTCTTCAGTTTTTATATCACTTGGATTACCTAATTTTTATTGAATTTCGAAGTGTCTGGACTGCACAATTTGTTCCGTAGCTATTTTCTAATTCTTTTAAAGTGTGTTAGCTAGTTTGACTTCTAGGCTATACTAGTAAATTGACAAAATAAGAAAATATGCCTCAAATTTCTACTGTAATTAACATGGCTCTTTGTAGTTTTGTACTAAATTTGATGTTGCATAAATGTTGGAAGGTAATTCATTTGACTTCACCTATCTGAGAAAGATGTATGTAAAATCTTCAAACTATGTGAGACATCTGCATGAAATGGTCTTATCGCATCAGAACAGAAGGAATAATATTAAATGGTTGGAGTGGGGTGGGGGTGAATGAACCTAGAGAGGAAGGGATAGAGAGCATATACTATACCTCATCTTATTTAATCTTTCCTCTGGATCTGGTATTATAGCCACCATTTTAAAGATGAAAAGACTGACATTCAGACAGGTTATATAACTTGTTCAAGTTCATAAAGCAAGCAAGCAGCAGAAGCAAGATTTGAATCATTGTTTTTGACTCAAATCCCAGGTTCTTTCTATTACCTCAATAAACAGCTTCTTCAGTAGGGTGTCATAATATAGACCTTTTAGGAAATATGAGTCAATTATATCATTAAAACTGAAATAATTTGGAAAGAAAATACAAGGTATTTCTTTCCATCTATATTAAGCCCAAGGGAATATTCAGAGAGTGTAAAAAGTCAAAGAAAGCTTTATGTGTAGATGGGAGCTTGATCTAGAATTTATAAAGTTAGAGGAGGGAAAGGAAATAGGAAGAATAAGTGAGGCAGGGAAATGTTGGCATATGTGGAGATGATAGAACGGAAGATAGAATCTAAGGTGAAGAACAGAGTTTGAAGTTGGTGTATCAGTCAGTTTTGCTGCAATGTTGCTGTGTACCAAACAAGCCCTAGATCTTAGTGGCTTATACCAATAAATGTGTATTTCTTGCTCATGAGTCTGTAGTTTAGGAATGTTTCTCATGAATTTTGGCTAAACTTTCCTGGGTTTAGCTGGATTTGGCTCCAGACTACAGTCCATGTTTTCTCATTCTAGGGCTCAGTCTATAGGATCTATGCCTACCTGGGGCATACTTACTAGTGGAAGATGTCAGAAACTCAGGAGGGCTGGCAGAATCTTGCCATGTCTTTTAAGGCCTTCACTCCGAACTAACACCTTGACACCTTCATTCACTACATTTGCCAAAACCAAGTAATATATCCAGGCCCAATTTCAGTGAGGTAGGGAAATACACTCTATCCAGAGGGAAGTCATGGCAAGGATTGGGAGGGGGAAGAATTGTGAACAAATCAGAACAAACTATCTGACTGGATATGTCTTGCATAGAGGAGTAGGCAGGTGAAAGAAAATCATAAAAATTTAAAAGGAGTTCACATGATTGTTGGAAGCTCTGCATTCTCTTCAGCTTGGAAATGACAAAGTAAAATTAGTGTTTCAGGAAGTTCAGAATTACAATATGTTAAAGGGAACAAAGGGGAAAAAGAATGACTCACCATAGAGAACAGTGCTTGCTATGGTAACACTGGCCTAAGGCCTGTTCAATGGTACAATCAGAATAGAGGAAAAAAATAAATTAAGGATATGCTTAGAAGGCAGTAATGATAGAAAACCTTTAAAAAACAATCCCAATACTTTAGTCTGTGTCTTGGAAGGATTGTGTTACCACCAGGAGGAAAAAAAGGAGATAGGCTGAAGCTGGGATCATGAGTCCCTTTAGGAATTGCTGATTTGAAGTGATGACAGACTGTCTAAATGGATCTATGTTGCAAGCAGTAATTACATAAGGAAAGAATCCAGATGAGAAAGCAAAGTAAAAAAACAGATCTTAGAATCATCTGTGTAGAGATGATGATTTTAGTCATCAAACTCAATTAGGTCACTTAAAAGAGTAGTGAGAGAAGGGTAAGTTTATGAAGAAAAGACTTAAAATCATGAGAATTATATGAATAATATACTTTTTGTATTTCTCACCATCTTTATGGTCAAAAAGTATGGAGATCAGGTAATGCTTTCAATGTCAGATTGCCATTTTCCTTTTTATTACCACCAGATATATTAAGCAAAACAAGGTATTTTCCTTGAGCCTTCAAAGGATTCTGGTGACTGGATGCAGGTCTTCAAGAGCCTAGGCCTTTCTGGCATCCATAAAGAACATGGTAATTGCTACATCAACTGGATCAGATAAAGGAGAATAAAGGCCTTCAAGATAACTTTACCAGAACACCAGCCTACATGCCGAAGTCCTCAATTACCACTACCAAGACCCAGTATCGTAAGATGAAAATCCTGCTGGACAAGGATTCCAGGGTTGGGAAGTTTTTCTGACTTCATTAGCAGTGAAAGCTTAGGGAATAGTTTAGGGCCTTACTCAAAACAGGAGTCACTTTAATAGCAGTGAGACAGAATTTTCAGGGCACCAGGAGACCATGCACCAAGAGACCAGCCCGACTCGGATGTTAACCATACAGATTTCACTCCTCTGCTGTTAACATTTCTTCCATACAAGTCTGTGAAGCTCTAGTCTTTTCACTATTCTTTTCTTCTGGTGGTTGGATAACTAGGATAACCAGATAACGTCTTCAAAGTGGGGTAGGAGTTTGATCAGGTTCTGAACTCTTTGATTATATCTCCTTTGAAAGAAATGGAGGGCCATGAGTGGGAGCATCCACTCATGGTTCTACATCCACTCATGGTTCTATTACTTATTTGAGGCAGATTCCATGAGTCGGTTATGCACCCGTCTCCATTAGCAACATTGAAAGAGTGGAAGAAGTATTACAGTTTTTATTTTTTATAATACATAGAATTTTTCCTTCTGGAAAAACCACATAGATGCTACTTGTTTTCTGGGTGGGAATGGGCTGAATTTCAGACCTATACAAGAGAATTTGTCCAAGAATCTCTGAGAACAGTGTGCCAAATCAGTAGTTCCAACATGTTCCATGAGACACGCCTACCCTCTGCTTGGGTTCTGCTGTTACAAAATAAGAATTTCAAAAGCAGTACAATATGATGTATGTGTAAGTGTATATATAAACATATATTTATAAGTGCACATATATTAAGTAAATAAAAATTATATATATATATATGCCTTTGTACAATTTTGAAGTCTTTTTTGGGGGGAGGGCTATTTTTTATTCTAACAGTATTCTATCTAACTTTTGAAGTAAAAAATGCTTTTCAAAACACTAAAATTGAAAGGTAAGTGTTGCATGCCCCCTAAGTGCATAGCCTCTAGACTCATACTTTTTGGCTAGAGCATCATCTTCGCCAACTGTTAGCTATGTAGCTTTTGGGAACCCAGTTAACCTTGCTGCCCACCTTTTAGGGTTGCTGTGAGGATTAAATGAGATTATTTGTTTATTTCACAAATGGACCTAGTGCTTATATTGAGCCAGACATTGCTCTGAGTACTTGAGAAATATTAATGTCTTTAATGCTCAAAGTGAATTTATGAGCCAGGCACTCCTATTTTTATCTTATAGGAGAGGAAAGTGAGGTACCAGGATCCTAACTGGCTTGTCCAGGGTACATGGATGCTACGTGGCAGAACTAACATTCTCACCAAGGAACTTTGACTAGAAAGCCGATAGTAAAGTGCATAGTACAGTGTGTGGCATTGATCATCATCATCATTAGTGATAAGAACTGTTACCCTTAATGTCCTCATTTGGAAAATATTAATTTCATTATTCTAAAATGGCCCCCTTCGTTAGTCTTAAAATTTTTAGTAGTCCATGAAACTGAAACTCCAGGAATTACTCAATTTTACATTTCTGGGTCTCTACATTTCCTCATCTCTAAGTTGAAAATACTATACACTCTGGCTTCTCTAGTGCTCTTGATTTTTTGCAAAAATTCAATGAGACAATTTAAGTGAAAATATTTAACAAGTCATCGTTCCTATCGAAGTGTTTTTCTTGATATTAAGAAATAGTTTTTATATTTTTATGATGTAGAGAACTATTCTAAGTGGCTGCGAGGTGGATGAAAGGAAAGTCTCCCCAGTCTGCCTCTGCATGTTTGCACACACACACCACACACACTCGCAGAATGATGAAAAGCCCTTTCAGTGTGTTCGTTTAATGACATAGTAGGGTTTCATGCTGTTTTACAAAATACAGCACAGGTTTAAAAATCTTTGGACTTTGGAAGGTACATGACTGCCACCTTTTAAACTGGGGGTTAAAAAGTGGGCATGAGAACCAAGGAATCTTGAGTCACTATGTGCAAGACAGTCAAGCTGTGGTGAGCAAAGCATCCAAGCTGCAGATATTTGCACAATTTTACTAGCACAAACACCCTAGGTACTGATGCTTTCATGGAAATTCTGGCTATGTAACTATGTTAACTCTGGCTTAGGTTTGAAGCTATTTTCAGAACCCTTCACAAACTTACAGGAAGTACCTTCCCTTTTTATTGACATTTGGTATTGTTGTGTTTAAATATTGCACATGCAGGACAACTTTTTTCCTTCGCCTCTACTCATAGTCAGGTTTTTAAAAATCACACGTGTATGAATATCCATGAAAACATATAAACACACCTTTCTGGCTGAGCTCATCTAAAAAGAAATAATTTAAAATAAATATCCCAGCTCCAGCCCGATTGAGACGCTAGACCCAATGGCTCTTTCTAGCAAAGTGTAAGGGTTTTCAGACTTGGTCAAAAAGACTGAGCCTCCCCAGGCTACAGCATAAGCTGTGGCAAAATCAATAAACAAATAAATAAAGTAAAGTAAAGACCAGAGGCTCCATGGAGAGTTGGGGCTCCCTGTCTCTTTCATGAGTAATGAATGTGGCAACCACAGAGACTTGGAAAGAGCTGGGATTCTCACATCTGCAAACTCACTTTCAAGTAGGTCAGGGAACTATTTCAGGGACTTGCTGGGGGGAATCAAGGGATAACTTAAAAGAAGGGGTTCAGGTAGCACAGAAAGAGCATGAAAGGAAGATACAAGAGAGATTGCTAGAAATCTACCCTCCCTGCCTTCTGAAATTTGTGTGTGTTCAAGTTTCAGTCTCCAGAACCTGTTGTGCAATGCGACCAAATTTCCCAGCCAGTCTCTAGAGAAGGCAATTTGTGCCCAAAGAGGCCCACCTGAGGAGATCATCAGTCTCAAGGCTGTTACACTGTCCTGGGTGGTCTCAGGCTCTTGAAAGGGAACATCCTTCTCTCGAGAAATACACATGAAGTAAATAGAACAGAAGCTGGCTCTTATACATTGGCCTTCTCACTGCATCCCAAATCCTTAATGTTTTCTTCCATACAGGGGGGCTTTCATGGGTGTTTCTTATATTCTTACTTTTAAATGCCAGTAAGGAAAAATGGCAAGAGAAAAGAGAGAAGACACAGAGAGGCCCAGAGAGCCCTTGTAGATCCAGACATGAGCAAAACAACTGCCATCATCTTGGTGACTATGACCTCTCCCCTGCTCCACAACTCAAAGGTCAATTTTCAAGGTCATGGAAGGCCAGCAAGATAGAAATCTGGCACTTTGTTCCATGCAAAACAGCTGCTTTTCCACAATACAACACAACACAACAAATTTCTGTACTGTTTACATGAAAAATATCCTTGAAGCAATAATGCAAACCCTAATTTGCATGAGAATTGCTTTTTACTTACGTATTCATAGGAATCAAGAAGAATAAGATGCCGATTTACTTTCACATTTGTAGATGCATTTCTCGTCCACTTCCATGTAGAATGCATGATTGCATACATTACAGGTCACTTTACCTGCTCTTCCTATATTTGAGGTATCTTATAATTCAAAGAAGTTATCAATAATTCTTCCAAGAACTGAGCAATGTAACTTAGGGAGCACTTCTTTAAGATAAAGTCAGAAGTAGCACTTGGCATAAGAGGGAGCCAACATGAAGCTGTAAGGATAGTTCCCCGTATCTCTTCTGAAATAACTAGAACTTACCAGGCCTTTGCTCTGTTCTGGCCTTCTGTTCTATGGAAAAAAGGAATCTCTGCTTAGCTGCACTAGTCATCAAAATGTTTATCACTTACTCATCTAATGAGAGGAGCTCTGGGAGCTTAAGCCATAAAGAAAGAAGATGGAAAAGAAAAAAGAAATGTAAAAACTTTCCAGTTATGTGATTTGCAAGGACAGATGAGTATTGGAAACTGAAGAATAAATGAAATGAAAACCAATCACAGTATATTGACTCATCTGGATTTGCTTTTTTTAATAATTTATTTGAAAATATCAGGATACAAGTACATTTCAACCTCTGCCGCATCAGAAAAAAAATGACTCTCTGTTTTGGAAACTACTTTCATTTCCTAAGACACCAATTGTTTCAACATATAAAAGGTGAAGTTCACTTCTTAAAAATGAAGTATTTCCATGCTACATTTGGAACAGTATTCTCTTTCATTCTTTCAAGGGTGGCTAAAAAGAGAGACCGTACTTCCCTATAAGAAGCAACATAGATATCTCTCACCAAAGGGCCTTTCAACTTCAGAGATCACAGTGAAGTAAGTAGAGTTAATAGGCCCACCTATTCATCGAGGAGAATAGGTGTCTGTATCACTCCTGAAAAAGACATGTCTTAGAGAACCTGGAGTACAATATTATAAAAGACTGCAAGATCTCACTCTATGGAAGGTTCACAACATCTGCCAACGTGGCAGAGGGTGACGAAGAAGCACAAGTGCTGTCTCTTGGCTAACCCTAGACTAAATGATATGGTTCTTGAGGCATCTGAGGAAGGTCTGGCATAAATATTTCATCCACTCATTGCTGAAAACCAAAAATCATTTGATGAAGTGAGAAGAGATTGACTGGATCTTTTTAGCTCACAAGCACAGGAGTTGCAATGCAAATTCTTTGGGATAAGGAAAAAACATGACTTGTATTCCAGGTAGGGAGAAGGTGACTGATGTCAGATTCTGTTTGTTGGTAGAGATATGTGTGGGTGGAGGGCAGGGAGGAGTGAAGTGGGGGTCAAGGCACTAGATACCTGATTATAAGCAGAAAAAAGATGCCCAAAGACAATGCTCTAAGATTCCTACCTCAATTAACCATGATCACACAGATCTAAAATGACCCAGAAACTTGCTTCAGTGAGTTCCTGCAGTAGAGGAAAGAGTAATGTTCTTTCTAGTAAAGAGAAAACCACTGTGGGAGGGTGTAGAAAATTCAAATATTGAGCTGCATCTTGGTTTTTAAGCCCTCACCTCCATAAGGAGAATGAATGGCAGGCTTAAGTGACCATGTAGTCTTTCTTAGCACAGACCAAGCTTAGGAGACACATGAGATATGATAAGAAAATCCCTAAGCTTTTGCAAAATATTCTGGATATTACTTAAAGAGAGGTAGTAGATCATATATTTTTAAATAATCTGTGGTCAAAGAAGAACTCACACCTGAAATTAGAAATATTTTATGCTAAATGATAATAAAAATGTAGCAAATCAAATCTTGTGAGATAGGCAGTGATTACAAGGGAATTTGTAGTTCTAAATGCATGCTGTGTACTAGGAAAGAAAGAAGGCTGAAGGTCAATGTGACTATCTCAGAAAAAAAATAAATACAATGATGTAGAAGGAAGAAAATAATGAAGGTTACATAAATAAATAAACAAACATAAAATAGAGAACATTCAAAAAAACCAAAGACAGACTTTAAAAAGAGTAACAAAATTCATAAATCTGCATCAACACCCTTAAAGAGAGGATGGGGGAGGGAAAGACAATGAGTAAGAGAGAGCACGACAGGCAGAGAGAGAGAAATAGAGAAAGAAAACAAATTACTAATATCAGGAAGGAAAATGTTGTCATCAAAGCAAGTACTATAAACATTACAAAGAAAATAATAAGATATCAACTTTATGCCAATGTATTTGAAAAGGTAGAGTAAATGGACAAATTCTTAACAAAACTTGATTTTTTAATAAAAGGAATAAATACAAAATCTAAATAACTATGTTAAACTATTAAGTTGATTGCATAATTCAAACTCTTTTCAAAAACCAATTCCATGCTCACTTAGATGGGTCCACCAGTGAATTCCATTCAGTATTTAAGAAGGAATTAACACCAATCTTACACAAATACTTCCAGAGATTTCAAGCAGTGAGAACACTTTTTATTTTATTTTATGATGTCAACGTAAGCTTGATCCCAATACGTAACAATGACATTACAAGAAAGAAAGCTTATAGGTCAGTGTCTCAGGAACATAGATGCAAACAATTTAAATGAATTATAAGCAGTGAAATATAAAAATGAAAATACTCTATAACCTGATTTGACTTATTCTGGGAATGCAGGGTTGTTTAATATTGCTAATTAATCAATATATTTTATTGCATTAAGAGAACAAAAGGGATAGCATGTAATCACCTCAAAAGTGCAGGAAAAACTTTTACTATAATTCAATGGCAGGTCCAAAATTTCTCAAGAAACCGGGAGTAGGTGGGAACTTTGATACATGATAAAAGGAAACTATAAAAATCATATAGCAAACACTTACATATTTAATAGTGAAAATATTGAAAGTTTAGCCTTGAAATTGGGAGTGAAACATGGATGCCTACTAGCATCACTTATATTTAGCACTGCACTAAATAAATCTCTAGATAGTCCAGTAAGCAAAAGCAAAATATTAAAATATATAAGAAAAAAAGCAATAGAATTACTCAGAGATGACACAATCGTGCATATAAAAATTCAAAAGTATCCGTTGAGAAACTACAGAAGAGCAAGTTTGACAAAACTGCTGGATATAGTTTGCAAAAATCAATTGGACTTTTATATAATAGTAACAAATAAGTAGAAAATGAATGTAATATCTTTACATTGAAACTGTAAAAACGCTATTGACATTAAAAAAGAACAAAATAAATAAAGGGATATACAATGTTCATGAATTTTAAGATTCAATGTTTGAGAGATGTTCATACTTTCAATAGTATTACATAGATTTAACAAAATTTGAAAAAAACATTAGCATATTTTGTTATGAAAATCGATAAGATGGCTTTTAAATTAGTATGAAAATGCAGAGAACCCAGAATAATAGCTGCGATAATCTTGAAGAAGGAAAAGAACAAATGTGAAGAAATTATACTACTAGGTAGCTAGACCAATTAGAGAACTATAGTAACTAAGACAGTGTGGTATTCGTGTAAGGATAAGTATATTGACCAATGGAATGGAGTCTAGAAAATGATTCACTCATTAGATTAATAGCAGAGGTGACAATGAAGTGTGATGGGGAATATAATGCTTTTTTTTCAATATTGGATATTGGGAAATGGACACACACACACACACACAGAGAGAGAGAGAGAGAAGTGGTTACTTTGGGGGATGAGGCAGAAAGGAGCAAAGTCCTCTGGAGTGCTAGTCATGTTTTCTTTCAGGATTTGGGTAGAGGTTACAAGGGGATGTTCACCTATGGATGAGCATTGAGCTGAATGCTTATTATTTCTGCACTTTTCTGCATGTGTATTATACATCATTAAATCAGTGAGTGATTTATAGTTAATTCTAAACTCTAACAAAGTTTTTTCATAGCAGTGTTTTTGGCTAAGTTAATTAAAATAAAAGTTGACTGATTTATGCTTTAATTTACAAAACCTTTTTGCCACACCTTTAACGATGAAACCTACTTCTTCTTTTCTGCCAAAGCAGGATTTTCCATTACTGCCTGCTGCTATTGCATTAGAAAGTTGCCATTTCAAACACCTCTGGAAGGTTCCATTTCTGCTTGGAGCCTATTTAAGTTGGAGCCATTTAGAACTTTTTAATTTCCAAAAGGTCCCCATGCACCCTTTATAGGCATTTGTCAGTTCTCACTTACCAACTTTAGACGGAGGTAAAGTTGCATCTAAAAGTTACTTTGCTGGAAAGTAGGCATACAACTGTGGGGTAAGAAGCTCACTCATATGAGCTCCCTTCGTTTGCACTCACTTATATGAGTTGGTATTACCTAGCAGGAATTGTTTCATGGAATCATGTATTCTAAATGAAATTGGGAGAGCAGAGAGAACAGGCTGGACAAAGTGGAGATTCATTTTCTATGGCACCCCTTCATGTGTAGACACATAATGAAAAATTGGTGCTCTCTGGAGGCTGAATTTGGTGAAACAAAGTAGAGTTTAGAGAACACACCGGGAAACTTCTTTCTGACCCTCCAAAAGCCACAGCACCAAGGCTACTTCCATCCAAGAGGCGGTCAGCAGAGAAAGGTCAAATGTGGCTGAAAAGCCACTACCTTGATGAAGCATTTTCTGATTTCTCTACTCATAATTTATCCCTCTACTTTAGTTCACTATACTTTGTTTATATTCATTTTTATCTTTATATTCAGCAAAATGATATTGGCCTCCCTTAATGAAAATGGTCTCATTTTCTCTTTTTATAACTGAGTTGTTGCAAGGATTATAATATCAAACTATTACATTTTATCTAACGTCGCCCACATCTTCTTTAACCAGAATATTATTTCAACTTCCTCCTTACAATGCTGATGAAGAATTTCTTAGACTGGAACAGATATTGACACACTTATTTTCATAACGGTATCACTCATGATAGACAAAATGTGAAGGCAAATCAAGTGTCCGTCAGCAGATAAAAGGATAAACACGATGTGGCGTATACATACAATGGAATATTATTCAGCCTTAAATAGGAAGCTAACTTGACACATACCACAACAGGATGAATCTTGAAGACATTACTCTAAGTAAAATAAGCCAGACACAAAAGACAAACATTGTCTGATTCCACTTATATGAGGTTCCTGGAGAAGTCAAATTCATACGCAGAGAGTAGAATGGTGGTTGCCAGCGGCTGGAGGCAGGGAGGGATGGGGAGTTAGTTTTTCATGAGCACAGTTTCACATGGGGAAGACGAACATTTTCTGGAGATACATGGTGACAATGGTGACATAACAATCTGAATGTACTTAATGCTTTCAGGACTGTACTCTTAAAAATGGTTAAAATGATAAATTTTATATTGTGTGCATTTTACTGTATGTAGTAAAAACCATTTTAAAATTAAAAAATAATTCTTATTTTCCCCAGAAATTCCTGGGTGTTATCATTTTGTTCGTGATTTTTTATTCTGCTTGTCCCTAACTTTTCTGTCTCAGGTACCAATACTTGCCCTGTATTTGACTTTGGACAATGTTTCAGTATATTCTCACACACAAAATGTTAAACACATTACCTAAGGGATCTGGAAAGGCATTTTGTTGTTGTTTAGCTGCAATACTTCAGAGCAGAGAGATTTCGTTATGAATTACTCTTGAGGTTTTTGGACAATGGGACAGAATGTGCTGAAACAAAGAAATGATAATAGTATTATTAGAGTCAGAGAAGGCCACTCAGCTCCCTGTTTCAGACTCCAGAGAAAATATGTCTTTAGAAATTAAAAGATATCTCATGGAGAAGCTTCTTAATTTAAAACAATTCAAATTGGAAAGAAAAAAATAATTTCTGCTGATTATTATATTTTCCAGTTTGTCTTCTAGTTTTCTATAGGAAAGAAAGTGCCATCTACCTTTTCCCAGCCAACTGCTTACTTAATTTTGGTTTCTCTCTTTCTCCCACTCTCTCCTTTTCACATATAAAGCTCCATAGAACTTACAGAATGAAATCCAAACTCCTCGTCATTGAATATAAAGTTTATTACAATCTGGCCTCAGACCATTTTTCATGCCTTATCTCCTAACACTGGCCAACAGCCTTAGATTTGCTCCAGGCATACCCTACCACCCACCTTTCAGAATGGGCCATGGTGCATCATTTTTTTCGTTTCTTTACACATGCTCTGTCCTCTGCTCATAATACTTTCCCACCCTTCTTCATATGACACCTTTCTGTTCATCTTTCAAAGAATTCAATTATCACCTTCACTGTGAGGCATTCTACACTTACTTTCCCTCCTCTTCCCATTCATTGCCTACCCCTCTGAAATGATTTCTCAGTGATTCAAAGACACTGTGTCTAGTTGTGCTATGGTACTCATACCACATGGTCACCATTGGTGTACATGTTTCAGCTTGTAGACTGGAAGATTCTCCAGAGTGGTGTCATAATTCTAGCACCTCAAACAGTGTATTACAGTAGGTTCTCAGAGCCTTGTTTGACTACATGGATAAATAATGAATGAATGCAAATTAAGACATAAACATCCATTATGAATTTCACAGATACAACACAGAAACTTATTGCTCAGAAGCAGGAATGAAGGAATGAAGGTATAGACTGTGACTAACAGAGAGGGCAGAGTTTTTGTAGTTACCTTGAATTTCAACCCTACTTAAAAATTCAAAATCACCTTATGATTTTGAAAATCAATTTATATCAGTTAACTGCTTCAAAGTTGAAAAGTAATAAATTGTCTTCATTATATAAAATTAAAGTAATGCTTCATCTAGAAATTACTAATAGAAAAGAATCCCTTTCTACATAGAAAATGTGTGATAGGAAAGTACATAGAATTGTTTCCACATACAATACTTTTAAGTTATATCCCTGGAGCCTTTTGGCCTGGGATATGAAGGTGGAAATAAACTTAGTTTTATGCACATGCACACTCACACACAGTACACTCTCTTATGTAAACCAGGCAGTGACAAGTTACTTGGATGGCTAAATCAAAACTGGTCCACCAAACAAAATTGTGCACTGTGTTGGAGAGCATTAGGGCTGCTGGGTTTTAAGGTTTGCCTTGGCTTGAATTCATTGCAACACCACCCACCTCTCTCCAGTTGGAATATTCTAACCAGGTCACCTAGATGCTGTGAAACAGATGCTCATTGAAGGGAAAAGGAAATAGGTGGTGTCCATTGAAAAGTGATAGCCATGGCAGAGGGGAAAGTATATTTTTACCTGCAACACAAACCGAATATTATGGAAAGTTATTGGTAGGGCAGAAATTCCTAGCTCTCCAGGAATCTGCAGCACTTAGTAAGCACTTCAGTGTACTGAGACACAAGAAAGCAGAGTGGTGGGGTGCTCAGACTCTGAGGACAGACTCTCCGGTTTTGACTTCCAGCTCTGCATTACTAACCATGTGGCCTTGGGCAAATCACTTAATCTTTCTTTTCCGTTTCTTATCTATAAACCTGGGATAATAATAATGCCTACTTCATAGGGTTCTTGTGGTGATTACATAAATTGATACATGTGAAATATTTCCAATAGTGCACGGAGCTGCTAATTATTATTATTACAATGATTGTCTCTGTGTTGTGGACACCATTGCTGATTCAGATTGGCAGTGATTTAATGGAGAGTTCCAACAAGGGAAGAATTCTTGATCAGGCTCCATCAGTGAACTAGAAAACCCAGTATGTTCTCCATGCTAACAAGACTTGTGTTTACAAAAGCCAGGAAGGGAGATGGCAAAAACAAGAAACTACAGGCCCTCAAACCATCCGTTGATATTCCTAAAACTGCACTTTATAAAGAGCATCCACAGGTTGTGGGCTGGTTTCAGCTCTTCTCCTGCGAACTAGCTAGGCAGCCTGCCAGCAGATTGATAGAGCTGTTACTTGGGAGCACTTAGCTTCAGCTTTGGGACTCCAGATTCCTTCCTTGAATCTTTCTCCCCTACGCCTTCATGATCTTTCCAGACTTTGACTCAATGCCTCTTTTCTTATAAAGGAATTTAAACTAGTGAGGGTTTTCTTACCTGATTAAGTTATACATCTGCTTTGCTATTTAAGGTGTATGTTACAAATCGACTTCCGACATTGTAATAAAAACTAAATGAAGTCACTGATTGACAGCAGTAGAATCTTAGCTTGGATCCAAAACCAAAGCCCAAATAAACAAGCAAATATTTAAGCATCTGTATGGTTAATGGCAAATAATGTCATGTCCTCACTATGAAATATGCAGATGTTATGAATTAATATACAGTCTATGCGCATATACCCATGACTAATACATACAAAATGGGTGTATGTATGTACATCTATCTATCTATCTATCTATCTATCCCTCCTGTAAGTTGCAAAACAGCATAAAAATATGGCTTCATTCAGTAGAAAGTTTGAATATAGTATATGTATTCTAAATGTTTATATAGGCATAGAAGACATCTGAAGATATACATTTTTCTTTTAGGCAGTAGAATTTGGAGGGTAGTTGAAGGGTTTTATTTTTTATGATTCTGAACCATTCGAAATTTTACAACAAACATTTATTGCTTATAATAAAATGTTTTAAATAGCTATTCATATATATCATATTCAAATGATAAATTGTCAAATATTTGGCATAAAAAGTGCATTCTTCTCTGCCAATAATTCTGGTTATTTCTTGAGTAATTTAAAAAGGATTTGCAAGGTTTTCTGTGGCTCAAGAGTCGTAACTTACTGTAATTGTGTAAAAATAGAGAACTAAGAAGAGATTAGGCTCTATCAGAACTTTTATGACTGAGGAATAAAGAGTATAATTGGGAAAGTGATGAGAAATGAGGTTGCAGAGGAAAGCAGGTATAGTATACTAAGGTATTAGACATTGATTCAAAAAGCAAATGAAATGCTTTAAGCAGGTAGAGTAACATCATAAAAGCTGCATTTCCAACAGACTTCTGGGTGACAGTAGGAGAAAGAAGTAAGTGATACAAGAGTGGAAGCAGAACTTATTATTTAAGGCTGATAATCTTAAATATTCTGCCTTAACGGAGGAATAAGACTTATAAATCAGACAACTAAAGAACAAAATGTTAGCTTTTTGACTGAGGAAGTTCAGTCAGGTGCTTGTGTCCAATGGCTGGGCTTCCTCATTTCTTCTTTCTCAATTCCAGGTCAAGACTTTGGACTGACCCATTCAAGTGACAATTTCAGCCTGCAGAGTTAGCTGTTCCTTGCAATCCCTAGGGACTAACAGGGGACATGAGGCACAGGTTCTCAGATATCTTTGAAGGCAGCTTGGATCAAGACCAGGGCTTACTTATCTTGGTCTGAAGAGCAGAGAAGAATGTGTCTTTTCTTTGGGGAGGCAGATACCAAAGGACAGAACCTAGCAGGATTGAACCACGAAGTTGCAATGTCCTGAGATAAGGTACAGATTCCCTGAAGTGGGGTGGAGCATCTCAGAGTCAGTCGGAGTACAATGGTGTACTTCTTCAGCATAGAGTAAGAGTTCCTGTAGAACCATTAAGAGTTGGCTCAGCAAAATGGGAACATGTATTTATGAAACTAAAACTTAGGGCTTCTTTTTTTAAAAGAAATCGAAATCAGTTATTTTCGTCTTAGAGGAATAAGCTAATAGTTTAAAGATACATTTGCAAGGTTATCTGGTTGGGTTTTGAGGTTCACCATTTAGAAAAGGAATTCCATCATGTTCTGCATCCTTTCTCTCTCTCTCTCTGCAGGTATGTAATAATACCCCTTTCCAAGCTTTAAGCTGCATACTATGTCATGGGTAGGCTGAAAACATGTCTGCAGAAAGATTTGTGCATGAATATTCACAGTAGCTTTGCTCATAATGGCCTCTAACTGGAAAACTAAAAATATATTCATCAGCAAGTAAACGGATATGCAAATTGTGGTATATTCATACGATGGAATACTACTCAGCAATATGAATGAACAAACTATTAACACGCAAAGTATGTAAGGTCCAAAAAATATTATGCTGAGTAAAAGAAGGCTACAGAGTACTTACTCTAGATTTCCATTTATATGAAACTCTAGGAAAAATAAGCATAATACATAGTGATAGAGAGATCAGTGGTGGCCTGCAGCCAGTGTTGGGGTGGCAATTTACCGGAAAAGGGCACAAAAAACGTTTGAAAGTGATAGAAGTTTTTTGTAAGTTAATTTTATTACTCTTTACAAAATGTATGATTTTGTCAATCAATGTGCAAAAATTACTAACATTCCTACATATCAACAACAGCCAAGCCAAGAACCACATAATCTCATTCATAATAGCCACAAAAAGAATAAAAATACCTAGGAATACAGCTAACCATGGAGGTGAAAGATCTCTACAAGAAGAACTACAAAACACTGCTCAAAGAAATCAGAAATGACACAAACAAATGAAAAACATTTCATGATATTGGACAGGAAGAATCAATGTTGTTAAAATGGCCATAGAGACCAAAGCAATTTATAGATTCAGTGCTATTCCCATTAAACTACCATTAACATTCTTCACAGGACTAGGAAAAACTATTTTAAAATTTATGTTATATGGAACCAAAAAAGAGCCTGAACAGCCAAGGCAATCCTAAGCAAAATGAACAAAGTTGGAGGCATCATTCTATCTGACTTCAAACTATACCACAAGGTTACAGTAACTAATATAGCATGGTACTGGTACAAAGACAGACACATAGATGAATGGAACAGAATAGAGAACCCAGAACTAAAACCGCACAACTACAACTACCTGATCTTCAACAAACCTTACAAAAACAAGCAATGGGGAAAGGATTTCCTATTCAATAAATGGTGCTGAGAGAACAGGCCAGCTGTATGCAGAAGATTGAAACTGGAACCCTTCCTTATACTATATACAAAAATTAACGGAAGATGTATTAAGGACTTAAGTATAAAACCTAAAACTATAAAATCCCCAGAAGACAACCTAGGAAACACCATTCTGGACATAGGAATGGACAAAGATTTCATGATGAAGATGTCAAAAGTAATCGCAATAAGAACAAAACTTGACAGATGGGATCTAATTAAACTAAAGAGCTTCTGCACAACAAAGGAAACCATCAACAGAGTAAACAGACAACCTACAGAATGGGAAAAACTTTTTGCAAACTATACATCTGACAAAGGTCTAATATCCAGCATCTATAAATAAATTATCAAGCAAAAACTAACCCCATTAAAAAGTAGATAAATGACATGAACAGATACTTTTCAAAAGAAAACATAGATGTGGCCAATAAGCATATGAGAAAAAGCTCAACATTAGAGATCATTAGAGAAATGCAAATCAAAACCAGAGTGAGATACCATCTCACACCAGTCAGAATGGTTATTATTAAAAACTCAAAAAATAACAGACACTGGTGAGGTTGTGGAAGAAAAGGAACACTTACACACTATTGGTGAGAGTGTAAATTAGTTCAACCATTGTAGAAGACAGTGTAGTGCTTCCTCAAAGACCTAAAAACAGAAATACCATTTGACCCAGCAATCCCATTATTCAAAGGAATATAAATCATTCTACCATAAAGGTACATAAATGTGAATGTTCATGGCAGCACTGTTCACAATAGCAAAGGCATGGAATCAACCTAAATGCCCATTGGTGATAGACTGGATAAAGAAAATGTGGTACATATACACCATGGAATGCAATGCAGTCGTAAAAAGAATGAGATCATGTCCTTTGCAGGGACATGGATGCAGCAGGAGGCCATTATCCTCAGCAAACTAATGCAAGAACAGAAAACCAGACATTGCAATGTTCTCACTTATGAGTGGGAGCTAAATGATGAGAACACATGAACACATAGAGGGGAACAACACACACTGGGGCCTATGAGAGGGCGGAGGGCAGGAGGTGGGAGAGGATCAGAAAAGATAACTAATGAGTACGAGGTTTAATATTTGGGTGTAGAAATCATCTGTACAATAACCCCCCATGACACAGTTTACCTATATAACAAACCTGTACATGTACCCCAACCTTAAAATAAAAGTTAAAAAATAAATTAAAAAAACAAAGATGTATGATTTTATCAAACTTACTCAACTCTAAAGTGGGTACATTTTATTGCTTTTAAATTATGCCTCAATAAGACTTAATTTTAAAAGTTCTCCATAAAATCAAGTAGGGGAGGATGTGGATCAGTGGGAACTCTCTAAAACTGCTCTTGGAAGCATGAATTTTTACAACCATGGTTGAAAATGGTTTGACATCATCTTATACATTTAAAGATGCACTGTCCTAAAATTCATAAGGAAGTCAAGAATGAAGAAATATCAAAGTAATTTTGAAGCAAATGAGTAAGAATTTGCCTTATCAGATAACATGACATTTATAAAGAATTAGATAGATAGATAGATAGATAGATAAATTAAAATATTGTGATATTTGCACAGAAATAAAAGGCAGGATTAAGGAGTTACATACAGATTCCTGTATATGTAGGAAATGGTTATGCTATGCCAGGGATAATTAGTTGTTGTGGAGAAATAATAATTGTTCTATGTAACACACTCATCTCGTGTGTGTGTTACATTTATATAGATCTTACTATATGTCAGGCACAGTTATAAACCCTTTTATATATTAAGACATAGTCCTCCTAACAAGCCTACGAAAGCAGACTACTCCAAAAATAGTGACTTCAGGGAGTCTTTTGAGAGACTCAAGATAATTTACTAGGTTATTTAAGTACAATGTTGAACATTTGTGGTTCACGAAAAAGCTTAGTGAAAGATTATATTTATGATCGCTTGAAAAAGAAAAAAAGACCTAAAGAAGTCTTGAAAATAAATACCATTTCCCCTATAAAAATTATTTCTTCCCTCACCCCCCACATGCACACACACAAACTCAAGCGTATGGGCACACACACACACAACTTAGCCAACTTTTGTCCAGAATTTTAACATACTATGTATAATTCTATTGAAAATAGGTAAGCAAGTGAGAAAGTAAGATACCCTTGAAGTAGGCAAAATTCTGACAGTAAAGCTTTTTTTTTTAAAAATACTTTCTATATGCCAGTTATTTCCTGTAAGTTATCTCAATGTCTGTCCTATTAACATTATCTTCAATCTGTGTTGCTTTAAATTCATAAATTCCAGACACTCTGTCATCAGGAATTCACAATCTATTAAAAATAATATAAACAAAACAGGTATAATAAAAATGAATTATCTATGTATATTTTATCATTAATAAGAATCAGAGAGGTGTTTGGATGTCAAAGATGGTATGGTGTAAATGGATCTAAATCAGTCAAAGAGAATGTCCTTAGGGAGATACATTTTGATGATTTCTTAAGCGATTTTAGTTGGAATAATCAGCCTGTTTTAAGCAGATATTAACACTTCAGTAAGGGATCAGATATGAAAAATCATCTTCCTGGCTAGATTGTGTATGCAAGCAATATTGACTAGGAGTGCCTATAGTTCTATAGTTAACCAGTGTCGTTTAAGATAATGGAGTTCCTTAGTTAAGTTCAAAGAATCAAAATTAAGGTTTCGTATTTCTTTTTTTTTTTTTTTTTTTTTTTTTTTTTGAGACGGAGTCTCGCTCTGTCGCCCACGCTGGAGTGCAGTGGCGCAATCTCGGCTCACTGCAAGCTCCGCCTCCCGGGTTTGCGCCATTCTCCTGCCTCAGCCTCCCGAGTAGCTGGGACTACAGGCGCCCGCCACTGCGCCCAGCTAATTTTTTTCTATTTTTAGTAGAGACGGGGTTTCACCATGGTCTCGATCTCCTGACCTTGTGATCCGCCCGCCTCGGCCTCCCAAAGTGCTGGGATTACAGGCGTGAGCCACCGCGCCCGGCCAAGGTTTCGTATTTCAGCCAGTAGACAAATCTGGTGTTTTTAGGAATCAGATGAGAAATAAATAGGTGCAATCAGGAAGAAGTACATGGGAATTTTCTAAGAAAGAAGCTGGACATGGGGAAAAAGTATAGCATAGTGGTTATAAGAACACAGGCTCTCAAGACAAATACCTGAACTCAAATCCTGACTCTACTATTTACTAGATGTGTGACTGAGGGTAAGATGCTTAACCTCCATATCTCACTTAGCAGCAAAAAAAGAGAGTACTAATAACTACTTCATACTGTTCTTGTGAAAATTATATGACATAATCTACGTTAAACAATTACAACAATGCTTAGCACATCCTAAGCACTCCTTGATGTCCATTTTTATCATTATTAGCATTTTAGTTCTCCAACGAGTAATGCTGATGAAGGAGCAGACAAAATGATTGCTTTTGCTTGTGAGTATAATCTAACTATAATTCCAATGAAACACCAACTTTAATGTACACACAAACACACACACGCACACACAAATGCAAGTCAGGAAGAAGTGACAGTCATCCAAGTGCAGCTGTGAGAATTTAGTAAACATCCTGCCCGTAGACACAGAATGGTAAGGACCAGTTAGAGAGGCATAGTTAGCCAAGGACAGTGTTGGGACTTGTCCATGAACCAGAATTACTTTGAATTATAAGAATTTGGAAGATAATGTTATGAATACTTTTTAAACATGTAACAATTTCTGAATTACAATTCCAGTGAGTCATGCTGCACTTATTGCACCGGGGAGTGTAGGGTGTGACGCCCATTCACATTCTTGCACATCCTCGCCTGCTCACTCACAGGGGATGGGGTGTTTGTGGACATAACCTCACTCAAGTCTGTGCTCCTTCTTAAGATTTGTAAACATTACGCAAATGGCCTTCAACTTACCTCAAACTGTGTATTTCACACACTTTCTCTAACCTTCGTGTGGCTTCAAGCCCTTCGTCATTATCCCATATTGAACTTGTAGTCAATTAAAGACACTCAATAGTTTTCATATGAACTAGTTGATCATATCTTCTTCATCTTCAACTTATAGCTTGAGGGCTTTAGGAAAGGACTTTAAGTTTCCCCTTATTATATTTTAGCTTACTGGGTTTGATCTATCCATCTCCTCTGTCTGTTAAGACCACACTTTGTCATTGTGTTAGTCCATTCTCATTCTGCTAATAAAATCCTACCTGAGAATGGGTAATTTATAGAGGAAAGAGGTTTAATGGACTCAGTTCCATATGACTGGGGAGGACTTGCGATCATGGCGGAAGATGATGAAGGAAGAGCAAAGAGATGTGTTACATGGCAGCAGGCAGGAGATAGCTTGTGCAGGGGAACTCCCATTTATAAAACCATCAGATGTTGTGAGAATTATTCACTACCATGAGAACAGCATGGAGGAAATTGACCCCATGATTCAATTATCTCCACCTGGCCCTGCCTTTGACAAGTGGGGTTTATTATAGTTCAAAGTGAGATTTGGGTGGGGACACAGCCAAACCATATCAGTCATCCAACAAAATTTTTATCTGCCCTGGTTTTGGGTCCTCAGTATATCCAGTAATCATGCATTCTACTACTTCATTAAAGCCACTGATAAAAACACTGAAAAGAAAAAAATTGAGGACAGAGCTCTGATGTAAGTTACGACACTAAACAATTAGCATGCTTCAAGTATATACTCTGTATCTATAGATAGCAAACTATACTATTTAGCCATGCCAAGAGGGTATATAATTATGGAACCACATATAGTCAGGGAATTCAGAGCATACCCCTGGAACTGAAATGTGAAGATCTGGCTGTAATATTTCACATTCACTGTAATTGTCCAAATCCAATGGGGCTATAACTTTACGACTATACTTCCTCTGAATCATAATACTGTATTTTTGAAGAGCAGACAGGAGTTCTTATAATTGCTTTCTTATACATGTTTCTCATAGCTCTAGTCCTGGGAGATTTGGGGTTAAAATGACAATACTATTTCATAGTCAAATATATTCTGGAAATGCTACCTCCTGAGGAACTTTTAAAGTTTTGCCCTGCAAGTTAGCATCACAAAGATTTACAAAAGTCCTTCAGTGAAGAACGACTTGCTTGACTATGAAATGCTTGTTCATGAGATACCACTTAACATTCCAAGGAATTGTAGTTATACAGCATGGAGAGTTAGGGTCTTGTGAAACAAGGTCTAAGACCCAGGGGAGAGGCCCTCAACATTTTCGGGCTTAGAACACCATTGTGTATAGGAGCCTAAATCATAGGGGAGAAGAAAGAGAGGCTCAGGTTTCTGCGATGAGCCCTTCTATTGGTTCTCTTCCTCTGAGCTTTGAGCCTCCAGCAGTCCAGTGACCCTCCTCACTGGCTCTCCTGGTCCCTGCAGAAGAGTGTGGAGGACAAGGGGTTCTGGAAAGACAGTAGAGGAATTGTAGTTAGTCCTGGCCCAAACGGAAATCTTCCTGAGTTGAGGCCTCTGGATAGCTCTTCATGACAGAGGACAACAATTAGCTGTGGCACACAATGATTCTAAAAGATGTGACTCGTGTAACTTGCTTCTTATCCCCATAGCTGGCTGTGAGTCATCTGGAAAGGTGTAGCCAAGGTCACATCATCTATTCTATAGAAGGGAATGAAAGAAAGATATCACTCTTACTTTCTGTACTTTCCCTCACTCACTGAAAGTCTTTTTTTTTTTTTTTTTCAGAGTGTCAGAGACAAGGAGAAAGAGAAAAAATCATCTGTATTTTGTTTGTTGGCTTTGCGGGAGAAGAAACACAGTGGGTAGAAAGAAACAAGTCTGACCTCTGCTCTACATAAGCCCAGGCTGATAACTGCACCTTCATTCCCCTCTCCCTGCGTATTCTGGGATTGTGAGATGATGAGAATGTCAAGGCATGATTTCAGTTTTCTGATTACCCAGGGGTTATGTCAGTCAGCCAAACTACAGGCTCTGCCCCTGCCTTCTTGCCCGATATCTGACCCTGACTTAGCAAGACCACCCTCCTTTCAGCATAAAATCAAATCCTCCAATTTGCTCATCCGTGACTTCTCCCACACACGAAAGAGGCCAAATGTGTTTAATTACCAGA
This sequence comes from Chlorocebus sabaeus, assembly GCF_047675955.1. Lineage (NCBI taxonomy): Eukaryota > Metazoa > Chordata > Mammalia > Primates > Cercopithecidae > Chlorocebus > Chlorocebus sabaeus. The sequence continues at coordinate 29,709,572 of NC_132914.1, read as the reverse complement.
GATTATGTTGTAGTCCAGTGGGCTACCACCCTACAGAGACTCCCGCTGAGATCACAATGTTAATTTCCCTGTCAGAAGTCTGTCCTGATTTTAATCCATGTTGTCTCGGAAGTGAGGAGTTCAAGGTTTTCCCCTTAGCTCAGATATTCGGTCTTAGGTCGCTGACGAGACACTTCTGGCAACAGCAGGAATCATGATTCCAGACTCCTAAACAATAACTTTCATTAAAAGCTCTTCCAATCTCTAAACACATGCGTCCCCCCACCCACTTCTTTGCCTTTCTGTGTTTCCTTCTGTTTTTCTTGGCAGATGTCCGTGTTGGGTAATTACATATTCCTTTAACGGAGATTCTTGTCTATCAGGTCCCATCAAGAGCAAAGGAAATGGCAAGTTAATGAATTCAGGATTGTGTCTGGCAGAAGGTGTGTTCCAGTCCCATGTGGCACCTCTGGCAACAGGTTAAAACAAAATGAAACTTAACAATGGGGTAAAGATGCAGCACTCAGAAACCTGAGGTGAAAACGGAATTAAATAATTATCCAAAATGTAAATGACCCTAAAACCATGAGCAAATGATGAAAGCAGAGGAGAGAGGATCAGAAAGGAGCAACTTCAAAGCAGTCATAAGGACAATTAAAAAAAAAATTTTTTTTTTTTTTAAAAAGCAGCAATAAGAGTTTTCCAGAATGAAATTGGTTCAAAAATGTAAAAACGTGTTTTGAAGATCTTGCCGTCCACGTGTTGTCTGATGAAGGCAGCAGCAATGAACTGCCTGTAGGGGGCATCTTCCCTACACTGCCAGAGTGGCTCCACGCAGGGCCCCAAGTCTCCCCTCTGGAGTGTCTCGTTCTCTCTAATGCCAAGGCCTGATCACTAAAGAAAATGCAGGCTTATTGGTTGTGTCATTTCAAGTAAGTTTGAACAATTAATATTTTTCAAATTAAATTATAACTAGTATCCGTGGTCACAATATCCACTTATTTAATGAGGAGGGAAGGCAGGGACATATAATTATATTTCGTTTCTGCGGAAGCAGAATTCAGTATGCACGATAGCAGAAGATAGCATTATGGAGAAAAAAATGAGATTTACTTGGATATTCTTTACTTTATAAACAAAGGAAAAGAGGGAAACTTTGAAATGATATAAAAACTGGAGACGGAACTAACTCCTTGAACAAGAAAAAGGCTATTGAGAATGGAACATACATATCAAACATTTGTATAAAACAATAAATACCCTCAAGGAAGAACAAGTGGAAAGTTACAAAATTTAAAACTCTTGGAGAGTAGAGCTAAGTCAGGGATCTGTTTAGCCGAAAATCTTTCTTTAGAAAAACAGAAAACATTTGAGCACCTTAATGGAGTGGTATCTTGGTCTCCTTGTAAAAAGCAAAAGCACTGCTTTCTATCTTAACTAATTCAGGCTAATGGATCAATCATACCTAAAGATGCTGCTGATCAAATATGAGAACCACTTTATTCTTTGTATTTCTACAGATTGGTGGAAGGTTTTATTACCTAAGTCATTAACGACAGATTTTTCTTTGCAAAAGCAATACAATAACAGTAAAAACTACAGATGGGCACAGATCCTCAGTGGTGCAATTAACCTGGATGGATCCATGTGTTTATCAGGTACTTTCTCATCCCTGACTTCTCAGCTTACATTTGCACCTCATTCCTCAGCAGATTCCTCAGTACAGAGTCACTTTAACAAATACTTTCTTAATGAACAATGATAGGGTGAAAAACAGATATTAAATAAAAGCTTAATAAAATGTAAAGTATCATATTTCCACCAAATCTTCATCTTTGAAGACTTGAAGGTAAGAAACTGAAGGTAAAATCTCCAGAGAAAGACAATGTAACAATTTGGTTCATTGTCCAAGACATTTCAGGATATTGTCTTTTGAAAAGTTGGAGGGAGTCATGTAGAGGATACAGGAGACTACCTAGGTGCCATAATAAACTGATATTAAGACTCATCAATCCAGAGACCAAGACTTTTCCAAGGCTACAGCAGATAGGGTTCACACTGAACATGTATTATGAAAGGATGCCAGAGTCTTGGCATAATCTCCTCTATCTGGAAGACAAGAAGGATAGGCCTGCCCCAGAATTTTTTGGAAAGGATGCCAGGGAACAGCATGGGTGAAGAGAACCCTGACCTTGGGGACAGAAGGGGCCTCATTGGGAAACATTATTCCAGGGACAATACACAACTGGTGAGATTAAAAGAAGAATTTTGAGAACAGAAGAATATCTGATACTCTTTTTTTCCAAAGCCTCACAACCTCTGACCCAAGGACTTAGGGAGAGGGCCTATAACAGGTAGGACTGTATGTAAAAATTGCTGTAAAACATTGGAGTGTAAGGGGATGCTGTTTATGTGCTATTGTAACAAAATAAGTATAAAGGATTTTTTATCCTCCCTTCACTAAAAGGATTATTGGATCATACTGGAAGAAATAGTGGTAGAATGGATAGTTATACACGAGAAGTGACAGAAGGCTTCAAACCACAACTGCCTCTACCAAGACCACATTATTCCACTCTTCAGAATCCTCTGGCAGATTTCCACTGTTCTCCAAATAAGGCTGAAACTCTGCCAAGGGAACAAAAGCCTACACAAAGTCCCTTCACCCACTCCATCTCCTCCTGCTCTCTCTCCCTTTCTGCTCCAGCCACTATGACCTTCTTGCTGTTTCTCAAGCAAACCAAACCTACCACAGCCTCTGGGCCTCTGCACTGGCTTTCCCTTCTGTCTAGCAGACTCTGCCCTAGATAGGCACCTGGCTTCCTCCCTCATTTCATTCAAGTTTCTGCTTAAATGTTACCTCCTTAAAGAGGCCTTTCCTGATTCACCTTATCCAAAATAATTTCTCGCTTTTACTCTCCTACACCAGATAGTCTGTATTGCTCTAATTTTATTCAAAATATTTATTATTACCTAAATCATAACTGTGTATTTATTTACTTATTGCTTGCTTCCTACAAGAATGTAATATCAATGAAAGAGGTTTCATGCTTTTCTTTTCTATACTGAATATCTAGACCCCTGGAACAATGGCTTGCTCATAGTAGTTTCTCAATAAATATTTGTTGAACAAATTGATGAATATATCCCAAAATAAGACCTATAAAGACAAAGTCCAGATTGGGCTCTACATCATAGAGCCAGTATTAGCAGTCAAAGAGAATCTTGACAAAACAACAGTGAGAATGGAGGGGCAGGGGCATCTAGGGAGCAAGGTCTGGGTATCCCAACAACCCAGGCCAGAACAGAAGAAGGCTTTCCCAGGGGAGAAGCAATGCAGGTTGTGAAAGCAGAAATCTAAGACATTCATTTCAAGAATGTCTTAGAGAATGGAAAAGAGAAGACTATCGACTGGTGATTGGGAGAATAATATTAGGATGACAAGCAACCCAGCTTAGGGCATTCTGGGACCCGTGAGGAAGAATTAGAGTTGGGCTAGGTTTCCCTATTTTTTAAAAAAATAAATGGAGTCTCCATCCTGGCTAACAGGGTGAAACCCTGTCTCTAGCAAAATACAAAAAAAAAAAAAAAAAAAAAAAAAAAAATTAGCCGGGCGTGGTGGCAGGCGCCTGTAGTCCCAGCTACTCGGGAGGTTGAGGCAGGAGAATGGCGTGAACCTGGGAGGCGTAGCTTGCGGTGAGCCGAGATCACACCACTGCACTCCAACCTGGGTGACAGAGTGAGACTCCATCTCCAATAAAAAAAGAAAGAAAAAGTAAGAAATGGGGTCTTGTTCTGTCATCCAGGCTGGAGTGAGGGGTACCATCATAGCTCACTGCAGCCTAGAACTCCTGGCCTCAAATGATCCTTCCACCTCAGTCACCTGAGCAGCTAGGACTTCAGGCATATGCCACCACACCTGGATAACTTCTAATATTTTGTTTTTTATTTTGGTAGAAGCATGGTCTTACCATGTTGCCCAGGCCTGCCTTAAACTCTTGCGTCTCAAGTGAACCTCCTGCCTCAGCCTCCCATGGTGCTAGGATTACAGGTATGGGCCACCGTTCCTGCTCCTGGCCTACGCTTCCCCTCTTCTGATGGTGGGAGCTGAATCAGAATTATGTTGATTGGTTAATAATAGCCCCACTCTGTGCTGAAACCAGTGTGGTCAGGAAAACATGGTCCCTCACAGAAAAATCTCAGGTCCCAACTGTGACACCTTTTTTATTGCAGCTTAGGTCAACAGCATGATTTGAAGGTTCTTTGAACTACTGTGATTTTATGTCAAGCTGAATGCTGGAAGTTAGTCTGTTAAAGCTCTTTACATCATATGCTAAATATCAAAACATGGTAACCACAGTATTCTAAAAATTATTTTTTTAAGAAATGAGAACCTCTACCGAGCCATATAAGAACATCTACCAGTCTTACTAGCTTGTGGAATTACCTTTGCATACACACTCCAAGACAGCAGAGTAGGGATGGGTCTCCTTGATGTTGTTTATCAAATACAGCCATCAACACTGAAGACTGAGGGCACAGCAAAAATGAGTCTAAAAATATAAATAAGTTACTTGACACTCCAAATTTGAGACACAAGCAACTATGTATAAATCTCTTTTCTCTACGAAATAAAGTACTAATAAAACCAACAAAAATGCGACCTGAGAATATTTTCAACCCCATATATTTTCAAATACAATGAATGCATATTTACTCAGAAGAAATTACATACAGACAAGAGAGCATCTAATTAGCAAATTTTAGTTTTAAAAACATACTTTTGACTTTGTGATGTTTATAGGCAAGTTTGTTTATGTAAAATAAATCACATCCCAGTGAATGTCCTAAAGTTACTACAATGTTAATTCATTCAGTACCGGCCTGACTAATACATATCAGTTGAATATGCCTTGGCAGTATGCAAGTGGAAGAGATTGAAATAGATACTATCACGGTTTATAAACAAAAAGGAGACCGACTAATGTTACATGAATCTATTCACACTTGAGAGTGCCAAGGTTTTGAAGTTACAATGCCAATCCCCATGATAGGGAAATAATAGACACAAACTGCCCTGGGTTTCATTCACCCATACAAATGAGGTGGGGTCTCTGCAGGAGCAGGTGTGCATGGCAGGAGTGCACACATGCCCACAACATCAGATTCTCACTCTGCCCATGCAGGTGAGGCGTGGAAGGACAGAAATATTTTGGATGCTCTCCTCAAAACTGATGGAACACAGACCCAGGACAAGCCCCCCATCACCATAACGTAACCATTCCAAGTAGAGGTATGTAATTGGGATGGGCTCTGGAAGTGGATTTGAAGTAAACGTTAGTGATTCATCCAGGACTGAAATTTCTAATTTAGGAGAAACACAGGTGCCTGAGTTTATAATAGATCTCTCTTTTGAAACCTCCAGCTATGCTCTGCTGATTTGTTATAGTAGTAGAGGTCCTGAAATGTCCTCTTTAAAATATACATGACTTGGAGAAGGGGCTGATTCTAAGACTGGGGCAGGAAAAATCCCAGATGATTTCAGAGCATCTTGTATCACAAGTAAGTAAGGTAGTACACAAGTATTGGATCATCTATTTTATTAATAAGTATGCCAGGTGATGCTAAGGTCATCAGTTCTGAACCCTATTTTGACAAGACTGCCTTGGAACAACCACCACAACATTTTATCTTTCAGTAAGTGGTTGAGGGATATGAAATGGTGGTGTTTCCCAAGTTAAAGTCAGATTGACTGCACTACCAAGCAGTTTCTAAAGTAAATCTGTCCTTAAGTTGAGGTGACTTGCATTATTTATGGACCATTTATAAAAAAATCAATGTTTTTTATAGTTTATCACACTACTGAGTGTTTCTCAGGATAAGGAATGTTCTACCAAGATAAATAATGGAGGCCACAGAGCAATAGTTATGGTGTATATAGAAACATGACCCAATCTCCCCAGTAGCTATAATCCTACCCTTAAAGTAAAGGGAGTTAGTGAGCTTACCCAGCCTTCCTTTCCCTCTATTGTTGAATTTCCCCTTTTGCTGGTGCCAATATTTTCCTTTTTCATGGATTATTCTTTCATTTTAGTAAAGCATGTCCACTAAAAGTCTCTTGAGAAAAAAATGCATGGGAGGTAATTTGCAGACTTCCATGTCTGAAAATGATTTCACTTGTATCCACATATTTGATTGATAGTTGAAGTATCAAATATTTTAAGGTGAAATAATTTAACTAAAGTTTAAAAGACTCCTGACAATGTTTAGTGCCTTGCCTTGCCATCTTTCATCTATCAGTTGTGCTGGACCATATGCCATGCTTGTTTTTTCCTTTCTCCTTTCCTTATAGCTCATTTCTTTCTCTGACGGTCTTTAGGATCTTCTTTTTGTCCCAGGTATTCTATAATTCATGTTGTTATGTGCTTGGCTGTTGATATTTTCCAATAATTTAGCTGGAATCTCATGTTATTTTGTTCTGGGAAGCTTTCTCCTATTTTTAAAACATAATTTACTGTCTTCTATTTTTCTGGTCCTTTTTTAGGATTCCCGGTCATTAGATATTGAGTCTCTTGATCTGATTATACAGGAGTTCTCATAGCTTATCTCCTGTAACCCATATGGTTCCTGTCTATAAGGAGTTCACATATTTTCAATTTTTTTTTTTTTTTTTTTGAGACAGAGTCTCACTCTGTCACCCAGGCTGGAATGCAATGGCAATGGTGTGGTCTCGGCTCACTGCAACCTCTACCTCCCTGGTTCAAGCGATTCTCCCGCCTCAGCCTCCTGAGTAGCTGAGACTACAGGTTCATGCCACCACATTTGGCTAATTTTTGTATTTTTAGTAGAGACGGGGTTTCACTATGTTGGTCAGGCTGATCTTGAACTCCTGACCTCGTGATCTGACCACCTCGGCCACCCAAAGTGTTGGGATTATAGGCGTGAGCCACCACACCTGGCCAGTCACTTTTTGTTCTATTATTACACTTATGATTCATCTTAGAAATTTATGTCCTTGATAGTTGTGCAACAAATGTTAACCTTAATTCAGCTTTAGTCAATGTGGAATTTTTTTCTTTTTTTGACCGGGAAACTGATGTTGGAGAGAAAAAGAATGTTTGACTTCATGATCTTGGTGGGGTCCTTTTCATAGCAATTCAATTGTTAGAGCTCATTTAGGTGTAATCTTAGTCTTAAATCAGTTTCCTGGTAACTGGGTGAAGACTCATTTAGTGTCAAGAGCATGCTTAGATGATCCTAGTGGCATTATTTCAAGCTCCCATGTATTTCATTTGTAACCATTAGAAGAGTCAATCAATCCTTGGCTTATCAAATGTGGTAAATTATGGTCAAAAATGAGACCACAGTGAAGTCAGCTAAGTATCAGCTTTAAAAGTGTTGTTTCTAAAGGCAATAGCTAGCTTTGCTCTTTGAATATTGGACAACTTCAGAGTCAGATATTTGAAATGTCAAATTTTAAATTCATGTGTGTAGGTGGTGTTGATTTCCCAACATAATGCTAAATATGGTTCATTTTCACTTTCTTGATATTTTGACCTCTAGTGTAGACTATACCGTCTTCATGTGTTACACATAGACTAGGCTAGGGTTTGCCTTCAACCATTCATTATCTTGATGTCTTCTTGGGAAACTTTGGGATATTAAGCCACTTTAGATGGGTTTGACTATATTTGCTATAGCATCAGGTGCTATTACCTATCACTCTTTTTTCTTTTTTTTTTTTTTTTGAGACAAAGTCTTGCTCTGTCACCCAGGCTAGAGTGCAGTGGCTCGATCTTGGCTCACTGCACCCTGCGCCTCCCGGGTTCAAGTGATTCTCCTGCCTCAGCCTCCCAAGTAGCTGGGATTACAGGTGCACACCACTGTGTCTGCCTAATTTTTGTATTGTTAGTAGAGATGGGGTTTTGCCATGTTGACCAGGCTGGTCTCAAACTCCTGACGTCAGGTGATCCACCCACCTCGGCCTCCCCAATTACTGGGATTACAGACATGAGCTGCCACACTTGGTCCTACCTATCATTCTTTTTTGATTTTTTTTACGTGTCATTCATGATTACTACCATGCCTAAAGTCATCTTCTCTGGATATCTCATATGTTCCTTTCTTCCTAAACATTGATTACTTTAGGTCTCCCTGGGCCTAAGTTGCAATAAAATTCTCTGGAAGACAAGAAATATGTACTATTGTTATAACGCCATTCAGTAATATCTGCTTTATCATTTATTTTTTCATTTCATTTTCATTCTTTTTTTCTTTTTTTGTCTTCTTTTAATATGGCCTAGTGGAACTAGCATGGACTTGAGAATCAGACAGACACGGATTCAATTCATGAATCTACCACTTGTCCTGGCTTTGTGACCTTGATTGGGCTAATTAATCTTTCTAAGCTTAAAGCTAAGGTATGACCAAATATGCCGATTTTGAAAAACTGTTACCAAGATTACGCAACAAAATGAATCTCATCTTACTAACATGTAATTAACATGTGTAATTTTGAATAACATGATTCTACTAATTAGGGTGTTTTTCAAACCTTGTTGTTCACCAGAATCACCTGAGATGCTTACAAAAAAATACAATGCCCAAGTCTCAGTGATTCTGACTTGATCAATCTGGAATAAGGCCCACACAGTAGTAATTTTTCAAGGTCCTAGGTAATCCTAATGTACAACCAGCATTGAAAACTATCTGATGAGAATTCAGTGAATGACAGCAATCATCATTCTAGGGTGAGGATGAAAAACTTCTTAGGAAACACACAATGGTAACAATTCTTAAGCCACCACAGGGAAGATGAGAATCTGTGGGCTACAAAAATAATCACCTGACTTTCACCTATCTGCATGATTTGCAGTGCTAGAGAAAGAGTCATATGGGGGTTTCCTTGTTTCTTCTGTACCTACAAAGACTCTTGAACATGGCTTTATAGATCCTGGGCTAAAAATAGACACCAGTTGTCTTAATACTAGTAAGATTTAAAAGAAACATATTTTTAAAGTAGTTATTACTCAGGGATACTCTACCTATCCTCATATACAAAATTTGATGTGAAATTAAAGAAAAACATCCCTTAAAATAAGTCAAAATAAGTATTAAATGTAAATTTACAGATATCTCATGCTGAAATTCTTTAAAAATTTATTTCTTTATAAAATTTCAAAAGAAAAACAAGTTTGGAAAGCTTTAATATGGGTACCAAAGAAAGTTTTAAGCTATTTTAAGATAAACAAAAGTCGAAAGTTTTTCATAATCTTATTTGGAAGAACATGCACAATTATGGTTTTTGCTTTCAGTCTAAAACAACCCATAAATCTCATGGCAGTTTGTTACTAGTATTGAGGGATCCATAATTAAGTTATTCCACACTTAAAAGGTAACTCTAGAAAGTAAGTCAAAATAAACATTTTAGCATACTAACAAAACCAGAATAGGGATAAGGCCACCAGGGAAGAATAATGAACTGACTTCTTTTGCAGTTTGCCCAGAGGTCTGAATACAAGGAGAATTAACATACCCTATTATGTCAGAAGTAAATAACATTATTATTCTTATTATTACTGATAATAATAATTTTTCATTACACTGGAAGAGACTGTATAAACAACAAAAATAACCACCTAAAGGAATTATTGCAATGTTTGGAAATGTAAGATAGAAAATTTGCAATAGGATATTTGTTCTAGAATATACATATAAAGTCACATCAAAAGATAATGCTATATAACCTGGTGGTTTTTCCCATGAAATGTAACTAACATGGTATTAACATATTTTATACTATTATAGAACACCAAACCATTTCTAGGCACTCTGATAAGTGCATCATCTTATTCAATTTAATTTTGACTCACAATAACTTAAACATTATTATCCTTGTTTTATCATTGAGGAAACTGAGCTCAAAGAGATTAGGTCCTTGCTATTCAAAGTGTGGCCCCCACCAGCAGCAGCAACAGCAAAGGTGTTGCCTGGGTACCTAAAAGAAATGTGCAAGGATAGGCTTTTCCCCAGAACTCTTGATTGGCATTAACAGATTAAGGAGATCTCCAAGTGATTCTTATGTGAGAGTAGCACTGGTATAAGTGAGTTGCCCAAGGTCAAGCAATTAGCTGCTACTTTTTATGAAGGTAAGACTGTGAAACTGAGTATCATGCAGGGCACTCATAGGCCAACCCAGAATGAAGGAGGATAACGAGGGTTGTATACTCCACAGGTATGAGTGACAGATGCATCCCTCTGCGTTCACAGCAATGAGGGTCTTCTGCCCTGACTCTGAGGAACAAATTCCATCAGCTTCTCCGACTACCCAAGGTGTCCATGCCTCAAAGTTTCCATCCCCTCCCCACTCCATACACAGGCATAAAAGCATTATCTTTGATGGGGTCAGAGGAAGAAATGCTCCACTCTCCCCCTGCTGTCATTGTCATCAACATCTCCAACTGTCCTCTGAGCGTGGGTGTTAGCTCAGGTTCCTATAATGAAGTCCCTCATAGAACAGCACCACTTGTGGGAATCCTAATAATTGAAGATAGTTCTTACTGTACTTCTGTAACCCTTTGCAGAGGTAAAGTCCCCTCATTTATGTCTGGGAATCCCTATGGGTATCTCGTGTGTGTTCAGTTAAGTCCTGTCAGCTACCACTTGGTACCCTCTGTTTTTCTCTCCTGCCTCTGCCTGCACAATTTTCCTATTTCCAAATCCCTTCACTGTATCCATAGACGCTGCTCTTCAGGGGCTCACAGCTGTGACTTTTCCTGAGAAATTCTCTGCCACCAGGCGGCCACCAACACAGTAATCCTGGAAGTGCTTTGGAGATCAATGCTGCTATAACTTGTGCAGCGTGCAGGAAGAAAGGCACTGTCCCTTCAGGGACATCACTGGGGAACTCATAGTAAAGCCCAATTCACATGACCAACTCAGCCCTCTTATCTCTCAACTAAGTCTTCACTACTGGGCCAGGCTCCTCTGCCCGGTCCTCTCTTGTGCTACACTATCTGTCCACATCTCTGTATGTAGCAGCTTTGTACAGTACCTAGTACAGAGATGCCCAATAAACACCGATTGTTTTGAATGGATGAACGATTTCTCTCCATAGTTCCTCATACAAATTCTGGCAGGCCTGGCCTCCAAGTCACCAGACACGCTCAGGCATGTCTTAGCTACCTTAGCGAAGACAGCGCTCACTGAGGATCCCTTCCGTTAATAAGAAGGATGAATTCTGAAGAGATTGGTGCTGTTAAAAATTAGAAAGGAGACACTACTGCAGTCATTATTCTCTCGGAATGCTCGTGTGAAAATGGGGTGTTCTCTTCTTCTCTCACCTGCAGGCCTTGTAACCTGAACTCCTTGGTCTCATTTCTGAAGACTGCCTCTTCTCCTGAGTGACTTCACTTGGGATTTAAAAACTACATGAAGTCGAGGTTCAGACCTGGCTTCCTCGGCTCCCAGATGATATGGCCAAGTGGGAGTGATCAAGACTGCCAGCTCCTCAGTTGAGGCCTGTTTCTGTCACATCCCAGCCATCTGCTCGTTGCAGCTGCCCGTGACCCAACACCAAGAAGACAGGCCTTCTCCCGGTGACCCTCACACAGTGTCACCTTTGTCCACAAATATCTAGTCTTGTGGAACGTGGATTAAGACACCAGTGAATTCTTGTCTGTTTGGGTTCATGTCTTTCTATTAGGACAAGAAATATATAACCAGAGACTAAAACTAAGTGGTGTAAAATTAATGGTAACATTTTGTTTAATCCTGAGAGACACTTTGTGAGTAAAAACATTTGTTAGGGGCGGAGACCGAGAATGAGCCAAATTTTTTAATAAGTTAGCTTGCTAAGAAGTAACACAGTTGGCCCAGCGCGGTGGCTCAAGCCTGTAATCCCAGCACTTTGGGAGGCCGAGACGGGCGGATCACGAGGTCAGAAGATCGAGACCATCCTGGCTAACAGGTGAAACCCCATCTCTACTAAAAAATACAAAAAACTAGCCGGGCGAGGTGGCGGGCGCCTGTAGTGCCAGCTACTCCGGAGGCTGAGGCAGGAGAATGGCGTAAACCCAGGAGGCGGAGCTTGCAGTGAGCTGAGATGGCGCCACTGCACTCCAGCCTGGGCGACAGAGGGAGACTCTGTCTCGTAACACAGTTAATAAGGGTTATAGGCTGGATTAAAATTCCTATCTGGCTGCCTCCTGCATATGTGCTCAGAGTCTTTGGAGAAGTGTGGATGCTGAGTTAAGGGAGTGAGGATCTCTACTCCCAGTGGAGCATCCTTGTGAGAGCACACACTTACCCAAAGCCGAGACAGAATCAGTGGCTCTAGGGTTAAACGGCCTTAAGTGAGGGAAACGATGGATGTGGTGTTACTTAGGTTTGTCCCTCATTGCATTGATAGATGCTGTTAAGCAAGTTCAGTTAAAGATTGGTTTAGGGTAATTCCTACAAAAAATGCTCAACAGAATCGACTGAGGACACTAGTCCAAGATGGTGCTCAACTGTCTCTACATAACTGTCAGCAAGAGACTCAGAAAAATAATGTGGGCCCTGGTGTCCGTCTACACACTGCTGATTAAGAGATCCCTGAGATTGGGAAGAAAAAGAGGTTTAATTGAACTTACAGTTCCATGTGGCTGGGGAGTCCCCAGAATCATGGTGGGAGGCAAAAGGCACTTCTTATGTGATGGTGGCAAGAGAAAATGAGGGAGAAGCAAAAGCAGAAACCCTTGATAAACCCATCAGATCTCATGTGACTTATTCACTATCACGAGAATAGCATGGAAAGACCAGCCCCCATGATTCAGTTACCTCCCCCTGGGTCTGTCCCACAACACAGGGGAGTTCTGGGAGATACAATTCAAGTCGAGATTTGGGTAGGGACACAGTCAAACCATATCACCTCGGAATGGTGCTGTCAGGATAATGTGCTGCTACTGCCAGTGGGAGGCCATGCCAACAAGGGCCACCATTATTGTGACCCAGTGATGAGACATGCACTGGAATCTATTGCCAACAATAGTTGCTTCTACCGAGAGCCAATCCTTCTCTACGGGTTACATGGAGGCCACCCACTGGCACAACCCTGGGAGAATGTCCAAAGCCACCCTTGGGAACCCAGATAACATGTAGTCTGGGGAGACCTGCCTCCCTTCACTACTCCCAGGCTGAGTCACATTTGTGGGGATAGAGTTTGTTGATCTTTGAGGAAACTCTTCACTGAGGATGAATAACAAATTCCCCCATGAAAACCTGGCAGGATTAGAGGCAATGAAACTTGATGTTTGGGGAGCCTTCTGCAGAGAATTACAGTCATGACTGGGTTCCTTGGCTAGGAAGCACTTGGAGAGGGAGGGTTACATGTTATCATTTGCCATTTGCTTTGGGACATCTGGTCAGCAGCTGTTGACAGAAGACTCTCTTAAAATTTGAGGGTCATCACCGTCACTGAGCAATGATTTTTTTTTTTTCTCTTTAGAGCTGATCTTATTCTTCTGGCACTTCCACTTTTCTCACATCTATTTTTGAGGTTTAACCTAATTCCCTCCTGAAATTTCTGGATGTTTCTCTGAGGCTCTCGCCTTGCTCTTTATTTCCAAACACTTTTTTGGGAGTTCTATTTACATGACTTTGCTTAAACGTTCCCAGACTTCTCTCATTCAACTGTGTCTGCCACCAGCACAGGTCATTCTTTCATCATTTCATTTCTGTTTGGGTCTTGTCTTGCAGTCCCCTAAATGTTCCGTTCCTGCCCCTACCGCCAAAATATGTCACTCTTCACTCTCACACAAAAACGCCCTTAGCAATGTTTACATATAATAAGCTACCTTTTTCCAGTGCTTGAGAAATTCTCTAGGAAAAACTTTGTCATTTGTGGAGACTTCTTTAAACTCTATCACTCTGCTGATTTTCCAGGTAATTACTGCTAACTGCAATGCTTGTGGACTAAGAGCAGTCTTGGATTACCTTGTCTTTACCTTCCCCAAGCAAGCCAGGAACACTCCATGGCACTAGGCAGAGTTTCTGAGGGTGGGAGGTCACTGCTAATTCTTCCCTCACTGGAAATGTGCCACAAAGTGCTGTTTGTCCCACAGGCTTGGGGTGGAGACTAAATGACATAATGATATCAATGTGTGTTAATAAATACAGTGCTTTACTCAACCCAACACAACTTCTGGCCATCCTTCCCTTCGCATTATGTATGTCTTTGATGCAAAGGATTTTGGAATTCCTTTCAAGTCATCATTTGCATTCTCACATACTTCTTTTGTGATCCAGTGACCCCATACAGCTGATTCCTAGGAAATTTGTGAATTTGGAGTCTTTGCAAAGGCCTTACCTTATATGTATACACTATTTTTTCTAACAAATTTTATTTCTTTACTGATATGAATAGTATTAAAGTTGCTGAAGTTTTCTTTTCTTAATTCCTTTTTCCTTTTCTTACACAGAGAATTTGCTTGAAATACATAATAAATTCTCAATACGGGGTACACTTCTCCCCTACATTCTCAGATGAAGATGCTGTGAGACCTTTAATTAATATTTTTTGGTAAAATAGTTTCAGTGATTTTTTTTTAACCTAAAAGTCTTTTCTTATTACTATTGATGAAATGTTATAAGCATCATTTCCTATCTTGTTCAACCTCACCTTCTTGGGTAAGGGTAAAAAGACTATAGACATTCATGTTTAATGCTGACATGTTTTATTGAAGATAATCTAGACCAATATGTATTAATTCTTTTCCTCCTCATTTTAAATTTAGAAATGGAAAATATACTCTAAAGTTAATCAGCAAATAAATATACACCATAAAATGGGTGTATACGAAGGTCAAAAATATCATAAGAACCAAGAAGTAATCTTCCTTATTTAATTAGCTTAATCATTTAGTCATATAGTTATAGCAAATATGCATTATACAATAGGTTTAAAAATGAATTCTATTCTAAATCAGGCATATAATTTGTATACTCAGAAACAAGCTTATCTAATTTGATGAATTTTTAAACACTTATTTTAAATTGATAGTTAATAATTGTGCATATTTATGGAGTACGGAGTGATATTTTGATGCATGTATACAATATTTAATGATCAAATCAGGGTAATTAGCATATCTATTACATAAAACATTTATTATTTACTTGTATTGGAAACATTTATAATCCTCCCTTCTAAGCTCTTTGAAAATATACAACAATTGTTGTTAACTATAATCATCCTATGGTGCTACAGTATACTAGAACTTATTCCTCTATCTAACTATAATTTATATAACCGTAATTTTATACCTATTTTACCCATCCATGAGCATAGGATGTTCTTCCATTTGTTTGTATTGTCTATTATTTCTCTCAGCAGTGTTTTGTAGTGTTCCTTGTAGAGGTTTTTCACTCACCTCCTTGGTTAGGTATGTTCCTAAGTATTTTATTTTATTTTATATTTTTTGCAGCTATTGTAAAAGGGGTCGAGTTATTGACTTGATTCTCAGCTTGGTCGCTGTTGGTGTATAGCAGAGCTACTGATTTGTGTACATTAATTTTGTATCCTGAGACTTTGCTGAATTTATTTACCAGTTCAAGGAGCTTTTTGGATGAGTCTTTTTCTAGGTATACGATTATATGATAGCAAGCAGCAACAGTTTGATTTCCTCTTTGCCGATTTGGATGCCCTTGATTTCTTTGTCTTTTCTGATTGCTCTGGCTAGGGCTTCCAGTACTATGTTGAATAGAAGTGGTGGGAGTGGGCATCCTTGTTTTGTTACAGTTCTCAGAGGGAATGCTTCCAGCTTTTCCCCATTCAGTGTAATGTTGGGTGGGTTTGTCATAGATGGCTTTTATTACCTTAAGGTGTGTCCCCTGTATGCCGATTTTGCTGAGGGTTTTAATCATAAAAGGATGCTGGATCTTGTGAAATGCTTTTTCTGTAACTATTGATATGATCATGTGATTTTAATCTTTAATGCTGTTTATGTGGTGTATCACATTTATTGATTTGCGTATGTTAAACCATTCCTGCATCCCTGGTATTAAACACACTTGATCATGGTGGATTATCTTTTTGATATGCTATTGAATTTGGTTAGCTAGTATTTTGTTGAGGATTTATGAATCTATATTCATCAGTGATATTGGTCTGTAGTTTTGTTTTTTGTTATATCCTTTCTTGGTTTTGGTTTTAGGATGACACTGGTTTTAGAGTATGATTTAGGGAAGATTTCCTCTTTCTCTATCCTGTGGAATAGTGTCAACAGAATTGGTACCAATTCTTCTTTGAATGTCTGATATAATTCAGCTGTGAGTCCATCACAGCTGAATCCACAAAGTGCTGAATTTTTTTGTTGTTGTTGGCAATTTGTTTACTACCATTTCAATCTCGCTGATTATTATTGTTCAGTTTCTATATCTTCATGGTTTAATCTAAGAGGGTTGTATCTTTCCAAGAATTTATCCTCTCTTCTAGGTTTTCCAGTTTATACACATAAAGGTGTTCGTAGCAGCCTTGAATAATCTTTTGTATTTCTGTGGAATCAGTACTAATATGTCCCATTTCATTTCCAATTGAGCTTACTTGGATCTTCTGTCTTCTTTTCTTGGCTAATCTCCCTAATGGTCTATCAATTTTATTTATCTTTTCAATGAACGAGATTTTTGTTTCACTTATTTTTTGTGTTGTTGTTGTTGTTTTGTTTTTGTTTCAATTTCATTTAGTTCTGCTCTGATCTTCGTTATTTCTTTTCTTCTGCTGGATTTGGGTTTGGATTGTTCTTGTTTCTTCAGTTCCATGAGGTATGACCTTAGATTGTCTATTCATGCTCTTTCAGACTTTTTGGTGTAGGCATTTAACGCTATGAACTTTCCACTTAGCACCATTTTGCTATATCCCAGAGGTTGTGATAGGTTGTGTAACTATTATTGTTCCTTTCAAATAATTTTTTAATTACCATCTTGATTTTATTATTGACCCAATGATCATTCAGGAGCAGGTTATTTAATTTCCATGTATTTGCATAGTTTTGAGGGTTCATTTTGGTGTTGATTTCCAATTTTATTCCACTGTGGTCTGAGAGAGTACTTGATATAATTTTGATTTTCTTAAATTTACTAAGACTTGTTTTATGGTGTGTCATATAGTCTATCTTGGAGAATGTTCCATGTGCTGATGAATAGAATGTATATTCTGCAGTTGTTGGGTAAAATGTTCTATAAATATCTGTTAAGTCCATTTATTGTAGGGTACAGTTTAAGTCCATTGTTTCTTTGTTGACTTTCTGCCTTTATGACCTGTCTAGTGCTGTCAGTGGTGTATTGAAGTCCCCCACTACTATTGTGTTTCTATCTCATTTCTTAGGTCTAGTAGTAATTACCTTATAAATTTGGGAACTCCAGTGTTAGGTGCATATATATATGTGTGTGTGTGTGTATGTGTGTGTGTGTATATATATAGGATTGTGATATTTTCCTGTTGGACTAGTCTTTTTATCATTATAAAATGTCCCTGTATGTCTTTTTAAATCACTGTTGCTTTAAAATTTGTTTTGTCTGATATAAGAATAACTACTCCTGCTCGCTTTTGGTGTCCATTTTTGTGGAATATCTTTTTCCATCACTTTACCTTAAGTTTATGGGAATCCTTATGTGTTAGGTGAGTCCCCTGAAAACAGTAGAAATTTGGTTGCTGAATTCTTATCCGTTTTGCTATTTCGTAGTGTGTGTGTGTGTGTGTGTGTGTGTGAGAGAGAGAGAGAGAGAGAGAGAGAGAGAGAGTCTTGGTATCTGGTCAGACTGGAGTGCAGTGGCGTGATTTTGGCTCACTGCAACCTCCACCTCCTGGGTTCAAATGATTCTCCTACCTCAGCCTCCCAAGTAGCTGGGATTACAGGCACGCACCACCCCACCCAGCTAATTTTTGTATTTTTAGTAGAAACTGTTTTTCACCATGTTGGCCAGGATGGTCTCCATCTCTTGACCTCGTGATCCTCCCGCCTCGGCCTGCCAAATTGCTGGGATTACAGGTGTGAGCCACCACGCCCAGCCTATTCCATATCTTTTAAGAGGAACATTTAGGCCATTTACATTCAATGTTAGTATTGAAATGTGAGGTACTATTCTATTTGTCATGTAATTTGTTGCCTGAATAACTTGGTTTTTTCATTGTGTTACTGTTGTGTAGGTCCTGTGAGATTTATGCTTTAAGGATGTTCCATTTTGGTGTATATTAAGGACTTGTTTCAAGTTTTGGGGCTCTTTTTAGTAGTTCTTGTAGTGCTGACTTGGTAGTGGCAAATTCTCTCAGTATTTGTTTTTCTAGAAAAGACCATATATTTTCTTCATGTATTAAGCTTAGTTTTATTGGATTCAAAATTTTTAGCTTATAATTGTTTTGTTTAAGGAAGCTAAAAATAGGACCCCAATTCCTTCTAGCTTGCAGGGTTTCTGCTGAGAAGTCTTCATTAATCTGATTAAGCTTTGCTTTATAGGTTACTTGACACTTCTACCTCACAGCTCTTAAGATTCTTTTCTTCATCTTGACTTTAAATAACCTGATGACTATGTGCCTAGGCTATAATCTTTTGTGATGAATTTCCCAAGTGTTCTTTGAGCTTCTTGTATTTGGAAGTCTAGATCTCTAGCAAGACTGGGAATATTTTCAATTATTCCCTCAAGTATTGTTTCCAAACTTTTAAATTTCTCCTCCTCCTCAAGAACACCAATTATTCTTAGGTTTGGATGCTTAACATAGTCCCAAACTTTTTGAAGGCTTTGTTCATTTTTTAAAATTATTTTTGCTTGTCTTTGATGGATTGTGTTAATTCAAAAGCCTTGTCTTTGAGCTCTGAAGTTCTTTCAACTGTTTGTTTGATTTTGTGGCTGAGACATTCCAGTGAATTTTGCATTTCTCTAAGTGTGTCCTTGATTTCCAGAAGCTGTGATTGTTTTTTATTTATGCTATCTCTTTCACTGAAGAATTTTCCTTTCATATCATGTATCACATTTTGATTTCTTCAAGTTGGACTTCACTTTACATCTTATAGTCCCCAGTGTCTGTTGTTCTCATCTTTATATCCATGTGTACCCAATGTTTAGCCCCCACTCATAAGTGAGAACATGTGGTATTTAGTTTAATGTTTCTGTGCACAGTCACTTAAGAAAATGGCCTCCAGCTGTATCCATGTTACCGTAAAGTACATGATTTCATTCTTTTTTATGGCTATATAGTATTTCATGGTGTATATGCCCCACATTTTCTTTATCCAATCCACTGTTGATGAGAACTTAAGTTGATTCCTTGTCTTTGATATTATGAATAGCACTGTGGTAAACATATGGGTGCAAGTGCCTTTTTGGTGGAATGATTTATTTTCCTTTGGGTATATACTGAGTAATAGGATTGCTGAGTCAAAAGGTAGTTCTATTTTCAGTTCTTTGAGAAATCTTCAAACTGCTTTCCACACTGGCTGAACTAATTTACATTCCCACCAGCAGTATATAAGTATTCCCTTTTTCAATGCAATCAGGCCAACATCAGTTATTTTTTGACTGTTTAGTAATAGCCATTCTGACTGGTGTGAGATGAGATCTTACTGTGGTCTTGATTTGCATTTCTCTGATAATTAGTGATGTGGAACATTTTTTCATATATTTGTTGGTTGTTTGTATGTCTTCTTTGGAGAAGTATACGTTTGTGTCCTTTGCTCATATTTCAATGATGTTATTTTTTTCTGCTAGTTTATTTGTTTAAGTTTTTTACAGGTTCTGTGTATTAGACATTTGTTGGATGCACAGTTTGTGAATATTTTATTCCATTCTGTAGGTTGTCTATTTATTGATAGTTTCTTTTACTGTGCAGAAACTCTTTAGTTTAATTAGGTCCCACTTGTGAATTGTTGTTTTTGTTGCAATTGCTTTTGAGGACTTAGCCATAAATTCTTTGCCAAGACCAATGTTGAGAAGGGTATTTCCTAGGTTTTCCTCTAGAATTTCTATTGTTTGAGGTCTTACATTTAAATCTTTAATTCATCTTGAGTTGATTTTTGTGTATGGTGATACATAGTGGTTCAGTTTCCTTCATCAATACATGCATAACCAGTTATCACAGCACTATTTATTGAATAGGGAATCCTTTTCCCATTGCTTATTTTTGTCAATTTTGTCAAAGATCAGATTGTTGTAGGTATATGGCTTTATTTCTGAGTTCTCTATTCTGTTTTATTCGTCTGTATGTCTGCTTTTGTACCAATACCATGCTATTTTGGTGACTGTAGCCTTGTGGTATAGTTTGAAGTTGGGTAATGGGGTTGCTCTGAATTTGTTCTTTTTGTTTAGGATTCTTTGGGCTATAAACTCTTTTTTGGTTCATATGAATTTTAGAATAATTTTTTTCTAAGTCTGTGAAAAATGACATTGGTAGTGATAGGAATAGGGCTGAATCTGTAGATTGCTTTGAGCAGTATGACCATTTTAATGATATTGATTGATATGGTTAGGCTTTGTGTGCCCACCCAGATCTCATCTTGACTTATAATCCTCATAATCTCCATAATCGCCATGTATTAAGGGAGAGACTGGGTGGAGGTAATTGAATCATGGAGGTGGCTCACCCATGCTATTCTCATGATAGTGAGTAAATGCTCATGAGATCTGCTGGTTTCATAAGATACTCTTCCCCCTTCACTCGGCACTTCTCCTTCCTGCTGCCTTGTGAAGAAGGTGCCTTGCTTCCCTTTTGCCTTCCACTATGATTGTAAGTTTCCTGAGGCCTCTCCAGCCATGCTGAACTGTGAATCAATTAAACCTCTTTCCTTTATAAATTACCCAGTCTCAGGCAGTTCTTTATAGCAGTATAAAAACAGACATTGATTCTTCCAATCCATGAGCATGGAATGTTTTTCCATTTGGTTGTGTCGTTTCTGATTTCCTTTAGCAGTATTTTATAGTTCTTCTTGTAGAGATCTTTTAACTCCTTAGTTAAACATATTTATAGGTATTTTCAGGCTATTGTAAATGGGATTGCACTTTTTATTTGGATCTCAGCTTGAACGCAATTGGTATATAGAAATGCTACTGATTTTTGTACATTGATTTTGTATCCTGAAACTTTACTGTAGTCATCTATCAGTTCTGGGAGACGTTTAGCAGAGCCTTTAGGGTTGTCTATGTACAGAATCACATTAGTGAAGAGAGATAGTTTGACTTCTTATTTTCTATTTGAATGACTTTTATTTCTTTCTCTTGCATAATTTCTCTTGCTAGAACTTCCAGTATTACCTTGAATAGGAATTTTGAGAGTGGGCATCCTTGTCTTGGTCCAGTTCTCAAGGGGAATGCTTTCAGCTTTTGCCCAGTCAGTATAATGTTGGTTGTGGTTTGTCATAGATGGCTCTAATTATTTTGGATATTTTCTTTGTATGCTAAATTTGGTGAGAATTTTTATTATTAAGGTATGTTGGCTTTTTATCTAAAGCTTTTCTGTATCTATTGAGATGATGATATAGTTTTTGTTTTTAATTCTGTTTATTTAGTGAGTCACATATTGATTTGCATATGTTGAGCCAACTTTGCATCCCAGGAATAAAACCTACTTGATTGTGATGAATTAACTTTTTGATGTGCTGCCGGATTTAGTTTGCTAGTATTTTGTTGAAGGATTTTTTTATGTCTGTGTTCATCAGAGATATTGGCTTGTAATTTTCTTTTTTGTATCTTTGCCAGATTTTGGTATCAGAGTGATGTTGGCTTTGTAGAATGAATTAGGTATTTTAGGTTTCAGTAGGATTGGTACCAGCTTCTCTTTGCAGATATGGTAGAATTGGGCTGTGAATCCATCTGATCCAGGTATTTTTTGGTTGGTGATTGATTGATTGATTGATTGATTCAGATGGAGTCTCATTTTGTCACCCAGAATGGAGTGCAGTGGTGTGATCTTGGCTCATTGCAATCTCCACCTCCTGGGTTCAAGTGATTCTCCTGCCTCAGCCTCCTGAATAGTTGGGATTACAGGCATGCACCACCATGGCTGGCTAATTTTTGGTATTTTTAGTAGAGATAGAGTTTCAACATACTGGCCAGGCTGGTATCGAACTCCTGACCTCGTGATCCACCCATCTCAGACTCCTGAAGTGCTGGGATTACAGGCATGAGCCACCATTCCTGGCCGGTTGGTATGTTTTTTATGACTGATTCAATTTTGGAGCTAATTAACAATTTATTCATGATTTCAATTTCTTCCTTTTTCAATCTTGGAAGGTTGTGTGTTTCCAGGAAATTATTCATTTCCTCTAGATTTTCTAGTTTGTATGCACAGAGGTATTCGTAATAGTCTCTGAGGATATTTTGTATTTCTGTGAGGTCAGTTGCAACATCACCCTTGTCATTTCTGATAGTGCTTATTTGGATCTTCTCTCTTTATTTGTTCATCTAGTTAGTGATATATTAACCTATTTTATCCTTTAAAAGAACCAACTTTAGGTTTCGTTAGCCATTTGTATGAATTTTTGGGTCTCAATTTTTTTCATTTCTGCTCTGATTTTAGGTATTTCTTTTCTTCTATTATGTTTGGGGTTAGTTTTTCTTGTTCTAGTCCCCTAGGTGTGATGTTAGATTGTTAATTTGATATTTCTAACTTTTGATTTAGGTGATTAGTACTGTAAACTTTCCTCTTAACATGTTTTTTTTTTTTTTTTTTTTTTTTACTGCATCCCAGAGATGTTAGAATATTGTATCTCTGTTTTCATTTATTTCAAACATTTTTCAAATTTCTGCCTTAATTTCATTGTTTACCCAAAAGTCATCCAGGAGCAAGTTGTTTAATTTCCATGTGATTGTGTGGATTTTACAGATCATCTTAGTATTGATTTTTGTTATTATTCTACTGTGGTCTGAGTGTATGCTTGGTATAATTTTGATTTTTTTGAATTTATTGAGACTTGCTTTATGGCTGAGCATGTGGTCAATCTTAGAGATTGTTCCATGAATAGATGAAAAGAGTGTACATTCTATGGTTGTTGGGTGGATTGTTGTGTAGATATTTAGTTTAACTTTATTGCTACAACAATCTATCTTACACTGTCAGATGGGTATTGAAGTCCCCCACCAATATTGTGTGGCTGTCTAAACCTTTTCATACGTCTAGGTACTTGTTTTATTAATCTGAGTGCTCCATTGTTGGGTGCATATACATGTGGGATACTTAAGTCTTCTTGTAGAATTGAACACTTTATCTTTATGCAATTTCCCTTCTTTATCCATTTTTACTGTTGTTGGTTTAAAGTATGTTGTTGTTTTTTTTTCCGATATAAGAATAGCAACCTCTGCTCTTTTTTGTTTTTTCGTTTTCACATGTTGCAACACCCATACTCTCAAAGTAAAGTCTCCCCTTACTTTGAGGATATGTGTGCTGTAGCATGTGAGATAGGTCTCTTGAAGACAGCACAGGATTGGGTCTCATTTATTAATTCAATTTGCCACTCTGTGCCTTTTAATTGGGGTGTTTAGACCATTTACCCTCAGGGTTAATATTGATATGTAAGGTTTTGATCCTGTCATGATGTTGTTAGCTGGTTGCTTTGTAATCTTGAATGTGTAGTTGCTTTTATATGGTCTATGAGCTGTGTATTCAAGTATGTTTTTGTGGTAGTAGGTATTGTTCTTTTATTTCCATGATTAGAACTCTCTTATGAATCTCTCCTAAGGCTGATCTTGTGGTAATAAATTATCTTTTTGTTTGCTTGTATGGAAAAGATTTATTACTCTTTAACTTATGAAGCTTAGTTTGGGATAATATGAAAATTCTTGATTGGAATTTCTTTTATTTAAAGATGCTGAAAATAGGCACCCCCATCTCTTCTGTCTTGTAATATTTTGCTAAGACTGCTATTAGCCCGATGGGGTTCCCTTTGCCCTTTATAAGTAATATGACTGTTTTCTTTAGTTGCCTTTAAGGTTTTTTTCTTTCACATTGACCTTGGAAAGTCTGATGACTTTGTTTCTTGGGGATGGCCATCTTGTATAGTACAGGGATTCAGAGAATCCCTTGAATTTTCTTCTCAACCTCTCTAGTGATATTGGGGCAACTTTTGTGGACTATATTCTCAAGTATTTTTCCAATTTGCTTACTCTCTCTTCTTCTTTCTCAGGAATGCCAATGGGCATAGGTTCAGTCTCTTTATATAATCCCATATTTCTCCAAAGTTTTGCTCATTAAAAACTTTTTTTTCAATATTTTTGTCTGACTGGGTTGAATGCAAGGACCAATCTTCGAGCTCTGAAATTCTTCTGCAGCTTGGTCTAGTCTGCTGCTATGACTTCTAACTGTATTTTGAAATTCCTGTAGTAAATTTTTTAATTCCAGAAGTTCAGTTCGGTTTTTTCCTAAAATGACTATACCATCTTTCAGCTTTTGGATTGCTTTACTGTCTTCACTGAATTCCATTTCAACTTTTTCTTGAATCTCATTGAACTTTCTTGTCACCTAGATTCTGAATTCTGTCTGTCATTTCAGATATTTCAATCTGCTTAAGATCCATTTTTTGGGAACTAGTGTGATCCTTGGGAGGTAAGGAAACACTGTCTCTTTGAATTGCTGGAGTTCTTCTGTTAATTCCTTTTCATCTCATAGGACTGGTGTTTCCTTATCTTTTTGAAGTTGCTGCCATTTGGATGAGGCTTTTTGTTTTCATTTTATTTTATCCCTTGAGCGTTTGACTGTGGTGTATACTATATATAGTCACTTGGCTTTGTTTCCGGGTGCTCTGAAAGAACCAAGTTTCTGTATAGTTTCCTTAATTGTGGTTAGTTCCCTGTATTGGGTTTCACATGTCATAAGTGCTGACAGAATTTATTTCTGTTTGGTGGTGTCATTCAGACTGCAATACAGTGGACAGTGATTAAGAGTAAGAGCCAACAGATAAGCTCTTACTCAGTTGCACACCTCTTTTGTATTTTATTGTGTTTGCAACAATTCCCTGGGAAGGGTTGATGGGGAGGCAAGAGAAAGCTCCCTCACCAATCTGTTCCTGGCTGGGCTTTGTGGGACATCCTTGTAATCACTGGTATTGAACCCACATTTTCTTAGCCCCAAGAGGTGCCCTTGAGGACTGCACTCTCCTTTCTCTTAGGGCTGGCCTAAGCCAATGTTCAGGTCACCAGGAGACCCACAATACCCAAGGATCTGCTGGTCATTTGTGCTTGGCAGAGTCAGAGCATGTTGTGGGGTGTGTCTGCCAATAGTCTGGTGATGCAGTCAATCAAGAGTAGAGGATTCCCTGCGCAGAGTGGTGGTGCTGCACGTGTGTAGCTAGTGTGGCAATTGTGGCCCAGCTTTCTTTCTCTCAGTAGATGGCTCTGGGAACTGCTCAGCTTGTGCTCCCACACTGAGTCTGCCTCCAGTGTCTGCCCTGGGAGTAGGTCTAACTAGCTAGTTTTCCCAGATCACTGGGCTGTTTCTAGTGATGTGGGCCATGAAGCTCCCTGAGGCAGAAGCTGCAGTTGGCAACAGGCTGTACTCCTTCTGGACCAGACTTGCAGAGGTATGGATGCCTAGCTTCTGCACTGGTATATGAACCCATGCCTCACTCTTCCTCATGTTCTGAGATGGGGGTTGCTCTCCTGATCTAGCTCAAACAACAGATCTCAGCTCAATTCCCTTGGGCAATGTGCTCAGCTCCTGTGAGGTTGGGACCAGGTCTGCATCTTTGTTCTTTGGCTCCTTGGGGTTAAGCACTGCCTATTGTGGAGGAGTTAAATTGCTCCCAGGCTGTTGGCAAATTAATTAGACAGGTCAGTGGAAGCTGTGCTGTGCGCATCCTCTTGCAGGAGCAGCCAGGCAAGGGCCTTGGGAGGAGCTGACACATGAGAGGGAATGCAGATCAGATTTTCCGCAGTCCTGTGGGTAAGGCATCCCTTCCAGGAAGTTAGCAGAGACTAGAGTCACTCAGAGCAAGATGGAGAGCCTCGGGGGATGGGTTCCTATGATTGTGTTTTACTGCACCTGCCTCACATGTTAAATCTTCTGGGCTCTGTGGGAGTTCAAGCTCTGCTAGTGCCTACTCTCTGGGCAGTTCCCCCTGCCAATTCAAATGTATATGAGGGGGTGTAGGATTTGTGATATTCAGGATTCCAGAGGTCCATGGCAAGAGTGTTGTGCCCTGGAGTTTCTTCACTCACCCCTTAGGACCTGTTTAAGATTGAGAGCCAGTCCTCACACTCAGTCACTCTGTACAGGGTTCCCAGCTTCCTCCCTCTTTAGCTTTGGTTTCTCTGTTGTCTCTCTACTGCCTTTCAGTGTTTTTCTCAAGAAATCTGTTCAAAGTGTGGTGATTTACTTGATATTTTAGTTTCTGTTGGTGGAAGAAGTTTTTCCTGCCTGTGTCTGATTGATCAACCCCCGTGTCATTTGTGGTTTTGAAAATTAGCTTTGCTGGTTATAGTATTCTCGACTGGCAGGTTTTTTATCTGTCAGCACTTTAAATGCATCTTTCCATTCACTCCTGGCCTGTAAGGTTTCTGCTGAGAAATCTGCTATTATTGATGAGGATTCTCTTATATGTGACTTGACACTTACCTTGCTGCTTTTAGAATTATCTGATTGTCTTTGACTTTTGACAGTTTGACCATAATGTGGCTCAGAGAGGACCTTTTGGGGTTGAATCTACTTGGAAATCTTTTAGCTTCCTGGATTTGAATGCAGTTCTATCTCCCAAGACATTGGAAGTTTTAAGCTACTATTTTATTAAATAGGTTTTCTATGCCTTTCCTCATATCTTCTCCTTTTACAAATCCCATAAGGCAAACATATTTTCACTTAATCGTGTTCCATAAATGATGTAGGCTTTCTTCTTTTTAAAATTCTGTTTCTTTCTTTCATCTGACTGAGTTATTTCAAAAGATTTGTCTTAAATTCACAAATTCTTTCTTCTGCTTAATCTAGTCTATGGTTGAAACACTCCATTGTATTTTTTATTTCATTGATTGAATTTTTTACTTCCAATGTCTCTTTTTGTTTTTAAAATATCTATCTCTTTGTTGAATTTCTTATTTAGATTATGAATTGTTTTCCTCACCCCATTGAATTGTCTACATGTATTCTGTATCTCACTGAGTTTCCTTAATATTATTATTTTGTATTTTCTCTGAGACATTTTATAGATATCCTTTTCTTTGGGATCTGTTACTGAAGAATTATTGGGATACATTGGAGATGTTACGTTTCTCATTCTTAGCTTTTTCATATTTCTAGTGTCCCTTTGTTGATATCTGCACATATGTTGGAACACTCACTTTTTTGAAGTTTGTAAAGTAGCTTTTGTAGGAAAATACTTTTTCCTATAGATGGGTGTTAGTTGAGTAGGTTATTTTGACTTTGGTTTATAGTAGATTCAGTAATGTAGTCTTATTTTATTTCTTTGACTGTAAGCAATGCCAGTGGTGTCTGCAAGTGCCTCAGTGGCCTAGGTTGGGTGTTTTAAGGTTGAGGCATGGCTTTTCTGGCAGTAGGAGCCATGAGGCAGGTCAGTTCTCAGGGCCTGAAAGGGTATGTGTGGGTGTGTGGCAGCTCTGATTGTCAGGGGGCAGGGTTTCCAGTGGTGTTGGCCTCTGAGTAGGCCAGTTTTCAGGCCCTTGGCTGGAACGTACAATTCTTCTTTGACTAGAATGGGAAGACCCACTCGCAGTGGTGGGACCTTGGCAGGGCAGTCTTCACGTCTTAGGGTAAGCGGTATGTGGCAGCTCCACTTCTAGAGTGGATTTTTTTCCCACCACTACATAATAAGCATGAATACTTAACAGCCGTGATTAAAGATGAGCATAAATAAGTTAGAAAATGAAGAATGTTGCTGGGGCTTGTTTCTGGTACTGTGATAAGACTGGTCATCTTTTCCTCAACAATAAAAATCAAAACCAAAACCCAAAAAAACCAAACTGGACAAAATTGGAAAAACCAATATTTCTTGTTGACTATAGACAGACAATAAACTGAGAATAATTTATTGTTGAAATTTTCTTAGAGTATCAGGTAAAAATATGGTAGTATGTGGTCTATTTGCTGGGAGGTTGGGGGGTGGTTCATACTTCTCCCCTACAATTTAGTTGGTGATAACTATAATTTTAATAGCTTGTAATTGACCTCAAAACCTGCAGTTCTGCCACCAGAGGAGGCGGACTTGATTTTAGGCAGGGGATGGAAATTTGCAACTTTAGAACACTGCTGTATTCATTAAAATCAAGTCACTATTAACCTGAATTTGATTATGATAAAATTGCAGTAAGTTAAAGATTTATTTTGTATTTCTTAGAGCAAAGAAACCCCTCAAAAATGTGGTTAACAAAAGATATGTGAATTAAAATTTTACACTAAAAAATATCTGTTTAACCTAAGAAAAGGCAGTAAGAAAGGGATAGAGGAACAAAAGAGAAGTGAGACATGAAGAATATAAGTACTTAAATTACATTTTAAATCAGATAAGAAAAAAAGGGTTACAAAATATATGTATTCAAGTTGTTTTCATGTTTCTTTATGGAGTTAAGTTTATTGGTCCTCATGTTTCTCTATGTGTAAAGTTGCTGTCTTGTGTTCTTTTATTTCAACCTGAAGAACTCCTTTAGTATTTCTTGTAAGGTGGGTTTGGTAGTAACACATTTTCTCGGTTTTGTTTTATATTGGAACGTCTTAATTTCTCCATCATTTTTGAAGGATAATTTTGCTGGAAATAGAACTCTTGGTTGATGAGGAATTAGTTATCAATCTTATTAAAGATCTTTTGCACATGATGAATCACTTACTTTGCTCCATTAAAAATTGTTTTTGTATTCATCTTTGACAGTTTGGTTATGAAGTGTCTAATTGTGAATCTCTAAAGTTTATCCTACTTGGAATTCATTGAGTCCGAGATCTATAGATTAATATTTTTCAATAAATTTGGGAAGGTTTCAGCCATTAAAAAAAATACAATAGCTCCCCTTTGTGGTTTCACTTTTCATGAAATCATGAAAGTCCAAAATACTGAATAAAGAATTCCAGAAATAAATAAGTTACAAGTTTAAAATTGCATGCCATTCTGAGTAGTGTGATAAAATATTGTGCTGTCCCACTCTTTCCTGCCTGGGATGTGAATCATTTCTGTGTTCACCATATCCATGCCATATAGACCACCTATCTATTAGTCACTTAGTAGCTGTCTTGGTTGTTAGATTGAGGATTGCAATATTGCAGTGCTTGTATTAAGGTAACCCTTGCTTTACTTAATAAAGGCCCCAAAGTGTAAGAGTAGTGATGATGGCAATTTGGATATGCCTTTTCTTTTCTGGATTTTGGATGATACTTCTTCTCTGAGAATAATAGGTGTCAAAACCCTGCACACAATAGGTGTTTGGACTCACAATGGGCTACCAGCTTGGCTGCTATTAGTCTTTGTGGTGAGATTGTGGTAGTATTTTCCTCCCTACACATTGAAAAGACACATATCTCAGATGTATCATACTCATACATCATACTCAGATATGTCATACTCAGAGTATGAGTAGTTCTTGTCAATGTACTGTGATCAGAGGAAAAAGACATTTGTCACTTCCTGATTAAGGCAATTGGGGTGCTTTATGTCTTTTCCTGATGTAGAGAATCTGCAGACACATTTTGAAATGAAAGAGTCACCAATCTCCATCTGTTAAATCTCTATCTGCTTGGGTCTTGGAGTAGATGTGTAGATCAGAGTCTCCAGCTGATTGGTGTTAGATATAAATCATAAATGAGAGATACATTTGTTCTATTAAGCTTTTCTGAGTCTTCAGGATGGATTTGTTAGTATGTCAGACATAGACTGACATAGCTTGTCATTCTCCTCCAAACTGTACAATGGGAATCTAAAAATGTATTGAAAGGTTGATAGAATAGAATAAATATTTTTGGAAAATGTTACATCTATGCTCTTCAGTTTCTTCCTTTTAACAGTAGGGCTGGAATATAGAGTAGGCTATCTATCCCCAGACACCAGTTAGGTGAGTGGTTTTCCTACTGCTTTGCTTCAGAAAACCATTCAA
Organism: Chlorocebus sabaeus; assembly: GCF_047675955.1. NCBI lineage: Eukaryota > Metazoa > Chordata > Mammalia > Primates > Cercopithecidae > Chlorocebus > Chlorocebus sabaeus. Next base: position 29,679,551 of record NC_132914.1, on the reverse strand, counting down.
AATTCCCTAGCATTTGAGGAATATAAGGACTAGAATCTAACTCATAATGAAAATAAAAATATTTAAAGGCAAGAAGCTGGCTGAAGAGGTGCCCAGTTGTAGAGTGGGAGGAAAGAATTATAGAGGAAATAAACATCTCCTTCACCACACCTGGGGAAAAGTCAAGTATATCCTATGGAGTAGAGATACAAAACCTACAGAAGGGAGCCAAAATTGAGTCTTGAAAGTGGTCGTACTCCAGTTGTCCAGTCGGGGGTGAGAGATAATCCTAACAGAAATAATTTCTGAGGTAGAAGAGTGGGATTTAGTAATCAAGAACCACATTGCAAAGGCTATCAATGGGAGACATATCCTGAATCAAAAAACTAAATATTTATCCTGCATAATGTAGATAGAGTTTGTCTAACAATAATCACAAGACTCCTTAGTGGAAAAAGAATGAGCTTTAAAATTTGAATTCAAGATTAAAACTGTTATACAGATTGGATTGCATTTAAGAACAACTCAATAGAATGGATATAAAAAGGAAATAGTGGCAAAGAATAAATGTACTTTCTGCTTATAATTTACTGAGTCAATACCTTTAATTACTTACAGTGACACAGGAGCATTTTTTATGCATAAAAATTGCAAATAATTTGTAAGACTGAAAGTAGCCATAAAAACCTATATGTATAAATGTGTACATACTAAGGAGTATATAGGTGGAAGTGGAGCACATGATCAGATTTGCCTTTTAGAACATCATTCCTTGAGAAGTATGAGGTAAAATTGAAAGAAGTTGTATCTCTAAGTAGAATGACTAGTCAGAAGGCTATTGCAATTTTCTAAGCAAGAGCTACAAGAGCCAAAACTAAGTTAAAATTTTCGAATTAGAAAGAAAGAGAAAATTCAGGCAGTATTTGAGGGCAGAAGACATGGCTTGATTATCAATCATATATAGAAGATTTGAGCTCATACCAAGAATTCTGTCTTAAGCTGTTTACTAGATTGAAGAACATCTATGGAGAAGAAATGTGGATAGAAGGATAATTCAGTTTGTATTAGATTTGTGGTGCTGGAGTTGCCCCTGGGATGCTCAGGTGGAGCTAGATATACAGATTAGAAGTCAAGGGAAAATTCAAGACAGTGATAAAAGTTGAAAATGTAATTGCATTTGTTTTTATCTACCAAAGGTATGGATGTCATAGGACATAGTTCTAATGAGATATAATTGGAAATTCACTGGGTAAGGGATTCAGGAAAGTGTAATTGATTGAGAAAGATAGTTGTCATTTCCTTTGCCCTTCTGCCCTTTGCTACTTCCTCTTTCCTTCTACTACCTGGAATGAGATCATAAGACCTGCAGGTACAGCAGCTATTTTGTATCCATTGGCAACAGAAGAAGGACAATAGCCTGCAAGTTGGGCTTAGGAGAAAAGAAAAATGGAAAGAGACATAAGCTCTGTTGATATCACTAAAATACTCTACACCGATTAACTCAGTGTTTCTTCTTTACAGGATAAACAAATCCATAAGAAATTAATCCTTTATTGATGACATTATTGATGAGATAAATAAATATATAAGTACTTAATCCATTATTGACAAGATCTTATGTTGTTGAGAGAGGAATATAGCCAAAACTAATATAGGAATTATTAGCTCTTAGATAGTAGTTGAACAAGGTCATGACTGTAAATGCCTAAGACACTGAACTAAATATTTGGGAGTTATTAACTTACTTGTGACATTCTACATATGTTGAGTTGCTATATGTATTGGTTTATTCTCACTCTGCTATAAAAATACACCTGAGAATGGGTAATTTATAAAGAAAAGAGGTTTTATTGTCTCACAGTTCTATGGGTTATAGAAGCTTCTGCTTCTAGGGAGGCCTCGGGAAACTTATAATCATTATGGAAGGTGAAGGGGAAACAATCACATCTTCAAATCGCCAGCAAGAGAGAGAGAGCAAAGGGCAGGGGGAAAGTACTACACACTTTCAAACGACCGGATCTCATGATAACTCACTATCCTGAGAACAACAAATGAGAAATCAACCTCCATGATCTAATCACTTCCCACCACCATGATCTAATCACTTCCCACCAGGTCCCTTCCCCAACATTGGAGATTACAATTCAACATGAGATTTGGGTGGGGACACAGAGCTAAACCATATCATTCCACCCCAGCCCCTCCCAAATCTCATGTCCTTATCACATTTCAAAACACAATCATGCCTTTCCAACAGTCCCCCCAAATCTTAACTCATTCTGGAATTAACTCAAAAGTCTGAATCCAAAATCTTTCTGAGACTAGGCAAGTCGCTTCTGCCTATAAGCCTGTAAATTCAAAACCAAGTTACTTACTTCCAAGATACAATGGGGGTACAGGCATTGGGTAAATATTCCATTTCTCAAACAGAGAAATTTGCCAAAACAAAGGGGCTACAGGCCCCATGCAACTCTGAAACCCAAGAAGACAATATTAAATCTTAAAGCTCCAAAATAATATCTTTTGGCTCCATGTTTCACATCCATGCAACACTGATGCAAGGGATGGGCTCCCAAAGTCAGGGGCAGCTGTATCCCTGTGGCTCTGCAGGGTGCAGCCCTCTTGGTTGCTTTCACAGGCTGGTGTTGAGTGCCTGTGGCTTTTCCAGACACATGATACAAGCTGTTGGTGGATCTACCTTTCTGGGGTCTAGAGGAAAGTGGCTCTCTTTTCATAGCCTCACTAGGGAGTGTCCCAGTGGAGATTCTATGTTGGGACTCCAACTCCCCATTTCCCCTCCTCACTGCCCTAGTAGAGGTTCTCCATGAGGGCTCCACTCCTGCAGAAGACTTCTGCCTAGACATCCATGTGTTTTCACACATCCTCTGAAATCTAGGCAAAGGCTCCCAAGCCTCAACTCTTGCCCTCTGTGAACCCACAGGCTTAACACCACATGGAAGCAGCTGCCAAGGTTTTTGGCTTGCATCATTTGGAGCAGTGGCCTGAGACATATCTGGGGTCTTTTTAGCTACAGTTGGAGCTGGAAGGACTGGGATGCAGGGCTCCATGTTTTGAGACTATACAGAACAGCAAGGCCCTGGGCCTGGCCCACAAAACCATTTTACCCCAATTTCCTACCAAGAAAATAGGTTTTTCTTTTCTACCACATGGTCAGTCTACAAATTTTCCAAACTTTTATGCTTTGCTGTCCTTTTAAATATAAGTTCTAATTTGCATTTCTCTGATGGCGAGTGATGATGAGCATTTTTTCATGTGTCTGTTGGCTGTATGAATGTCTTCTTTTGAGAAGTGTCTGTTCATATCCTTTGCCCACTTTTTGATGGGGTTGTTTGTTTTATTCTTGGAAATTTGTTTGAGTTTTTTGTAGGTTCTGGATATTGGCCCTTTGTCAGATGAGTAGATTGCAAAAATTTTCTCCCATTCTGTAGGTTGCCTGTTCACTCTGATGGTAGTTTCTTTTGCTGTGCAGAAGCTCTGTAGTTTAATGAGATCCCATTTGTCAATTTTGGCTTTTGTTGCCATTGCTTTTGGTGTTTTAGACATGAAGTCGTTGACCATGCCTGTGTCCTAAATGGTATTACCTAGGTTTTCTTCTAGGGTTTTTACGGTTTTAGGTCTAACATTTAAGTCTCTAATCCATCTTGAATTAATTTTTGCCATCAGAGGAATGCAATCAAAACCACAATGAAATACCATCTCACACCAGTTAGAATGGCAATCATTAAAAAGTCAGGAAACAACAAGTGCTGGAGAGGATGTGGAGAAATAGGAACACTTTTACACTGTTGGTGGGATTGTAAACTAGTTCAACCATTGTGGAAAACAGTGTGGCAATTCTTCAAAGATCTAGGACTAGAAATACCATTTGACCCAGCCATCCCGTTACTGGGTATATAACCGCAGGATTATAAATCATGCTGCTATAAAGACACATGCACACATATGTTTACTGAGGCACTATTCACAACAGTAAAGACTTGGAATCAACCCAAATGTCCATCAGTGACAGACTGGATTAAGAAAATGTGGCACATATACACCATAGAATACTATGTAGCCATAAAAAAGGATGAGTTCGTGTCCCTTTTAGGGACATGGATGTAGCTGGAAACCATCATTCTCAGCAAACTATCACATGAACAGAAAAACAAACACTGCATGTTCTCACTCATAGGTGGGAATTGAACAATGAGATTACTTGGATACAGGAAAGGAAATATCAAACACCGGGGTCTATTGTGGGGAGGGGGGAGTGGGGAGGGGGAAAGGATAGCATTAGGAGATATACCTAATGTAAATGACGAGTTAATGGGTGCAGCACACCAACATGGCAGATATATACATATGTAACAAACCTACACGTTGTGCACATGTACCCTAGAACTTAAAGTATAATAAATATATATATACACACATGCATATGTATATGTTCTAGTTTCAGATAATCTATTTGTGCACACATATGAATGTAGGCTGTTAGAAGCAGCCAGGCCAAGTTTTGAATGCTTTGCTGCTTAGAAGTTTCTTCTTCGTGATACCCTCATTCATCTCTCTAAAGTTTAAACTTCCACAGATCCCTAGAGTATGGGGACAACGCTGCATGTCTTTTTGCTAAAGCATAGCAACAATGACCTTTACTCCAATTTTCAATAAGTTTCTCATCTCCATCTGAGACCTCCTCAATCTGGACTTCACTGTCCATATCACTATCAGCATTTGGTCACGACTATTCTACAATTCTCTAGGAAGTTCCAAACTTGCCCTCATCTTCCTGTCTTCTTCTGAGCCCTTCAAACTGTTCAACGTCTGCCTATTACTCAGTTCCACAGTTGCTTCCACATATTCAGGTATCTTTATAGCAATGCCCCACTTCTCTGGTATCAATTTTCTGTATGAGTTTATTCTCATATTGCTATAAAAACATATCTGAAAATGGGTAATTTATAAAGAATAGGGGTTTAATTGGCTTGTGCTTCTATGGGCTGTACAGGCTTCTGCTTCTGGGGAGGCCTTAGGAAACTTATAATCATGGTTGAAGGTGAAGAGGAAGAAAGTACATCTTCACATGGCTAGCAGGAGAGAGAGAGCAAAGATGGAGAAGTGCTACACACTTTCAAACAAACAAATCTCTGGAGAACTCACTCACTATCACAAGAAAAAGAAGCAGGAAATTTCACCCCAAGATTCAGTCGTCTCCCACCTGGTCCCTCCCTGAACATTGGAGATTGCAATTCATCATGCAATTTGGGTGGGGACAGAGTCAAACCATATTACCATGTAAGCCAAAAAATATCAGTGTTGTGTCATGATGGAGCGAATGAACAATTAAAGCAAATAAGCCTGAGAAGTCAAGCAAGATTGCACTAGTCATTTATTAGTTTACTAAATTCATTCCACAGTAGTGTGTCAGGCACTCAAAACTCAGTGAGTGGACCCCTTGGGGGCAGCTGCAAGTGGCAAAAATTCTTCTACATGGATTCTCTTAGTCATTGTGGTCGTCTTCTTGGTGAATTTGTTAAAATATACTCCTACTCTCTTTGTTTTTATGTCATATTCTCTTAACTTCATAATTTCTGGTGATTTCTTAGTCTTGAACTGAAGCCTCATTGCCATATGTGCTTCAGTGTTACAGAAGCAACATAAGCTGTCTCTGTTTGCAAGAGAAAAGGTAGCTGTGGGAGGATTAACCATCTTATGGGTTAAATTTTGTCCTCTCCAAATTCATATGTTAAAGTCCTAATCCACAGCACCTCAGAATGTGACCTTATTTAAAATAGGATCATTGAAAATTTAATAAGTTAAGTGTAGATGAGTCATGCTGGAGTGAAATGGACCTCTAATCCATTATCACTGGTGTCCTTATAATGGGGAGAAATTTAGACATAGACACACGCACATACACACACACACACACACACACACACAGAATGCCATGTGAGAATAAAGGCAGAGATTAGGACAATGTTCATTTATGCCAAGTGTATTAGTCCATTTTCACACTGCTGATAGATGTATCTGAGACTGGGCAATATATAAAAGAAAGAGGTTTATTGGACTTACAGTTCCATGTGGCTGGGGAGGCCTCACAATCATGGTGGAAGGAGAAAGCATGTCTCACATGGTGGCAGACAAGAGAAGAGAGCTTGTGCAAGAAAACTCCCCTTTTTGTAACCATCAGCTCTCATGAGACTTATTCACTACCATGAAAACAGCACGGGAAAGACCTGCCCCCATTATTCAATTAATTCCCACTGGGTCCCTTCCAAAACATGTGGGGATTCAAGATGAGATTTGGGTGGGACCACAGCCAAACCATATCATTTTATCACTGGCTCCTCCCAAATCTCATGTGCTCACATTTCAAAACCAATCAGGCCTTCCCAGAATTAACTCAAAAGTCCACAGTCCAAAGTCTCATCTGAGACAAGGCAAGTCCCTTCTGCCTATGAGCCTGTAAAACAAAAGCAAGTTAGTTACTTCCTAGATACAATGGGGCTATAGGCGTTGGGTAAATGCAGCTGTTCCAAATGGGAAAAAATGGCCAAAACAAAGGGGCGACAGGCTACATGCAAATTTGAAATCCAGCAGGGCAGCCAAATCTTAAAGCTCTAAAATGATCTCTTTTGACTCCATGTCTCACATCCAGGTCACACTGATGCAAGAGGTGGGCTTCCATAGTTTTGGACAGCTCCATCCCTCTGGCTTTGCAGGGTACATCCTCTCTCCTGGGTGCTTTCATGGGCTGCCATTGAGTGTCTGCAACTTTTCCAGGTGCATGGTGCAAGCTGTCAGTGGATCTACTATTCTGGGGTCTGGAGGACGGTGGCCCCCTTATCAGAGCTCCACTAGGTGGTGCACCAGTAGGGACTCTGTGTGGGGGCTTTGACCCCACATTTCCCTTCTTCACTACCCTAGCAGAGGTTCTCCATGAGGGACCTGCAGCAAACTTCTGCCTGGGCATCCAGGCATTTTCATATATCTTCTGAAATCTAGACAGGGGTTCCCAACTCTCAGTTCTTAACTTCCGCACACTTGCAGGCTCAACACCATGTGAAAGCTGCCATGGCATGGGGCTTGCACCCTCTTAAGCAACAGCCAGAGCTGTACCATGGCTGGAGCAGCTGGGATGCAGGGTACCAAGTCCCTAGACTGTACACAGCAGAGGGACCTTGGGCCTGGCCCTTGAAAACCACTTTTCCCTCCTAAACTTTGGGGTGTTTGATGGGAGGGGCTACCACAAAGATCTCTAACACATCCTGGAAATATTTTTTCTGCTGTCTTGGTGATTGACATTTGGTTCCTCATTACTTACGCAAATTTCTGCAGCTGGCTTGAATTTCTCCTCAGAAAATGGGATTTTCTTTTCTATCACATTCTTGGGCTGCAAATTTTCCAAATTTTTATGTCCTGTTTCTCTTTTAAAACTGAATGCCTTTAACAGCACTAAAGTCACCTCTTGAATGTTTTGCTGTTTAGAAATTTCTTCTGCCAGATACCCTAAATCATCTCTCTCAGATTCAAAGTTCCACAAATCTCTAAGGCAGGGGCAAAATGCTGCCACTCTCTTCATTAAACTAAACACGAGTCACCTTTTCTCCAGTTCCCAGCAAGTTCCTCCTATCCAAATGAGATCACCTCAGCCTGGACCTTATTGTTCATATCACTATCAGCACGTTTGTCAAAGCCATTCAACAAGTCTCCAGGAAGTTTCCAACTTTCCCACATTTTCCTGTCTTCTTCAGAGCCCTCCAAACTGTTCCAACCTCTGCTTGTTACTCAGTTCCAAAGTTGCTTCCACATTTTCTTTTTAGCTATGCCCCAGTCCTGGTACCAATTTACTGTATTAGTCTATTTTCATGCTGCTGGTAAAAAGATACCCAAGACTGGGTAATTTACAAAAGAAAGAGGTTTATTAGACTTACAGTTCCACATGGCTGAGGAGGTCTCACAATCATGGTGGAAGGTGAAAGGCACATCTCACATGGCAGAAGACAAGAGAAGAGAGCTTGTGCAGGGAAACACCCTTTCAAAAACCATCAGCTCTCATGAGACTTATTCATTATCACAAGAATAACATGGGAAAGACCTGCTCCCATGACTCAATTACCTCCCACAGGGTCGCTCTCCCATAACACGTGGGAATTCAAGATGAGATTTGGGTGGCGACACAGCCAAACCATATCACCAAGGAGCATAATAGAATTCCAGAAAAACACCAGGAGCTAGGGGAGAGACATGAAAAAAAAGTTCCCCTCACAGCCCTCCGAAGGAACCCACCTGCAGACACCATGATCATGGGCTTATAGTCTCCATATCCAAGAGCAAATAAATTTCTGTTGTCCAAGCCATTCAGTTTGTGATACTTTGTTATTGCAACTCTAACAAACTAATACAGAGGCTTTAGTTTCTTTCCCTTGATATTGCAATATTCTTCCTATTCTTTACTTTTGCTTTTCTTTTTCTCCACAGAGTCCCAGGATTTCTTGGGATTTTCCTTTCTGATCAATTTTCCAAGGAATATTCTGTTTAGGGGCCCACGTTGCGCTGCATTTATATTTCAAAACCAAAGTTCATTAATGGTTTTCCTCTTGATGACTAAGTTGGAAAGGTTGATTTAATCCATTCTTTAAAGTGTAATTCAACATTTATTTATGTCTCTACTCATTCTGCTGGATTCTCAGAGTGTGTAAAAATGAACTGCTGTAGAGGTTGTATGGTTTTGATGAAACATTTATACTCAGAATTAAAAAGGATTGTTTCAATACTATCCCTTTCCTATTTAAAGCAAGTAAGAGTGTACTTAGTTATCATCAGCTTAAACTGAACAGAGGGTACATTCTAGAAGAAGCTTGGTAGAGGGGTGTGGGAGGGGAAGTTTGTGTTACATTTTGGAGTTTATGATGAGTATTGATTTAGGTAATAGAGAGCTAGACACAATTTGGAAAGGATGAGAACAGAAGTTTAAAAGTGTGATATCACTGTACTTTATGCCAAGCAAGGATATTCTGTCCTCTTTAGAGAACAGTATGACTGAAAGAGGGGTTCAGCCAGTGGTCATCTGCATCAGAGCAATACCAAAAACAACCAGGATTTGCACACACTCTACAGGGCCCAGCCAGGCCACAGAAAAATCTTCGCCTATTTTTATATGGATGCCTACACCATGCACAAAGCCATATTAAAGGAAAATAAATAACAACCTATGTCTGCTGTAGTTTAACACAATTCAAGCCACATTTATTAATGCTTCTGTATGGCATGTATGGTGCCAGTTCTGTGAATATGAATAAGGCTTGGGCCATGCCTTATTCGGTTCACAGTCTGGTGAGGAAGATCAAAAAGTCTTCATGGAATATGTCAGACTTGACAATATATCAAGAACATGGATCAAATCATATTGGTCTTTATATTCTCAATACTTACAATAATACTGTGGGGGGAGTATTATTATGCCAAGTACTCAGATGAGAACATAAGGGTCACACAGCTGCCAAATGTCAGAGAGGAGATTTGAGCTATTAGCCCAACACTATATAATCTTCCTTGAAACTGAAATGGGGGGAGTCTGATGGTTTGTAGCCAGGGAAATGGTGTGTTCTGGCTTGTTTTCAGCTAGGTGGAATAAAAAATGGAGGGTGGCAACTTTGTACCAAGACTATCTAAGCCAAATCCACAACCAACTCAGAAAACACACATCTCTGATACTCTAATTCTATTAAATTGGTTTGAAGGAAGGTATTTGGTTTATAAATGCTGAACGTATAAACTTTTGGTACCATTGAATGTAGAAATCATCCATATAGAAAATACATGTATTCGTAAGTATTTTAAGTTAATATAGGCCCATGGACATACATCTGGAAGTAGGATTTTTAATACAGTTTTCCTTGTTTTGTGCCATTACCCCATAGGGCTTAATTCCAAAATCAGGCAACCAAAAAACACGTAAGGATTGAAGTGCCATTTTTTAATGGAGGTTCTAACAAAAAGTAGGACTTTTAAAGTCTGTATTCTCAAACACAACATTTTACCTTCTAAAAGAGCCCTAGAGTTTAATGTCTTAAGTCTCATTTTGAAATAATTACTGTTCTGTGCTTTTATTCACAGACAAGAATGCTCATATTGATAAGTGGCAATTCAAGAGGACATTCGTTTTCTGGATGTCAAAAGCTGCAAAAGGAACATATTTTGAAGTGCTTTCAAAATGTTAGTAATGACACTCTCTGCCTTTCACCTTCAGTTTTCCATGAAGTCAAATGTATTATTCCAGCTGAGCAACTTCCTACAAGTCTTCACAGCTCACCCAGACCCTCAACAATCATAGGAACACAACAGGTATTGGAAATAATTAGAGGTGAAGAAAATGAGAAATCTTTTTAAATGCACTTGTAGCAACACTACAACCTGAGTGGTGACTAGACCTTTCCCAACAGCCAAATTTTATTGTTCTAGTTACTTCTTTCAGAAATTATGTTCATATTCTGTTTTGTCTATATTGTTCCCGGGGTAAGGAAAAAATAATACTATATGGACACTTTTTCACATATCCTCCTGTTTCCCCTAAAAGACAGTTGATTTTAAAGTTGTATTATTATTTCTTATACTGTTGCTGTTACTATTGTTATTGATAATGAAACACACCGTTAATCTGACACCCTTTAAAATCACACCTGGTAAGGATTTGCAGACATATGTGGAAAGACACAGTGGCTCAAAATTTCTATGACTGTGCAGTAAGCACTAGTAATCTCTAGTCAGGGGACTGGTGGGTGAAAGGAAGAACTTAGAATGAAATCTGTGTTATCAGTCACTATTTTCCTTAAGAGAAAGAAACAAATGAAACCATGAAAAGAATGACAGCAATGTGTTACTATTTTTTGTCAGTTTAATAGTATTTTGGCCCTATAAAGAAAACTGTGGCCACTAAAATTTCATTTCCACAAAGAGAAAGACAGCATTTCCTGGGACACGAATCCTGGAGGAATAGTTCCTTGGGATAATAATAGGTATTATAATGAAAAAACATATGAGAAGTTATTGTAAAGGTTTAAACAAAATTAAATGGATCTCATTGGGACAGAACTTCTCAGAGTTTTTAATATACTAATATGCATTATGACACTTCAAGAAGAGGATTTAGTATGTAGCATTTCTAAAATTCATCTTTTTTATGGAGGATGCTTCAAGGTCTTTGTTCTTCAAAACGTATTAGTGCTCATAACAGAAGATATTTCATTTTGGTATAAGAAATGACTTTACACCATCTCTTGAATCAAAGTTGTTATACCGTTGATATAATTGAGATTTACTTTGACTATTGGCATATCAGATTTTTTCGTATTCTTTTCAGAATCTTTATAGACTAATGTCTCATTCAAATGCAGAAGGTAGAAGACATCGCAGCTGGTTGTCTTTATTTAGCTGGCTGCACCATAAGTTTTATTGTATCTACAAAGAGAGTTTATAAATATCTAAAAGGTTGCTATGGTCTTTTGCTAGCAATGGCCCCGAGGGAAGGACAAGAAATAATTAAAGCAGGAGGTTTAGGGAAAATCATTTTAAAAGGCAGATCAGTTTACTGAAGGACCATGTGCACTCTGCCATTAAGGGAGGGTTGTAGTTCCATGTAACTTGCTTTAACATCTTATGAGTGTTCTTGCACTATATTTTTAGATGAAAGTTTTGTGTTGGGTGATGTGTTCAAACAAAAAATATGGAACACATGGCAATTGGTTAAAATTTGTGACAGGAAGGTCGACATTTTTAAAGAAGTCCTACCAACATATTGGAACCCCAATGATTCCAAAGAATTGTTACAAAATAAAAGAGAAGACTCTTGTTACATGATGACCTTCTCTCTTAAAACCTCATTACGAATATATCTTCTTTCAGCTTTCCAGGAGATGGTATGTATGCTACCAAAAACATTAGGAATTCAAAAGTTGATGTGTTCCCAAGTAGTAACAATTTCCGAGGGAAATATTCCCAGAGTAAGCATCTCCTTGCCCAATGCATTCCACAAAGCATCTTTAGAGGCTTTTAAAATTGTATTCCAAGGTTTTTGATTAAATGGCCATGTAGAGTGTTGAAATCACTTTAAAAGGGTGAGAGGCTAAAGAATAATTTCGTAACTTAGAATCCAGGCCTCCTGGGAATAAATGTTTCCTTGATACAGTCTTCATTCTTCTAAAGCGATTTATTGCTTTTAGGATATCTGGAAAAGCATGTGAAATATTTAAATCAGTTTTACAGTATATTAATACTCTTCTTTCATACTCTTTGCATTTGAGAAGAAAGATACTCAGTATTTTAATTTATTTTTTGCTTCTCTTGTACATGAGGCGTATTTCAGAGACTTTTCTCCCCTAGAATCTTTGCTATTTACAGGCAGATCTGCTCAATATTTTATGCTCAACAATATATGGTCACTGGCTCCCAATCTGTAATCAACTATTTTTTCTAAGCATAGAATACAAGAAAATTATAAAATATATATCATGAACTTACTGGGTAGAATATCAGTAAAACTCAACAATGACAAAAAATCAGGCTTAGATTTTTAGAATGTGAGAATTAGAAAGGAAATTTGATATTAGGTAGTTCAATTATCATTACACAGCAAGAAAACTTAACTTTCCTGAGATTAAATGAGTCTTCAGCAAAAAATTACAGTTAGTTTCAGAGCTCTCTTGTTTTTCAGGCTAGTGGATTTTTGATAGATCATTTGACTTCCTATAATATGTTTGCTCTAAACCTACTTTAGCTTAATTCTTCACTCCACTCCCAAATTCTCAGAATGCTCAAGGAAATAAAATTATTCAATTATTTTATTAACACTACAGTAATGGGTCTACTGGCATGAATCTGTGTTCTGCTTATATTATCCTAATTAAGCTTGGAGGGATCAGCCTGCTCAAAATAATACTCATACACAGGCCCTTTTTACAAATTACTATGAGAAGAGTTCTTTCTCTGTCTTTATATTCTGGCCAACAGAATCCTAAGAAAAATGTTATTTGGTTCACTCAGATTCAGACACTAGTGACTAAAAACAAGTGTACTTAGGCTGTCAAGACTTTATGTAAATTTTAAAAGGACCAAAGCAATACCGTGGAATATTCTACTTTTAGCTTAAACATACATGCGTAGTACATACGATAACTGCGAATGTATACAAACATCACTGGCAACTGAGTTTATCAAGAACTATCAAACCCCCTTTTTGGGGTCCGTGTGTTTCCTAAACAAAGGAATGAACACACAAGACAACACAAGACAAGACAAACATGGCGGCCGCCTCGAGTGGCACGCTCTGCTTTATTTTATACAGTTGTTTGTGGAATGTTGCCAAGTCACAAGACACATTGTTGTTTTTCTGACCTTTCCCTGACTTTCTGGATTTTCAAGATGTTTACACATAAACAAGCCCCCAACGCCCTGCTTCCTTTGCAAGAGCAGGACTTATCGGGAACGCCCTGCCTCGTTTGCGAGAGCAGGAATTATCGCGAACACCCTGTTTGCGAGCACCTAGTCCTCTACACCCCCTCACTAGGGGAAGATTAGAAACTTAACTAGAAATGGGAAAATGTCTCTCCCAGTTTGTCTCTGCATCTTCTCTATCATCTCTCATATTGATTCTTTATTCTCTACTGATTCTCTTTTGTTATGACATATTTTAGCCAAAGATTCATACTGAGTCACAGTTGCATATCAGGTCTTTCATCATTCTTTCATTCAAAGATGTAATGAGTGCCTATATGTGCTCACACTGGACTAGGTAGTGGGGATAATAAGGTGAACACGTTACACATAGTCCTTAATCTCAAGGCATTCACATTGTAGTGAAGTATAGAACTTGAGTAACTCAAAATTTATAGCTTTTCCCACTGAGATCTGTTTCATTAACTTCTTCTTTTTTGTGTGGTCTGTTAGGGACTTGATACTCCATCTAAAATACACACTTATGGTTTTATCTCTCCACCAGGGAGACCTGATAAATGAAATGACTAAAACAAAAATGAATTACATTTTTTTGAGTTTGGAGGAAATATTTTGAGCTCACATTTTCATTTTCAAGACTTATTGTTAAGTTCATCGAAAGCCTTCACTTGCAAATTACATAAAGAGAAAGGTAAAGGAACAAATCAGTCCTCTCACTTTTAAGCCACCTCCTATTAAAATTTACTTTTCAAAATGGTTGACCTTATAGACATAAAATTGGGCCTCATTTATGCAAAGATTACTTACTCAGAAAACTCTGCTAACGGTTTCCAAGTACCTAGAAGAATGCCTACTAACAGACAAAACTGATTTTGTGGTCTCTGTGCCACAGGTCATGCATGATACCCATAAAAGAGATTGTCCGACAGTCAATGAAAGTCCATCGTACTTATACTTTGCCTTTGATTTTAACATATTCAATTAGTTTGTTTCCCAATCTACACCAGCTTGTATGTAACAATTCAGGAGAAGCAGTTTTGTAGCTAGGTCCCAGGGAAGCAGTGAGATTTGACAATCTGATAATACAATGGGAAAGGAAGAACAAACAAAAAACAAACAAACAAAATCTGGCTTAAGAGCATCAGTCTGAGGAGATTTGTTGCTATGTGGCCAAAGGCTGTATTCACTTCAACACCCATGAGATTATCTTGACCTTATTGCATAATAAAGAAATGGATCAATTCATTCAACACACATTTTTAAAGAACCTAATACAGGTCTGGGATTGGGAAAGCAAAGAGAAGTGAAAAGTCCTTAATGCTCTTGAAAATGTTACAGACCGATAGAGAACCCAGAAACAAATCCACACACCTACAGTGAACTCAATTTCAGCAAAGGTGCCAAGGAGGAAAAGACAGTCTCTCTAATAAATGATACAGGGAAAACTGGATATTCATATGCAGAAGAATGAAACTAGATCCCTGTCTCTTGCCATTTACAACAATTAAATCAAAATGTACCAAAGATTTAACTCTAAGACCTCAAACTATGAAGTTACTACAAGAAAACAGGGAAACTCTGCAGGACATTTGGCTGGGCAAAAATTTCTTGAGTAGTACACCACAAGCAAAGACAACCAAAAGAAAAAATGCAACCAAAGCAAAAATGGACAAATGGAATCACATAGAATTAAAAAGCTTCTGCCCAGCAAAGGAAACAATCAACAAAGTGAAGAGCCCCAATTCACAGAATCAGAGAAAATATTTGTGAACTACCCATCTGACAAGGGATTAAAAACCAGAAAAATAAGGAGCTCAAATAACTCTACAGGAAAAAATAATCTATTAGGTTGTTGCAAAAGTAATTGTGTTTTTTGCCATTACTTTTAGTGGCAAAACTGCAATTGCTTTTGCACCTACTTAATAGTAATCTAATTTAAATAATAGGCAAAATATCTCAATAGACATTTCTCAAAAGAAGACGTACAAATGACAAACAGACATATGCAAAAGTACTCAACATTATTGATCATCAGGGAAATGCACATCAAAACTACAATGAGATATCATCTCACCCCAGTTAAAATGGCTTTTTTTTCTAAAAGACAGGCAATGACAAATGCTGGTGATAATGTGGTGAAAAGGGAACCCTCGTGCACTGTTGGTGAGAATGTAAATTAGCACAACCACAATGGAGAACATTTTGACAGTTCCTCAAAAACCTAAAAATACAGTTGTGATATGATCCAGCAATCCCACTGCTGGGTATATACCCAAAAGAAGGGAAATCAGTATATTGAAGAGATATCTACACTCTCATGTTTGTTGCAGCCACTATTCTCAACAGCCAAAATTTGGAAGCAACTCAAGTGTCCATCAATAGATGAAAGGATAAAGAAAATATGGTACTCACACACAACGGAATACTATTCAGCCATAAAAAGCATGAAATCTTGTCATTTGCAATGACATGGATAGAACTGGAAGTCATTATGCTAAGTGAAATAAACCAGGTACAGAAAGACAAACATAGATGTTTTCATTTATTTGTGAGATCTAAAAATCAAAACAATTGAACTCATGAAAACAGAGACTGGAAGGATGGTTACCAGAGGCTGGAAAGTGTAGTGTGTGTGGTGTGTGTGTGTGGTGTGTGTGTGTGTGTTTGTGGCAGGGGGGTAGGGGAGGAGTTGGGGATGTTAATAGGCCCCCAAAATAGAAAGAATGAATAAGACATAGTATTTACTAGCACAACAGGGTGACAATGGTCAAAAATAATTTAATTGTACATTTTAAATTAACTGAAAGTATAACCGAGTTGTTTATAACACAGAGGATAAGTTCTTGAGGGGATGAACACCCCATTTTACGTGATGTGATTATTATGAGTTGCAGGCTTACATCAACATATTTCATATACCCCATCAACGTATACACCTACTATGTACCTACAAAAATTAAAATAAAAGCACTTAAAGAAAATTTTACAGTCCAGCTGGGATGACAAAAACCTAAGCAAATATAATAGGAAAAGATAGAAAGTAGAATGGGTGTACAAAGAGGGAAGAAACTGATTTGTCTTGAAGACTTAATGGATAACTAGTAATTGAACTTGGTCTTAAAAGCCAGCTGGGGACTTTCCAAATTGATAATAGAGGAATGGATATAATAGGAAGAAGATACAGTCTATGAGAAGGCATAGAGTCATGACAGAGCATGTTATCTGTGGTTAGCAGAATTCTAAGATGGCCCTCAAGATTCTCACCCTTGCTGGATGTGCCGTTCCTCCTGAATGTGAGCAGGATGTGCCTATGAATATGATGGGATACCAGTCACATGACTATGTTGTATTATTGATCAAAAGGAATATTACAGTTGCAATTAAGGTTCCCAATCAGTTGCCTTGGAACTAATAAAAATGAAGTTTGTCATGGGAGAGTCTAACCTAATCAAGTAAGCCCTTAACAGAAGTCTAGAGGTTCAAAAAGAGAGAGATTCTCCTGTTGTCATTTTTGTTGTTGTTGCTGTTGTTGTTTCTTTTTTTTTTTTTTGAGACAGAGTCTCACTCTGTCACCCAGGCTGGAGTGCAATGGTGTGATCTCAGCTCACTGCAACTTCCGCCTCCCGGGTTCAAGCAATTCTCCTGCCTCAGCCTCCCAAGTAGCTGGGACTACAGGTACATGCCACCATGCCTGGCTAAGTTTTTGTATTTTTAGTAGAGATGGGATTTCACCATGTTAGCCAGGATGGTCTCCATCTCCTGACCTCGTGATCCGCCTGACTCAGCCTCCCAAAGTGCTGGAATTACAGGTGAGAGCCACCGCACCTGGCCTTGTTGGCCTTTAGAGAGCAAAATGTCACGTTATGTGTGGGGCCTCTGACACATTGTGTGTCAGAGACCTGACAGCTGCCCCTGGGAGATGAGAGTGGCCCCCAGGCAACAGTTAGCAATAAAACAGGTACCTCAGTCATACAACAGCAAGAACATAGATTCGACAAACAACCTGAAGGAATTTGGAACCGAATCATTCCCTAGTTCAGTTTCCATATGAAAAGACAGCTGCCCTAGGTTTTCATTTCACCTCAGTGAGACCCTGAGTGGAGAATCCAGCTAAAATGCATCAGACCCCTGATCTACAGAAACTGTGGGATAATATATTTGTGTCATACGAAGCTGCTAAATTTCTGAAAATGTGTTATGCACCAATAGAAAAATGAATACAGCATTCTTGGGGAACAGAAAGTCAGTTAAAATTTCTGGATTGGGGGTAGGTAGATAACACAACAGGAGAAATACAGATGAGGACAAATAATTAAGGATCTGAAGCATCATGGAAAGATTTGTTCTGTGGGCCACAGGGAACTGTTTAAGGTAGTCAATGGAAAGGTAAAGGGTGCCAATAACAAGTTTGTGCTTTAGAAGATTAATGCTATCCAAAGTGACAAAGATGGATTGGATAAGAGAGATGATGGAAGAAGGGAACTGAGGTGGACTGTGCTAAAATAATCCTAATAAATGTTTATGAAAGTTTATTGAAAGGCCATAACAGCAGTGAGGAAGAAAAGAAGATTAGAAAGATATTTAGAAGGTAAGATCAACCTGATGACTGATAGGAGACCAACATGAAAGAGGAAGATTAGTGAAGAATGATTCAAACGTCCTTGCCTCAATGATATGAGAATAAGAAAAGATAAACAATTAGAGAGAGGACTCACTTTGTATTTTGAAAATGGCACGTTTTAGTTGATTGCAGTACTTCTAGGTGGTTAAGAAGGAACTACTAGGCAGTTAAAAATGTAGTTCTGGACTCTGGAACAAGGTGAAGGCTGGAGCTTTGTTTGGATAGTTATCAGTAGAGTTTGAAGCACAGGAATAAATGAGATAATTCATGAAGAAGATGTACTCGGAAAATATGATGACAGATTGAACTTGGAGGGACATCAACATTTAAGTGTACAAATAAGAGGAGCAGGGGAGGAAAATAAGAAATTGTTTTAATAATAAGAATAAAATCTAGAGAAAATCATATCTTTAAAGCTAAGAGAGGAAACATTTTCAAAGAAATGAAGATTGAAGATTGCCACATGTTAATTGGTAAGTAGAGTAAGCATTAAAGGAAAGCATTTGGGTTTAACAATAAGAAAATCCTTGGCCCTGTTAAGAACAGCGTTACCTTAGTAAGAGAGTTGCAAAGCAATGGTGGATGATAAAGTTATAGCGCAGTGGATTTTAAGAAGGAATGGGGAGAGATACATAGTGGAATAAAAGGACTACAATGAATTCCTTTTAAATAACTGGGCAACAAGGGATTCCTCTCAGTGGAAACTAAGGGAAAGGACAGCATTTTTATAAGTACAAAGATAACCCATAGAATGGGAGAAATTATTCACAAATCATATATCTAGTAATGGCTTCTGTTTAGAATATATAAAAAACCCTCACCACTCAGTAATAAAAAGACAACCACATTGTCTGTTCAGATCTTTTTGGATTCCAAATTTGTATATCTTTCCAAAGATATACATATGGCCAATGAGCACACACACAAAATGCTCGACATCACTACTCATCAGAGAAATGCAAATCAAAACCACAATGGATGACTAGAATTAAACAGTCGGGTAACAAGAGTTGGCAAGGATGTAGAGAAATTAGAACGCTCATATACTACTGGTGGGGATGTAAAATGGTGCAGCCACTTTGAAAAGCAGTCTGGCAGTTCTTTAAATGATTAAACACAGAATCATTATATGACCTAGCAATTTCCTTCCTAGGTATATATCAAAGGGGAATGAAAATTTATGTCCACACTTATGGATACAAAACATATACACAAATGTTTATAGCAGCATTATTTAAAAGAGTCAAAGGCAGAAACAACCCAAATTAATGGAAAAATGGATTTTAAATTTGTGGTGTATTCACACAATGCCAATATTACGTGGTCTTAAAGAGGAACAATAGCCAGATACATGCAACAAATGATGAACCTTGAAAACATTATGCTGAGTCAGAAAAGCCGGCCACAAAAGACTATGTATTGTTTGATTCTGTTCATATGGAAGTACAGAATGGGGAGATTTTATAGAGTCAGAAAGTAGATTAGTGTTGCTTTAAGCAGGGATAGAGAAGTGCAGGAGTGCAGTGCCAAAGAATAAGCAGGGAAAATGGTGAATGGGTATAGGTTTCTTTCTGAAAGTGTTCTAAAATTGACTATGATGATGATTGCAGAAAAATGTGAATATTCTAAAAACTCATTGAATTGTATTATTTAAATGGGTGAATTGTACTTCATTAAAGCTGTTTTTAAGAAAGAAATTTAAAAGAGAGATTCAAGATAGATAGGGTTGAAAGGAACATTTCTTTTAGCTTGTGAGAGATTCCAGTATGTTTGCATTTGGAGGGGAAAGAGTTGGTGGCTATTCATGGAGATTGATGGCCATGATGATAACTCTGAATCATCAGAAAAGGTCAAATCCTGTTCAATA
This sequence comes from Chlorocebus sabaeus, assembly GCF_047675955.1. Taxonomy (NCBI): domain Eukaryota; kingdom Metazoa; phylum Chordata; class Mammalia; order Primates; family Cercopithecidae; genus Chlorocebus; species Chlorocebus sabaeus. Next base: position 29,659,623 of record NC_132914.1, on the reverse strand, counting down.
TGTAATATCTTTTAGAAAGAGTTCCAGTAAAAACATCTAGATGAAATTGACTCCTTTGAACACGAAACTTGCTTTCTTTTGTAGGAAAATTAATTTGTGAGGAACATGCATTCCCTCAATGATGATGGACAAATGAGGTGTTACTCTAACTAGGGGAATAATGAATACCAAAAAAGTGTCTTTCTGCAAAATTATTTTTTACTTCTAAGGTTTTGAGGAAATTTTCTGGGTTATGAAAAAAGAAAAAGAAAAATGTACCAAATGTCATGCTTCTGGTACAGTTTTTAATGAGACCTGGATTAGCAGCTAGCTGTCTCACTCATTAGATGTAAAGGTTATACAGTTAGGCTACAAACCTGTTTCACTGCTAAATCAAGAATGGAAGGCCTACAGTAGCCACCTATCCAGATAATAGATTTTAACTAGGATAAGTTCTGGTATTCCTTGTGTTTCAGCCAAAATCTTTTCTGTCACCATTGTGTTTCTCTTTTGAAATTGTGTTCAGCATTATTATTGCTTTTATTTATTTTTTTACAAAGTACTTCATTACTCTTCAGTGCCTGCAGTTGCAGCACATTGCCTGGATATTAAAAACAGATTGTTAAACACTTGCTGGCAAAACCCCAGAGGATCTATGTGGATCTATTTGTTTTAAAATTCATTAAAATTCTCTGGATGCAGATTAATTTTGCTTGTTCAATATTTTTTATTGTTTCACCTGCTGTTGAGTAGAAGCTGCAACTGGAAAAGTTTTTGTTTTGTTTAAGTTACCAAGTTCTATCAAAATTGTTTGAAAGTTCCTAAACATTTTTTTTTACTGGAATGATTTGCTTTGAAATAACCCACCACCCTCAGGAGGGGGTTACTCACACAAGGTATCCAGATGTCTTGGGTAAGGAGCAAATATTCAGCATCCTTAAGGAAGGGCAAGAGCACTTGGAACTTGGCAGGAGCTCAGCCCATTAAGAGAAGAGACTCTCCACTCCTCTGTTGACGACCAAGGAAAATGGTCTGCTGGATTCCGAGTGTGAGAAAAGGCAGCTGAACCTTGTATTTGATGGAATAAGCCAGGCAAAACAATTTGCCTAGTGCTACAAGGGCGAGCCAGATCAGAGCATCCTGTGAAAGGAAGTCTGAAAGGGACAGGGATTCATTTCTGGGAAAGAGCATCATCACAGCAAACTGCTTAATAAATAAGTGCTGTTTTTTTCTTGATTTGGATTTGAGTTTCAATGTAGAGAGGTCAAGTGATTTTAAAAAACCAACCAACAAACAAATAGAAGAAGGGGTTCTGGTTTAAATAAAAATGATGAGCTTCAATTTGGTACCTATTCAGAGAAGAAAGCATCTGAGAGAGGAAAAGAAATTATTAGGGATTTTTGGAGGAGTTTTTTTTTATACCAAATATGAAAATGGGCCTATCCTGCTCTTCCTCTAAGATTTACCACGTAACCCTCCTGCGTTTCTACTATGAGACCAGAAATTCTAAATAAGCTCCTTCTTGTGTCCTCAGAGGTCAGATCAATAGATACGAACTAAAAGAGGCCTGAATTCTATAAAGAATTTTGTTATCCAAAAGCACAGATCCATTGATATGAATCTCTATGTTGTCAATATATTAATATGAGAATGGAAAAGACACAGAATTAGGGCTACAAAAACTTTAGTTGGAATCACTGTTCCTCAGTTAGTAGCTGAGTGGCCATTAACCTCTTTAAGCCTCAGTTGCTTTATTTTTACCTCTGTTTCCTCATCTATAAATTGGGGATAAAATATTATCTGATGTACTTCAACAGTCAACTGAGACATATGCATATATCATATATATGTTACATATACATATATATGAAAGCTCTTCATAGGTAGCAAAACATATTAATACTTACGTTAACTAGAAAATATCCTTGAACATTTTTAATCCAAATTTACAAAGCCAGGATTTGAACATACGGCTATGTGATTCCACAGTTTGTTCTTTTTTTTCCCCCAAATTTCCTTGTTAGTTAATCAGCTTTCAATGAATATTTACAACACACAAGACTTTTTTTTTTGAGGGCTACCAAATGGAAGCAAATGTAGATAATGTTTTCAAGGAGCTGATAGTTTATTCTAGAAAACAAGACATAGGTACAAATTATCTACCCCCATGACTTACAAAATGATGAGTCTTAAGAGATGTCAATTCAACTGAGTGTTTGATAATTACCTACTATACATCTGCAATGTGACAGGTACTGTGTTGCCTGGGGACATAATGATAAGCAGAAGTAGATGTGTTTAATTTTCCTGCCAGTTTGGAGCTGATAGTCTAGAGGAAGAAGACAGACATTGATCAAATAAATGCAAAATCGCAACATTTATAAGGGCTTAAAAGCAAAGATACTTGGAAAGTGGTAGATGACTCAGAGAAGAAAGACTACCTCCAACAGATAATTTAAAAACTGTTTTATAGAATAGAGCTCATCCGAGCTCAGCCTTTTTTTTTTTTTTTTTTTTTTTTTTTTTTGAGACGGAGTCTCGCTCTGTCGCCCAGGCTGGAGTGCAGTGGCCGGATCTCAGCTCACTGCAAGCTCCGCCTCCCGGGTTCACGCCATTCTCCCGCCTCAGCCTCCCGAGTAGCTGGGACTACAGGCGCCCGCCTCCTCGCCCGGCTAGTTTTCTGTATTTTTTAGTAGAGACGGGGTTTCACCGTGTAGGCCAGGATGGTCTCGATCTCCTGACCTCGTGATCCGCCCGTCTCGGCCTCCCAAAGTGCTGGGATTACAGGCTTGAGCCACCGCGCCCGGTCCGAGCTCAGCTTTTGAAGATAGGTAAGATTTGGATTTACAGAGTAGAAGGGAAAGTTGTCTCAGACAGAGGATACATGCAGTATGAGACAAATAATAGGTTTAGTCAAAAATTAGTCTTTAAAAGTGTTTGAAGGAATTGAAAGTAAATCCATTTGTCTACAAGGTTTAGAAAAATAAAAATTGGCAAGTATGTTGCAACCAAATTGTGAGGGTTTTGAATGCCAGGTTAAAGAGTTTAGATATTATTGTGTGTCCATCAGAAAAAAACTGTGGAGTTTTATAAATAGTAGGGACATGTTAACATTGTATGTATGTTAATTAATACTTTTGGACTTCAATTTGTTTATCTATAAAATCATGTGAATAATATTAATCATCAGATGGAACAGTAATAATGAATGTTTTATTAAAGAAGCAAATAGATGCATTAAGTTTCTTTGTGAAAAAAGAATGACCTTCTATTTAAGTATAGAATGTTAGGGCTGCATATAATCTTAGCGACTTAGTGAGCAGTGGGTTTTACAAGTTAAGAAGTTGAAGTCCAGAGAGATTAGACTCAAGTGCGGCCAAACAACTAATAAGACACATAGTCCAGATGTCCTGCTTCCCAGGCCAGGGTTTTTTCACCACTTCATGGAGCCTCTTACTTTTAACACTTCTGTTTACTTAGGAAAATGATACTCTTTTTGCAGCTGGGTTTGCCCAACCCATAACAGCCTTGTACTACTTTACACCATGTAGTGAAGGAGAGATGCCTTCTAACACTGGATGAGAACAGCTGGGTGTAGGTTATTAGATGCAGGGTTTTAAACAGATCCTCTACTGTGTCCATCCTATAATTTTGTCCCATGTCTTAGAAAATTAAATAACTAATGGGAAGAAACCACAGAGAACTGAGAAGCCACTCAGGAAAGACCTCATTCTAAGGAAAAAAAGAAGCCAAGATGCACTCACTCGGATCAAGTTGCATAAATCAGGTCTGGGAGAGAGAATGTAGTCCGTGGCCTTGTCACTGTTGTCCTCCATTTGAGTCACTGGGTAAAGGGGATGTAGAAAAAAACGAATAAAGCTTAAAATGTTCTGTTTCTCTACCATCTCTGAGGGACATTGAGAATGCAAGGTGTAAGTGGCAGGGATGCCAACAACACTGGCATTGGCAGCCTCCAGGGCCTTGGCAGTATGGGTTGTGCTGGCTGTAGTGTCACCTGGGTGCAAACATCACCTCACATGGCTTTAGGTGATGACATCATTAATCAGCAGCATCAACATCAGCAAATTTGCCTCTTCTTGGCATTTGGTAGCTTGTCACTTTTCCCTAGGCATCACGGTGGGATAGAAATGGGTACAAATGATGAAGTACCAAGGATATTTGTGGCAATTATCTGGGGGTCTTTCAGAATTCCTAGTTTAAAAATAAAGAGGAATGAACATCCTACAGAATTAAATGGGAGTGAGGAATTAAACTCTCTTGTTACATTTCTTCTATAAGTAAAAAGCAAAAACAAATTTAAAACTGATATTTAAAAGAAATTTATTTGTTTGTGTCTCTCAAATGGTCTGAGTTATCTAGAACATTGTTGGGGGGTTGGTCAGCTGGTGAATGTATGTTTTTTGGATAACCAGTTTCTGCAGAAACAGACCTCTGAAGAGTTGGGCCTTTATTTCATAAGGCTCACCGGTGAGTTCTGTGCAAAAAGTTAAAGAAGAACATTTGGATTGACTATTTGTCTTTTGCTATATCTCAAAGAAGTTCTTGTTCCATGTGTCGGCCAGTAGAAAGGGCATCAGATTAAGTGTTAAAGACCTGAGTTTTAGACTTACTGTACAATGTAATCTTGGGCAATTTATTTACTTTCTCTGTCTGATGGTTTTATATTTAAACGTAGAAATTGTTATCTCTGCCTGTCTTAGTCTGTTTTCATTGCTATAAAGGAATACCTGAGGCTGGGTAATTTGTAAAGAAAAGAGGTCTATTTTGTTTACAGTTCTGCAGGCTATACAAGAAGTATGACACCAATATCTGCTTCTGAGGGCTTCAAGAAACTTCCACACATGTTGGAAGTCAAGCATCACATGGCAAGAGGAAGGAAGCAAGAGAAAGGGGGAAGCAGTGCCAGGCTCCTTTTAACAATGAAGTCTCCTGGGAACTAACAGAGTGAGAATTCACTCATTATTGAGAGAGAACAGCACCAAACCTTTCATAGGGGATCCACCCCTATGACACCCGAACATCTCCCACTGGGGCCCATCTCTAATACTGAGGACCAGTTTCAACATGAGATTTTGAGGGGACAAATATCCAAACTATATAGTTACTTTCACAAATCTTTTTCGAATTCTGGTCAAATTCTATTCAGTAAAATAGGATTATTTTAAAAATTGCATTTAACAACAGGAAATCTACCTTTCTATGTATGCGTGCATGGGGTTCCTTCATAGACTTTGCAATAGCGTTTTTCCAAATTATTCATCATAATACTAATATCCATGAACAGTTTCTTCATTAAATCAGATAGGAAAATACTGAATTAAACAAAGTTAAATAAGTCTTATTACTGAAGGTCTTCTCAGAATCTTTAATACACCAATGCATTTTGTCGACACCCAAAAGGGGAATTTATTACATGTATTTTTTCATTTAACTCAGGTGTTTCACAAAATACAAATTTTGGGAAATCTGTTTATAGCACTATTTGTATTTCTAAGCGTGCTAATGGATTCATTTAGCTTACTTTTCCTTTTTTCAAAAAAAGTAAGTATTTATTAGCCTGAGTCATGCCTACTAAAGAATATATTTGAATGATGAGAATTTTGAATGCCTTTGTTCATAACGTTCAATTGGAATACACTGATATTTTTAAACTGTTATTACTTTTTCAAGGGTTGACTCAAGAATTCAGGGGTGTGTATAGAAGGGGAAGTGGTTTCTCTATCAGTTTTGGCAAAACTTGGCTTGAAGCTTAAGATAAGACAATAAACAGATACTGTATTTCTCATCTGGGAATATTTGGATTCCACATTTTGAGTTTCTTAGAAACTGAGTGACTCATTACCATCCATCAATGTGTACTCCACCTTTAATGAAAGTATAATACATTTCCAGCATAGGTGTGGAGTAGATATCCTAATCATCTCTAAGAAAAACATATGTAATTATAGCAAACCCTGGGAGCATCCATTTGTACAGCATGACTCTGGGCCCTTAGACACAGTTGATTGGTCTGGGATATGGGTCCATGACTTCAGCTAAGCCAGTGAGAATCTCTTCTCCAGAAGTTTCAAATTGGAATAAAATTCTGGATTTGGTTATGGTTTATCTCTTCATTGCTGTTACCCAGGCATAGTAAACAGGTCTACTTACCACCAAATGGACTAGCATGCAGAGAAAGTTTGTCTGCAGAGCATGAGAAAGGAGAAGTTTATACACAAGAGAGGAAGAGTTGAGAAGTAGAGAGAGCCTTGGCTTTCCAGTCTCTGGTTCTCACTCCGGTTGGTTCCCATGACATTTTTGACCCCAAATGTGTACTGTACGACATCTGTGTATCCTATTATTCCCCTCTACCTCCAAAACAACTTGAGTTTGTTTTTTATCTATCCAGACAATTCCCTTTAACCCAAACAGAGGGAATGGTATTTCCAAACACTGGAAGTGTGTAGTTAGTAAAACAGAAAAGTCAATTAGAGACAAAGTGTAACACAATGGAAAATGCATGGCCTTGGGTAACAGACACATCTGGGTTAGAATCCTGGCTCTTCAGATTGCAGGAGTCCACTGACAGTGGGAAGTAATACACTCTATAGACCTCAATTTTCTCATCTGTAGAATGAGTAAAATAAAAATGGTCACTTGAGAGGGTTTGGGTAAGAATTTAATGAGATGATATATAAAATACTGAAAAAATCCATGGCACATATTGAGAATTCAATACATCTTAATAACCACGATTGTTGATTCTTTCGTGGAAATAACTTTAATAAGGTATGTCATCTTCACAATCGTCAACGATCAGATTTTTGATGATGAGGTTGTTGTTTGTATTTGTTCATTTTATTGTGTTTTGTTTTTGAGGTTTGTGACATTGAAGAGGATTGGACAGAAAGGCCTAGGCTGGACTCTGGAGGGGACTATGGGCAGTCACAAGGCACAGAGGCCTGGGTATAGGAATCAAGAAGTCAGCCGAGTGGGGGCACGGGGAGGAATACAGAAAGTGGAAGGGGGTGCAGCATGGGGGTCGGGGGAATCAGCAGGATGGTCCTGGGAAAAATACTCTGGTGTGAATGTCCCTGAAAATCTCCTTCCAGATCAGGAGCACCTTCCACACTTCTACACTAAGGAGTCCAATCACCACTTCCACTCCATCCTCCAGCATAAGTAAGCTCTGTCTTCATGATGACTGAGTGACCATCCCTTACTATTTCATAAGGGCAAGATACATGCGAATCACCCTAGGGTAAAATCAGCCTCATGGAAAGGTACCCAGCAGCCTTCTTGCAGGTGAAGATCTCCAGAGCTTAAGAAGAGGGCAGGAAAAGCCTTAGGTTCCAGTCCAAATGCTCAGGATTTGGGGGTGAAACCAGCTCAGGTCATGCCCTCTAATGTCCAGGATTCCACTTTCCTGACCAATAAGATTCAGTAACTCTCTTCTTGCCTTGGCTCTCTTGGGTGCTTGAAAAGCAAAGTACACACTGTTGATAGACTGTAAGGAATACAATTTTATTTTTGATTCTGTTCTAACAGGAAAATGGACTGTTGTCAACATATGATTTTCTTTTGTATTGGTCATTTTCCGTGGGTTTGTTTCTGCATCCTTTTTCATATTGCCTTTTTGCTCTCTGTAAGATTCAATGTTCTATTGGCAAGATAATAACAAAGATAAGAATGTTTTTATTTCTGCAGGTAAAAAAGAACTTAAGTGAACCAGTTTTGAGGTAGTGCTTAAGATGGAGAAAATTCTGTAGATTAAAACAGCTGGAGGGTGAAGAAAGGAAAACAAAGTAGGGGCTCAGAATTGGATAAATGAGCAGAGGGGTTTGACTCAGACCCTGAAAGAGGAGAGAATTATAAACTGACCTGTGTGTGTCCCCTTCTCTCAGTGAAGGCAGCTGGTAAAGACTGCAGCCCAGAACATTCTTTTATTGAATTCTGTTGTTTTTCTGGGTTGGCACAGAAAAATATGTCTCCTGGTTACCGTGATTTTGTTCTTTTGCCTAGGACATCCAGATACTTCTTTTAGAGATGCCATGGGTTACATTCCCTGGCAGGATATTAGGTCCTGTTAAGAAATAAAAATATGCCCCAATTCTTCATTAAAAGCATGAATTATTTTTTGATAATATATTTTAATGTGACCTCTCGTCTTTTCTGGCTCATTCTCTAAATTTACACATCGGTCTCCAGAGGTTTCCTTGCCATAACTCTCACCTTACTGTTTTATTAGTTATGTTAGGGTTTTTTTTTTTTTTTTGGTCAAGACCATTTAAAGATGGTAATAAATGCTGGTCAATAATTCAGCTCTGAGTCTTTTAAGTTGCTTTCTCAGCTCTGCAATTTAGAACCAAACAGAATTAGAACCCACAAGCTGTGTAGCTGCTTTATCAATGGCACACAATTTAGCTCATAAGATTTGGGGGAAAAGCAAAACTTAATAAAATAAAGGACTTTTTTTTCCCTACTTATTTTATATATTGAATGGTAACCCCATGCTACCCATTAGGTGAAAAAACACATCATATGTAAAAATGGACTTTGAAAATACCAACAAAATGATTAATAAGTGACCTCATGAATCAAGCAAATAAACATGGGAATGAATTCAAGTAGGTGAGAAAAAGAAATGTGATCTAAAGAAAGTGGGCTTATGAAAATAATGGAAGATAATAGTGTGGAGAAAGGCAGTGCATCCATGCAGTCTTCTGATTCCTTCTCATGACCTCTGAATAGGCCTTGAGCCTGAAACACTTCTTTACCAAGAGATAGAGTCCTCACTGCCTGTGCAAGATTCATCACCTTGAGTGGAAGTATCGTTTCCTGTTTCAGACTTAATGCATACTCCTTCTTTCTGAGTAAGTGAGTATGTGTCCTATGTCACCTGACCAACCTTACTAGCGTATCTGTTTCTGGCAGGAAGAGGATCGAGTTCTTCTGACACAGTACAAGAGGGTATGTGCAGGCCAGTTGCCTCATGTTGGCTACTGGGAGTGAGCCTTGGAAGACCCACCACTGATTATGTTTCTTTTCTTTTCTTTTCTTTTCTTTTTTCTTTTCTCTTCTCTTTTCTTTTTTCCTTCCTTCCTTCCTTCCTTCCTTCCTTCCTTCCTTCCTTCCTTCCTTCTTTCCTTCCTTTCTCTCTCTCTCTCTCTCTCTCTCTCTCTCTCTCTCTCTCTCTCTCTCTCTTTCTCTCTCCCCCTCCCTTTCTTTTTTTCTTTTCTGGAGACAGAGTCTCACTCTGTCACTCAGGCTGGAGTGCATTGGCACAATCTCAGCTCACTGTAACCTCCGCCTCCCAGGTTCAAAGTGATTCTCCTGCCTCAGCCTTCTGAGTAGGTGGGACTACAGGAACATGCCGTCACACCTGGCTAATTGTTGTATTTTTTAGTAGAGACGGGATTTTACCATGTTGGCCAGGCTGGTCTTGAACTCCTGACCTCAAGTGATACACCCACTTTGGTCTCTCGAGTGCTGGTATTACAAGCGTGAGCCACCACGCCCAGTTGCTCTGTCTCTTTTCTAGGTGAGTAAAGTGTTGTTCCATCCAGTGCTTGACCGCATTGCGTTTTCTTTGGTGACTTCAAAACCAAGATGCAGTGAGCAGAAGTACTCAGACTTCTACCCCTGATAATACGTGACAGATGGTACCTGCTTGACTGATAGAAAAGGTTTGAGCTGGCAAGTCAGCCACTGTGGGAAATCTATCCCAAACAAAGGGCTGAGGGAGTTTTATTCCATCTTCTCTTGGAACATTCTCAAGTAATTGTCTCTTTTCATTTGTGTAATATTATTTCCCATTATACTCTCCTGGAATTGTAGAACACAGAAATCTGGTTCACTATCTATATAAAGATATATAAGTAGATTAAGATGCTACAAAGTTGTCATTTGCATGATTAGAGAAAGAAAAAGCCACTGGGGCAGTCCATTCCAACAGGCCCTGAATGAAGACCTAGGAATTGGAACGCTAGAAATGTCTTGGTTTTTATTTTCTTTTTTCTTTTTTTTTTTTAGATAAGCCTAACTATTATAAGTGTTGCAATTTTATAGAATATATTCATTCATCCCACAGGCTTACCAACTCCCCGATGACAAGCATGTGTTAAGTGCTAAAGGTATTTCATTTCAAGAATTTAATGGTTTTAGGTGGGATGGAGATTTATATGTAAACAACTTACACAGCAACCTTATGTCAAGGATTGCTAATAGTAGCACAGAAAATTGCAATGGAAATTCAAAGGAAGTCACTATCGATTCAGCTTGGAGGTTGTCAATATCATTTCATAGAGGGGCCAACAGGTAACTTACAATTTGAAAGATGAGCAGGAGTTCACCAGGTGACAGAGGGAGGGTGCCTTTTCTGATGAAGGGAAAGGCTTAAAAAAGGCAACTATATTCATGACTAATGTGATATGCAAAGGTGTGGTTGAGGTATGGAGTGCATGGAGATGTAGATGGAGGGTAACAACATGGAGTAGATGCACAGGGTAGGGTCAGCAGAAGAAGAGATTCTTCTGCTGTCTTCTCTAGATTTAGAATATTGGACTCTGTCTTAGGCATAAAGGATCTACTCTCTGGTTTTTATTTGCATACTTCTTTGTAGAGAGAAACATGAAAAAAATGTGTCTCAAAGAGTGAATTATTCTATGATTTATAGAAAGGATTATAGAAAGGTTAGAAAGTAATAGAAAAAGACCAGCTCAATGTAGTAATCTGGTAATAGATGAGAAGTAATTAAACTTGAACTAAGCTTGTGGCAGAACAGATGAGGCAAAGAGGAAGGATTCAAGGCATATTGATGAAGTACAGTTAATAGGAATTGGTGACTGGTCGAATTGGAATGTTGGGGGAAAACATGATAAGTAACCCAAAGATCTCAAGCTTAAGCAACTGGGTGATGTCATTCATTGCTTCAGTATATAGAAAGGGAGCAAGTTTGTGAGAGAACGCAGTGAATTTGTTTTGAGCATGTCAAATTTAGGTCTCTGTGGGGCAGCCAGGATGACCTTGTCTCCTAAGCAAGTGGGAAGACGGGACTGGGGTTTAGGAAAGCTAAGGGGACTAGAAATATTGTTTTGGTGGTCACTGGACTATAAGGGAAAATGGAAGTCATGAATGTGGATAAGATCACCCAGCAAGGGCACAGAGAGTAGGAAGAATGACATCTGTGGTTGTGAGGGGGAAATCAGCAAAGGAGATGGAGGAGAAGGAAGGAGTCACAGTGGTAGAAGAACAAGAAAAGAGCAGAAGGGAAAATAGTTTGAAGGAGAAGTTGTGATCAACAGTATTAAATTACTCAGAGAAACCATACAAAATAAAGACAGAAAGTCTTTTGAGCTTAGTAATTACTGGCGAGCTGAGTAAATTCAGTTTCATTGCAGTGAGGAGGCAGAAGCCAGATGGTAGTATGTTGAAGGCTGAAGGGAGGGTGCAGAAAAGTAAGAATCAGTGATTCGCAGATTATTGCAAAGAGTATATTAAAAGGAGAGATAGGCATGTATATAGACGAGGGTGAGGGTCCAGGGGAGAGAGGACCATTGAAGATTCAGCAGACGGCAGAGATAACAGAGGAAGAGTCCGTTCTGTTGCCACATGCTTTAAGATTACATGTCCCAGTCTCAAGTGTAGTTTTGTGGGGAATGGAATAGCAGCCAATTAAAAGTGGAATTAATCTATAGCAAGATCTACCTAGGTGGGGATAGTGTATTTTGTTTTTAAAACAAAAACAAAAATAATTGCGAACTTATGAACCATTTATAGTTCTTTTTTCTCCATAAACTATTCAAGTTAACAGGGGAAAAATAAAGTTTCTAAATAAAGTCTTTCCCTAGGATTGCATTTTTGACTTGCCAAGCCAAACGAACCAAATCTTTTGTTTCTCTAGCAATCTTGCTTCCCAAGAAAAATACACCTGCAAGTATCAGGGGCCAGGTTCTTCCCATCCTCAGCCAACATTTTATTCTTTTGCCCCTAAATCAACGTTAGAGGGCACTTCTGCATTGTGTTATGTTATCCTTCAGCCAAGAAGGTTAAGCAAGTATAAGTTAAAGCAATCAAATCATTCTCTGTATTTTGGAGGTGAAGTAATTGCCCACTCATTTGCTCCTGCAGATGCTCAGGCTATGAAGTGATCTCTTCAATGTATTCCAGTAGTATACAGAGTTGGAGGATTCCTGACAGTTCTGGCACAGTAGGCTGCAGGTTACCATGTGTTAGTGCTTGTGATAATAGCTATTGTCTGTACCATCTAATTATCTCGTCTGGCATTCTACAATCAGTCATTCTTCTATGGCTTGCTGAGAAGCAAACTCTTCATATTTTTATGTGCATCATGGAGACATGGATTCCCTAAGTGCAGAATCCAGACACTCTCTATGTAAAGCCCTGGCATATAGACAGGCTTTGTAAAATTCCAAACTATGGAAACTTTACCCAGTATATTTGATTCTGGAAGTTTGGTTTTTTAAAAAAAAAAAAAAAAAAAAATAGAACTAAAGGGATAATTCTTGAGATTAGTCTGGTTTCTAGAATTTTCTATACACCTAGATGTGGTTACTTAGTGGTTAGTTTTTCTACTTATTAAAGGAAAATAAAACCGAGTTAACAATTGTTGAATGCTTACTCTGTGCTAGGTGCCAGAAGAAGTGCATCATTCGCCTTACTTCTTTACTTCTCACAACAGTCTTGGGAGATATGTTCATTCTCTCCCCATTATGTACATCTAGAGGCTGGGACTTAAGGATTAGTGAATACTACATATCACAACTAGTGAAGGGTGGAGCTGAGAGCTGATTCCATATCTGTCTGACAATTCCTAGTGCCCTCTTCTGCTTTCACTTTAAGGTATTTCTTTAGCACATATCCACAAGGAACCAAAGTACTGTATCTATACAGACAGAGAGAGTAATAGCAAGAAAGAACCATCAATGGATTTTACTCCTCACCCTATGGAGTACAAATGCCTCAAAGTGGCTACCTAGATCTTCATCAGTGTGATTTTTCATTCATCTCTCAGACTACCTTCAACTCCCACGTAACAGATACCTTCACTGACTCTGACATAAGCAATATACATAGGCACATTTCAAATGCCTTCTCTTCTTTCCTTCTACCCAAATCCTCCCTCTAAACCTAGTTAGTATCTCTCCTTTTCTCATGAAGCCAACAGTAAGTGCACAAGCCTTAATGAGCTTTTCCTTCTCTGCTCTCTTGTTTCACTTACAGGGAGTTTTGGATAATTTAATTATTTAATTTATACTGCAATATACTTTTACCAGCTCCTTCCTATTTGCCTTGTGTCCTTTCAATCCTTTTATTCTTTAATGCTGTCTGGCTTTTTACATGAATTTGAGGCCTATAGTAAGGAGGAGGAAAGTGCTCAGTAATATTTTTGGATGAGAAGATGTCCATTTGATTTTGTTGAAGTAATTGTGATGGGGGAAGGGAAGGAGAAAAACTATGTAGGAAAAATGTTACATTTTTGAATTGTGAAGCCAAGGCAAGACCCCATGAAGATGCTGCTTGACAGCAATACAAAGATAACATTTTTGACATGCTAAGCCTGCTCTTGATCACAGGAAACAAAGCAATCTCACCTGCTCCCTCAGTGTGTGTAGAAGCCCAGCACAGGCCAAGATACCAGCCAACTGTGAACATGAAGTTCAACCCAGAAGGTAAAAACCCCAGAGGAGTGTTTCCTGTATGTCGACGGTTGTCATTCAGCTCCCACTCCACCCCGTTCTATAATCTCTCTTATATCATAGGGAATGGAAGAAATACAGTTAGAAATACATTCTACTACACTCTCTCACCTACGGACTTTTGTTACCATTTAACATTAACGAATCTTTGAACAAGATGTGAGGGCTGACCGGGCACGTTGCCTCACACCTGTAATCCCAGCACTTTGGGAAGCCAAGGCAGGTGGATCACCTGAGGTTGGGAGTTTGAGACCAGACTGGTCAACATAGTGAAACTCCATCTCTACTAAAAATATAACATTAGCCGGATGCGGTGGATAATGCCTGTAATCCCAGCTACTTGGAAGGCTGAGACAGGAGAATTACTTGAACCTGGGAGGTGAGATCGTGCCACTGCACTCTAGCCTGGGCAACAAGAGTGACTCTCCATTTCAAAAAAAAAAAAAAAAAAAAAGAGAAAGAGAGATGCAGGGGCATCTTTCAGCCAGTTTCCTGGTCTTTTGCCCTGTGGTGTGGCAGCATTTTCCGGTTGTTTTGCCAAAGAGGCAGGAACGTTAGTGGACCCTCTCTCAATCTTTGCTTTTTCAGCCCTTCTAACAGTTTGCTAAAGACATTTCCGTTTACTGTACCCTTTTTTATTTGAAACACCTAGAATGAGTTCTATTTTCTTGATTTACACGGAAAAGGACTTAAGCTAGGACCAGAATCCAAACTCCAGTCACAGGAAGAAAGGTCAGAGAACAGGGAGTAGTTACGACTGAAACGTCTGGTTTCGATAATAAGCCAAATTCTTCTCTCCTTGTCCTCTTTGGATTGTGCACTTTCTCTGTATATAGGACTATAATTTGGAAAGGATGACACCTATTTCCCTGCTGTCCCCCTCTTAGTTTCCACTATTGCTGTTGGAGCTGTTGACACCTGGCCTTTATTACTCACAAGAGCAATACTAGAACCATCTTACTAGACCAGAACAGCCACCAAGAGTAGTCTTTACAAATTCTATAGCACAGGGATTTGAGTTATGACTTAATGACTTGAGGGATCCCAGAGTTTGACTCTGGCGGGCCTGCTGCGTCATTCATAGATGGTGAGAAAGAGTGTTTGGTGTTAGTCCTGATATGGGGAATAACCAAAAAGCTGTTCTCAAGTGAATGTTATTTTGTCCCATCCTCTAATTCTTCTCAAGCTTGGGCCAAGGGTGGACATCATTCCTGAGGATGTCACAGAGAGTAATCACTCCTGTAAATATCTCCTTTTATTTTGAAGGGCAAGAAGATCATCAAAGCTAGAAAGAAATCTCCTGTATCTTGGAAATGAAGTAACCTGGGACTCCCATACTTTCCTAGAAAATTAGAGTTTAGGTCAAATGAAGACTTTTCAGTAGTATGAAAGCTCTGAAAGAATCCCATCTTTCCCTACTCAGGCCCTTTCATTCCACCCCTTAGATTTTCCACTTCAGCTTCAGGGAAAACACTACATATGTTTATTTCTTGTGGCCACCGTTAAACTTGAGGAATCAGGAGGAGTTCCTTCACCTTAGTAATCCAAAATTTCTGTGGAAGAGAAAAGTAAAGTTTTCTTTTGGAAAATATTGGGAAAGTTAATTGATAGAACGTTGGAACAAAAATTAGAAGTGTTAGACTCATCTCTTCTTCAGCTCCGAAGATAGAAATCCTCCCTCTTGATGGGGAAAAGTTTCTGGTCATGTCTGGCACATAACTGGTATTAAAACCTTCATGAATTTATCAATAAGATGGAGACAACCTGATGTAGGCCACACTGCTATGATCTTCCTGGAACTGAAACCTATTGAAAATATGACAGTTGAGTAGCCTCAAACAAAACTATTGAGTAGCCTCGACTACTTCTACAGGGGTCCCAAAGACATTTCCTGTATTGCTGAATATAGCATTAGCCATGCATCCCTATGCTGATTAGCAGCACTAGATCACAAATGCATCATTAGCCCTTGTATCCCGTTTTCATAGAATAGCTTAGAGGTGGGGTGAGGATGAAGGTTAGAGCAGGAACTGCTAACGCATAGGACATGTTTTGAAGAAATGTTGTTCCCAAGAAGACAGGAAAGACCCTATTCAAAATTCATGATACCAACTCTGCCTTGCCAGTAGGGGTAGCTGCTGAGCTGCCAAAAGTTGACCTTCTAATAGAGAGTCAGCCCAGGTGGAAGCTTGGAGAACTGGTCCAAGTTTTCCAGTTTATTTCTGACCACTCCACCTAAAATATGGTATCTTCCAGCCATGCAGAAGATACCATACTTTACCCCATTACTCACCATTACTTTACCACACCCAAGTTGCTATTGCTCACTTTGTTCTCTTTCTGCCAGGAATATTATTTCCTTCCTATTCTTCAAAGCCCAGATCAGATATGACCTTTTGTGAACCAACCACCCAGGAACCCTTACATGAAACAAATCTTCCCCTAAACAATATTCCTGTCCATTCTTTCTTTCTGTCATCTATCTATATCTCTGTATCTCTCTCTCTCTATCTATCTCTATTATCTATCTATCATCTCTCTTTATAGTTCACACTGTGTTGCAGTTGGTTGTTTACCTATCTGTTTCTCCATCTGGAATGTGAAGTTTCTGGGGGCAAATTCATGTGGCATTTACCTTTATATCCCAGAACCTAGTACAATTGCTGCTACATACAAAGTCCTCTGGGCAAGGAAGTAGACACCATCAACAAATCTTATCAGGATTGCTTAAAGAGTTCATATTCCAAAATATACCATGACAACTCAGGGCCAATGGGGTTTTTAGGTCTAGCTGTTCATCTAAGGAGTGAGAAACCTATTTCTCACTGAACTCCATAGGCAAGCATATTGGTGTGTGTGAGCTCAGTGACTCCTGGCTGAGGCAGCTGCCTCACTTTAAGGGGTTACATTTTTTATAGGATAGGAAAGGGATCGGAAATGGAAGAGTTAAAGTTATTAGAAACTCGGAGAAGAGAGGTACTGAAGGTACCCACAACATGCCCTGGATAGATAGCACATGCATGTCTGGAGCCAGTGGGAATTGCCATCCCTGGTAGAGAGGACCCACGCCCCCATCTGGGTCATAAAACCAACAGAGTAGATTTTTCTTGCAGGCCAATCATAAGGCTTAAGGAATGATTCCCCACTGACTTCTTTCACCACCAGGTAGTTTTAGGAGATGAGAGGGGGGTGGGAAAGGGAGGATTTCAAGAATCAGAATTCTTATAACAAGGAAGAATTTCCACATCAAAACCTGGATTTGTAGATCTGTTTTGTGCCAAGTGTGAAAAGGCATGAAATAGCTAGGCATGAGCTATTCCCCAAAGACTTGTCTTTTACTAGAAAGAACTTTATAAATGTTAATAGGTACTAGACTAGCTGGAAGCAGATTTGCTCTGGGCCCAAAAACATAAAATAATCATCACTTTGTTTGTCTGATTCTAAATGGACTTAGTATTGATTTGCATTATAAGAATTCCAAATTCCCACCACTCTGGGAAAGTCATCCAAACCCACTACTTTTCATTCCTGGTAGTTTTCTGCACATGAAACTTCCTTTTCAATTTTGTACCAAGTGTGGAGAAGAATACACATGAGAGAAAGTCTGACCAAACATTGCATCTGCTCTCTTTCCATGGTTCCAGCCCAAACACTTCAGAGTGGGTTCCATTTCAACTGGTTTCAAGGGTGTGGCTCAAGTTCAGTCCTTGTACAAAGGGAGGAGTTCAAATTAATCATAGCCCCTAAGAAAGTTTGAGGACAAAAAGTAGGTATAGTATGTACCAGAGGGTTTGCCTCTATTACACGGGACTTAGAAACACACATCATCACTGTATTTCCTCTCATAAAAATATGAGTTCAGAATTGTAGAGTGAAAGAGACTTTAGAAGTTATCTTCCCCGTACTTTACAGTTAAGGATAGACCATACAGTGAGTCAGCAGTGCTGAGGCTAGACACTTCATCTTCTAACTTCCTCAGCACATTTCTTTCTCTCTACTGCAAACTCTCTCCATTACAGAACATTTAATTTTTTCTTCCTTTCTTTTCTTTTTTTTTTTTTTTTTTTGACAGAATCTTGCTCTGTCACCCAGGCTGGAGTGCAATGGTGCAATCTCAGTTCACTGCAACTTCTGCCATCCAGGTTCAAGCTATTCTCCTGCCTCAGCCTCCCAAGTAGCTAGGATTACAGGTGCGTGCCACCACGCCTTGCTAATTTTTGTATTTTTAGTCGAGATGGGGTTTCACCATGTTGGCCAGGCTGGTCTCAAACTCCTGACCTCAGGTTATCCACCGGCCTCAGCTTCCCAAAGTGCTGGGATTACAGGCATGAGCCACTGCACCCAGCCAGAACATTTTAATTTCTAAATCTTTTCATACATAATATAAGCTTAATGCATGTAGCAAGCCTATTTATTCATTTATGAATTCAATAAATATTAATTGTCTACTCTGTAACAAGGTTGTTCTGGCTGCTACTTGGAATATTTTAGTGAGTAAAATATACTAGCATCCCTATACTTGCAGAGTTTATATATTCTAGTGGGATAGTTAAGACATACGTACTCATGCCCATTTGACAGATCAGAAAATGAAGACTCATAAAACAAGTAGCTTGGAAAACAAGTTAATCTATAACACATTTGGCACTGTGATTTAGAACTATTGCCCCAGACCCAGCCTGGAATGAATACACAAATTCATGCTTCTATCTTGAAATGCATTCAGAGCCTCAGGAGGTAGAAAATGATGTTCACGCACAGACCTTATTTAACTTGAGCACAAGTCAATCTAAGGACTGAAGCTACATGAGGAGGAGGAGCCAGAAGGCTTTTAGTTAAAGAATGCAGATTTATTCGGTTTGCTTCTAAGTCTGTATGTCACTTCACTTTCTTGGTGATTGCTGTGGGTTGAATTATCTTTCCCAAAGATATGTTGACGTGCCCAGTAGTTCAGAATGTGACCTTATGTGGAAACAGGATCTTTATAAGAGTAATCAAGTTAAAATGAGAGCATTAGGGTGGGCCTAATCCGTTATGACTGGTGTCTTTATAAGAGGGAGAAATCTGGACATGGAGACAGATACATATAGAGGGAAGGTAATGTGAAGACACAGAAAGAATGCCATCTACAAGCCAAGGAATGTCTGATACTACCAAAAGCCAGGAGACAGGTGTGGAACGGATTCTCCCTCAGTGCCCTCAGAAACAACCAGTCCTGGTGACATCTTGAGTTTGGATTTTTAGCCTCCAGAACTGTGAGGCAATAAATTTCTGTTGTTTCAGCCACCTGGTATGTCGTATTTGTTAATGGCAGCCCCAGGAAATGAATGTAGAAATGATTACCACATTCAATTTCCCTTTTTCCACATAAGGTCACATTCAAAGACCCTGTTTCCACATAAGGTCACATTCTGAACTACTAGGCACTTCAATATAGCATGTCCATTTGTTTCATGTTCTTATAAAATGAAATCATCTTTTTATTTTTATGCCCCCTTGAATTATCCCACATTTCCCTGGTCAGGGACACAGATTTGCTGAGATTAGAGATAGAAGATAAACAGGTCTCAGGGAAGTATTACACAGACACAGGCTGAGTGAATGTCTGCTCCAAACACCTCCCCTAGCTGGTCACTCACACACTCAGCATTTCATAGCTCTGGGCAACTGTCTATAAATGATGGAATACCCAGCTCCAGAGAGATAAAGAAGATCTGTTCTCTTACTGTTTATTGTTAAGTCTGAAATATTCAAAAGTTGTAGCCATATGACTCATGCAGTTAACAAACCCATATAATATGAGAGATACAAGGGAATAAAACACTCTGATTCCATTTGTACCAAAAAAGACACCCTCCAAATGGATGATTTACAGAAGAAAAAAATAGGAATATTTTTTCCTAGTGCATTCTCTTTGAAATTCACAGAGAAAGGGCTTGTCTTGCATGCACTTAGACACCACCAGTCAAAATAAAGGATGAAATTGGGAGAAACTGGGATAATCTGATTTTCAGGTGATTCTTTTGAGTATCTATGGTAGCCAATTTATTTATCGTTATAAGTCAGTGTCAAATTTGGGGATGACTAAGTGTGACCATTAAAAGAATGAAAAATATACCAACCTGTTGGACCGAGTAAGCTTCTCGATTACAAGAAATCCCCAGTATATAGTATATAGTAAATGCTCATCATAATGTTTGTTTCATTGTAATGAACTAAGAACTGATGAAAAAGTGAAACAGAGACCTTCTTATATACATCAAAAAGGGAGCATAGACTAAGGAGGAGAATGAGAGAGATGAGATGTACTAAACTTACTGTGCCTGTCTCATGGTAATTAGGCTGCCTTATGATGAGTTTCATGGCACAGTGTGGTTCACAGCTCAATGTAAGTGAATGTTTACACTGACTATGCTGAGATACCCCCACGAGAGCACTTGAAAACTTCCAGTTACATGGTGGTATCTGGCAGAGCTCAGTTTTGTTAATAAAACTTTCAAGTGACCACATTTGAACCATAACATTTCATTCCCCTTGTGTATATGATAATTGCCACAAAACTGGTTTTGATACCTGCAGTATCAGTCTTTTCCATCACTCCACTCACCAAAGCATGTAAGGCCAATTTAAGGGTCTTAAGTTAATAATCTGTAGGCTTGCTATAGGCTCTTTTATTCAACACTTTGTTATTGAGAACTTGCTAGGTGAATAGCTGCTCTGTAGGTGCTGCAAGGACACAAACAAAATTAAAATAAGGAAATGGGTAATGTTTTATTCTGAACCAAGTTGTCTCTGGTGTACTTTTCTGGGAAGAGTTGACCTGGGGCTGGATGCAGAGACTCACATCTGTAATCTCAGCACTTTAGGAGGCCAAGGCCGGAGGATTGTTTGAGGCCCTGAGTTTCAGAACAGCCTGAGCCACAGAGCAAGACTCCGTCTTTACAAAAAGTTGTTTTTTAAAAAAGAGTTGACCTAGAGTTCTATTCAAAAGCTTTCCATGTCTTGGTGCCATCACTGTGGCACCATCTTTTTAACTTGGTTTCCTTCTTTTTTCTGTCTCAGAAGAACATGATGTATAGGAATACAGACTTTGGAGCCAGACTGCCCAAGTTCAAATCCCAGCTCTGTTGCCCACTAGCCCTATGACCTGAGAAACATTCTTTAAACTCTTTATATTCTATTCCTTTGGGTGTTAAAGAGGCACAATAACAATACCTGTGCCATGCAGTTTTGTAAACATTAAATGTGATAATATACATGAAGTGCTTAGAATAGTTTTAGGTAAATAGTAAGCACTGCATAAGAATTTGCTATAGTTACTACTCTCCTAGATCACTAGATATACACAAAAGGCGAAAGAAGATCAGCAATGAAGAACAGTATTAAAACAGAGTTAGAGGGATCCCCAATGTCAATCAAAGGGAGAAGAAAAGTGACAGCTGTTGACACATCTATTCTCATAATGAAGATTTCAGAAAAGAAGGCATTTTCTAGCAAAATATGCTCTTCTTTTCCCAGGAAAAGGGGGGAAAGTATTTGTATTATTTTAAATAGCAGGCTGTCGCTGAACGTGGTTCCACAGTTCAGCACTTGAGGCAGATGGTTAAAAGCCACATGCTTGCGGATTTTCCCACTTTTTCCACACTCACAGACTCACAACCACTTTTGGTGCCCGTGGTTTAACCTCTGTTTCTCTAACTCCTGTTTATGAGTCAAGCGGTTTCATGTCATCAGATTGATGGGGAAAGTGTGAACAAGGATAAGGATGTGGAAGTAGTTTCCGCGCTGGGAAGCACCACAGTGTGCCAATGCTAAAAAGGAAAAAAAGAATTCAAAGTATTTGGGCTTTGAGGGATTGTATTTAGTTAACTTTGAAAGTTTGAATGCAATCAAAGTAGCTATCTAAATGTTTAAAAGGCATTATTGGCTGGAATATAAATAAAAATATCAGTGTTGGAACAAGCTGAGGTGATGGTGCACAGAAGCAGGGTGGGTGTGGGGTCAGAGACAAACAAGATTGGTCATCTCTCTCCCTTTCTCCTTGGAAAAAACATAGGTCAAAGTTTACCAATGATGCCAACATCCTGTCTGGCCAAGACAAAGCTCAGTAATGAGGGCAGTGAGGACACTATGAGCCATACAAAGCTGTTTGTTTCTGCTGGCATGCTAATGCAACAAGTTGCTGATGAAATTGCCTGGGGAAAAAAAATTCTGTTCCTTATTCTTTGCTCTTGCTTGACCTCAGTAATCTTAAATCTCAAAATTCCATAGAACCATAACTAATCAAAACTCTGAAAGCCCTCAGAGATTTCCCTCCAACCCCAACTAATTTCAGAGACAAAGAAACAAAGCTTACAGGTTATTTGACTAACCACAAGCTACTGAAAGAGCTGGGTCTGGGATCTGGTTTTTCTGTCCAATGAGGAGCACTCTCCCATATATGCCTCACTGAATTTCAGTGGGCATCTTCTGGGAACGTCTTGGAAGAATATAATATTTTTAGCCTTTAAACGATCCACAAAGATGGTTGGAGCACTTCCAAGTTCAAAGACATAGTTCCTCCAAGAGGATGTGGAATGTTCTTTCACATTGACCCTATTATTGCTGTTACTAAAGAAAAATGACCAAACTTTCTTTGTCAGGAAGACTGATGAGCAAAGCAGGACTGAGGGAAAAAGTGGCTTATGAGAGTTCTACATTTAGAAAAATGTTCTTAACCTCCTTGTCAAAATCCTCTCAACATTTAAATAATGGTTCTTTCAAAAAGTCCAATCTTCTTTTAGTATAGTTAAAAAGTATTTCGCTCATTTCATCTTCTTAACCTGGCTCGATTTCCCCTTTTGCTTAATTAGTCTAATGTTTCCATCCATTTCCCTTACAAACCATGGTTTTTGGACTTCTAATTGTTTTAAATAGTTTCCATTGTAACCTCTCCAGTAGATCCACATCTTTCTTAAATTGTGTTACTCCTAACCAGACATAAAATTCCATTTGAAGAGTTCCCAAGAAGGTGGTGAGGCAGTTATTCATGTACATTACACAGCATACAAATGAAAACAGAATACATTTAGCAATTTTCTACTTATGAGTCAGGGCAATGTTGGAAGGGCCATATTGGAACTTCTGTTCAACTCAGTTCTGAACTGATTCTATAATTTCCCCCCTCACTGCTCAAATACTATTAATTAATTCATTCAATCATCTACTTGCTAATATCTTAATTTTAAAAAATGATTTGAGGGAACTTTATGATAGTGATAACATTTGAAAAGGGATTCAAAATTCAATAGATGAAAGCTTGAGATAATTATTTGTAAACCTTAGGTAATAATACAATTGAACATAAAATTTACCTTCTAATTCCCTGGAAACAAGGCAACAACGGAAAATTTTCTATTTTAAGTAATTTTAAAGATCTTTTGCTTCTGAAGAACAAACAAAATTAAAGTATCTCTTCTCATAGCTCTTTGTTTGAATTTCTCAGCCAGTGATTCAACACTTAAGTTCTTCTCAATGCCTATGGGATCCTTGAAGATAGGCATCATTTCTTCTAACATAGTTGTGGTTTGATTAATGCTTGTTGAATGAATGATTTCCCAGAAATCCTTTATCGGGTTTTCACATTGCCCTAAAACATTGACTACATTAATGTATTTACACTGTTTTGACTTCTTAGAATTGAGTGTTAGACATTCTCGGTTCACCAACTGGATTTTGACTATATTTGTATATTGTTCAATTTTATTTTGTAAAGGGTCAGTAAAGATACTTGCTTTGGGTAATTGATCTATAGGTCACACATAACCCTACCCTGAGCTGCACCACATCTTCCATAATGGGTGAAAATCAGGCTGGAGCAGAACAAGGCTATTGGGCAGCCCCAGAGCTGAGGAGATGGCAGTGGTCTTGCATGTTATTTGCTCATTAAAAAGAATCTTGATGTTTAATGGTTTTGTTTTATAGACCAAGTCAATATGCCCTTTACAAAAGCTTTGATATCCAAGAGAAAACTTCAAACACCCTTAATAATCCTAATATGAAGAAATACTTAAAAATCCATGTGTTCATTTTACATAAATGTTTAAAATCTCATTTTATTTTTAAAATGATAAATTGACCTTAAGTCTTCTAATCAGTATAGTTCCTTGCTCTTCTGATCCAATAAATAAAATGTTTTAAAAGACATAATGAAACAGGCTGCTCAAAAGCAAATTAAACAGTTTAGTAGATAAGAAATAGAACTGAAATATAAGCAGTAAGTATTGTGGAAGCAACAGCTCTGGAGATCTTCATGCCCAATAATAGGCATAGTACCTGAGTCTTGTTTCCTCAAAGGAAACCAATACTAAAAGTTTTCCATGCACGGTAGGGCACTAGATCTAGCCTTACTTCTTGGAGTCAGTAGCCAGAGAAAGGCCCCCTATATGTAAAGGTAGAATTTGAAAATAGTTGTCAACCTATTGCTTGAGTCTGTGGCTTTAAAAGCTGTTTTAGGTCTAGAATACAGAAATACTAAGACATAGGCCATGACCAGGAACTAAGCCAACAAGCTCCATGAATGTATCTGGAATAGGAACCGCTGAACAGGAACCCCTAAACGGTGTTTAAAAATCTGGTTCTAGATAGGAAGCCCAAAGGTTTGCCACACATACATAGAATATGGGAAAGCTGCTAAAGTGAGAGGAGAGAAGGAGAATTTTAACAAGAAAAAAAAAGAAAGAAAAGACAGAGCTGAGAGGAAACATTTAAAATAAACTCATGCCAACACACATTTTTGTGAAATTACAGAATATGAACTACAAAGATAAAATTGGAAATGCTACCAGAGAGACGAGACTGACAAAAGAAGAATGACTGAGGGTGTTGGCAGGAAGGAAGGAAGGAAGGAAGGAAGGAAGGAAGGAAGGAAGGAAGGAAGGAAAGAAAGAAAGAAAGAAAGAAAGAAAGAAAGAAAGAAAGAAAGAAAGAAAGAAAGAAAGAAAGAAAGAAAGAGAGAGAAAGAAAGAAGAAAGGAGAGAGAGAAAGAATGAGAGAAAGAAAGAAAGAAAGAAAGAAAGAAAGAAAGAAAGAAAGACAGAAAGAAAGAAAGAAAGAAAGAAAGAAAGAAAGAAAGAAAGAAAGAAAGAAAGGAAGAAAGAAAGAAAAAGAAAGAGAAAGAAAGAAGGAAGGAAGAAAGAAAGAGAAAGAAAGACAGAGAGAAAGAAAGAAAGAAAGAGAGAGAGAGAAAGAAAGAAGAGAAGTGAAGCTGGAAATAAATAAGGGCTTAAATTAAGAAATTGGAAGAAAAGAAGCACAACATAACTATGAAGACTTGATGGAAAGAAATAATGGCAGATATCAGATGAATTAGAAAGCAAGATACAGTAGGTAAGATCAATAAAAATCAACAAATGGTTATGAGAAAACATTGATAAATTAAACAAAACAGTACTACAGACATAAAAAAGAAAAGAAAATCATAAATAAATAATACTAGGACCACAAAAGAATGATATCTAAAAGTAATTTGAGATTTTTAAAATAATAAATTATTATTAACAACTGTGTCAATAAATTTGCAGTTGCAGTTTATGTGAATATTATTAAATTAGTCATTAAGTAAATCAAAACAATAATCAAAATCTCCTCCCTTCAAAGATAATAGGTTCAGATCAATTTACAGGTGAATATTACCAAGCTATCATAAAATTAATAATTTCTATTCTGTATACTTTCAAATACAGAAAAAAAGGAAAGAGACAGTTAAGGGATAGAAGAAAACCAAAATTACTTCCCTAGTCTTATACACCACTCAACACATTTCTGACACTAGAGTCTCTTGTGTCAATTCGATCCTCACTCTATCTGGAGATAGTGTCAGATCTCAGAAGTTCAGGGCTTGGTCCCACAAGACTGTCCCCCACTTCAGATGTCAATTGAAAGTCTTAGGCTGTGACCTGTACTTCTGACTGACCAGCTGTAAATTGAGGCTTTCATGATTCCTTCCTTAATTTGATTAATTTGCTAGAGTGGCTCATAAAACTCGGGGAAACATTTTACTTATATTTACC
Organism: Chlorocebus sabaeus; assembly: GCF_047675955.1. Lineage (NCBI taxonomy): Eukaryota > Metazoa > Chordata > Mammalia > Primates > Cercopithecidae > Chlorocebus > Chlorocebus sabaeus. Next base: position 29,633,876 of record NC_132914.1, on the reverse strand, counting down.
CATTTATTATAAAGAATATTTCAAAGGATACAGATGAACAGCCAGATGAAGAGGTGCATTTGGCAATGTATGGGAGTAGGAATGTGGAGCTTCCATGCCCTCTTCAGGCACACCACCCTCCTTCAGGCACACCACACCTTCATGTGTTTAGCCATCCAGAAATTCTACAAACTCAATCATTCTGGATTTTTATGGAAGCTTTATTACGTAGGCATGATTGATTAAACCATTGGCCATTGGTGATCAACTCAACCTTCAGCCTCCCTTCCCTCCCTAGAGTTAATTGGGCAGTGAATTCAGACTGAAGATTGAGTTGATCAACAATGGCCAATGGTATCTGGTTCCCCTGGCAACCAGACTCTACCCTGATACTGTCCAGGAGTCCCCAACCATCAGTCATCTTGTTAGCATACAAAAAGACACCTACTTATCACTTAAGAGATTCCAAGTGTTTTAGGAGCTGTGCTCCAGGAAACAGGGATGAAGACCAAATACAGTGTATATTTTATAACAGCACAGGTACATACAGCATTTTATATTATTACTATGATTTTGATATGAAAATTAGGAAAGTAGAAGAAAATAAAATTATAGATCTATTTCATTTACAATATATCTGTAAAAATTTCAAATAAAATATTAGTAAGTAGAACTCCTCAGAGAGTATAAAAACATCACATCATATCCTAATAGTGTTATTCCCAGAAATCCAAGATGGTCAAGCATCAACAAATCTATTAATGAAATAAACCACAATTTCAAATTAGGAAAGGGAAAAAAATTATACTTTCAATTATTCAAACATATGATATTTCAATAAACATATGTAATAGAAACACCTAGCCCGCTTAGTATAGAAAGAAATTCTCATCTGATAAAACTCTCATCTGTCTATTAAAGATCTGCCATTAAAACTATATTTAATGTTGACATTTTGGAGCATTCCCATAAAATGAGAAACCAAATAGGATGTTCTATGTCATCACTTATATTCAACATTCTACTGCAGATCTTAACCATGCAGGAAGATTTTTAAAAAGCCATAAAATGAATAAAAATTAGAAATGAAAAGCCAAGATATCTTTATTTGTAGCTACAATGATTTTCTGTGTAGAATATACAAGACAATCCACAAATGAATTTTTAAGAACTAATAAAAGAATTCCACACTACTACTCATTAAAAGGTAAACAACCAAAGTGCAAAAATTCAATGGGAAAATACATTTCATTCACAATTGCAACAGAAACTTAAGGTACCTAAACATAAATAATGAGAAACATACAGTATGACCTTTGCAGGAAAAAAAAAAAAAAAAAAAAAAAAAAATGCAGCAACATTACTAAAGAAAGTAGAAAGAGGCCAAGTGTGGTGGTTCATCCCTGTAATCCCAGCAGTTTGGGTGAGGCTGAGGTGGGCGTATCACTTGAGGAGTTCGAGACCAGCCTGAGCAACATGGGAAAAAATCATCTCTATAAAAATACAAAAATTATCTGGGTGTGGTGGTGCACACCTATAGTTTCAGCAACTTGGGAAGCTAAGGTGGGAGAATCCCTTGAGCCCAGGAGGGGGAGGTTGCAGTGAGCTGAGATCACACCACTTTACTCCAGCCTGAGCAACAGAGCAAGACCCTGCCTCAAAAAAAGGGAAGAAATGAAGAAATAGATACATGTAATATTTCCATGAATGGGAAAATTCAGAATTGCAAAGATGTAATTTTGACAATTTCAATTAAGAACCAAAGGACAGGATTTGCCCTAAAATCAACACTTTGTATAAACAACAGTATGAAAACATGCTGTCAGCCCAAGTACAGACAGACAGTTGGATCAGAATAAAATTCCTAGAAAAAAAGACACACATAAAAAATGATTTTGGATAAGAAAAAAAAAAATAGCACTCCAGGTTCTCCAACCTCAGATTCTCTATAACATGAATAAAATATCAAAATTCATGGTTTTACAAACAGAAGAAATTTAACTTCTTGATTTCTATGGAGGACCTCAGAGAAATAAGAACCTCTTTCGTGTTCTCCTCAAGCTTAACTTCTCTGAATTATTTTGACACCGGTAAGCACCTCTCTGTTTGAAACCTTCTCTTTTCCTTTGACTTCCATGGCACTGTACCTTCCTGGTTTCTAGTTCCAGGAGTTTGAAGGAGTTAAGGATGTGCCATTCCCAAATATGCTGAATTGGTATATTCATTAGTTTTAGTTGAAAACGCTGGAGAAATTAATTTCAAAAACAGCTAGTTGATCTGTCTCTTCCTGCATGCAGCAAGCCATAAAGATTTTCTGGAAGCACTAACATCTCTGAACCAAAGTGAGAAAGCCCTTCTCACCAGAGACTGGGAATTGGAGGCAGCAATGGATCTGAGTAGATAAACCGTCTGAAGGAACCTGTGTCTTCCACTAGTTTTACACTTCCCCGTGTATCTCCTAGTGACTCCCATAGAAATTTACTGCCCCTAGGCAGATCCCCCTTGTTCTGCTGTTCCTTCTGAAATTCATCATTCTTTGTCAAACAATTATGAAAACGTCTTGCTTGGTCACTTCAGATTTCACTGTTTTGTGAAGATGCCCATGTGCATATAAAAATGATAAAATTTGTATGCTTTTCTTTTGTTAATCTGCCTTGTGTCAATGTGGTTTCTAGATGCAGCCACAGAGCCCACATAAAACCTTGTGGAGGCACAGAAATTGGAGATGACGTCTTCCTCCTGTAAACTTTCTTGACTTATTTCACTGGCTACTTTTGATTATCTACCTTCTCAAAATAAGTAATTCTCAGGACTCTAGCATCAACTCAGAGGTACGAAATGAGTGATGTCACTATAATAAAAATCATTCATTTACTTTTTTTTAAATCAGAACAATATTTATCAGCATTTATGGCTACAACAGTAAACATAAATAGGAATAGAAGTGATATTGAACAGTGCTCATGTCAGCATGTATAATGACTACACACAGGACTCACTGGAAAAACAGAAAGTCCTTACTATCTAAAATAGAAATGAATTTCCCAACAAATTTGACTTTAGTATTTAATAATATTTTTCCAAAATTTATAATATAATTTTAGTTTGATGAACTGTATAGGAATAATGATTGTTATAACTCAATCCAAAAGAAAACATTTTGAATTTATTTTGAAATATTTTGAAGATATTTTGAATTTTAATATTTTAAAGGTCTTTAAAATAGATTTATATTTTTTTGGTTGCGAGGAATATTTTTAGGGTGCGAAATAAAATAATTTCAATCCTAGAAATATATAACATTGGAAAACAAATATTGTGAGAAAGTGGAATAGAAATATAATTTCAAGAAAAAACATCTCCACTACTGAGAAGCAGCTTATTCATTAAAAAAGAAAATAGTTAACGGATGATAGTGTTTATCAACCTACTGTGGTATTTCAATTCTATTTGCTTTACTTAAAAGCGGTCTAAAACATCAGTGTTATAAACTATCATAAATAACATTCTTTGCAACTGTTTAAACTTATGCTGAAATTTTTTAGATGTCAACTTGAAAATGTGCCAGAGGGCACATGGTTTTTCAGATTTCCTGGAATTTTTTAGTGAGTACATGGGGAAAATGCTTTGAGGACCACTGCTTTAGTGCACATGCCCAACCTACTATGAGTAAACCTAGTCTTAAAATGCATCCTTAGTAGTTTAAAATCTGTATTATAAAGGCTTGTTACATTATAATTGTAAGTTCTTTCCAATGTGGATTTAAATTATTCTCTTGAAGCCAATAAAAATTTGCACATCACACTTCTGCAATTAATTCCAGCTTCCCATATTTTATTCCCCTTTTAAGTGCATATTCATATTTGAAATTGCAAGACTGCACTTTCGTAGAAAATAGGTATGTCCATCAAAACACACCCTTTTAAGCTCTGTCTGTGTGAGGATTCATAATGAGCAAATGCTGGTTCAACTACAGTATCTCAGCTTCTGGTTTCCGCAGCCTCAACCAGTTCTTCACGTTGTTCCTCATGAAGCCTTTTCCCTTGCTCTCAGGCAGAGTCGGTCAGAGTTGGTCACTTCCTCCAAGTGGCTTCCACAGCACATGAACCTCTCCCGATTACGGTCAGGTCAGTGGATTGAAATCACTTTAGCTGTGAGTTGAAAGTCAGTTGGAAACCTAAATTGGAGGAAAGAGCCTGAGAGGCAAAGGCAATATTCCTGGACACAACACAACAAAGACTGGCTGTAACATAGCCTCAGTTGAGCAGGCCTTGGAATGGTCACACCAGACTTTTCCCTTTGCAATAAAATCTAGAGAGAGGTTGGAGCTAAGAGAGAAGAGTAATGAAGTACAAGGAATAGGAGTTGAACAAAGTAAAGGGTCAGTCGTTTTCCATCCAGGGCAATCCCATAGATGCTAGAGCGGCCATTAGCATACTTCATCTTGTAAGGCTCTGTTTATTTACTCAGACCTGGCACCTTTCAACGCTTGCCGAGGCCGAGGCCTGGTTTAGAAAGGCAAACGCATAGAGAAACTTTCCATCTTGTTGCACTTCCCATCATAAGACTGACATTTTCTGTTCTGTTTGCTATGGGCTGGTGGGCGGCTTTAATTTGGTTTTCCCTCCAGTTCTCAAGTCTCAATCTTTGCCAAATCAAGAAGCAGGCAGGAAGGGGAAAAAGAGGGGAAAACATATGCACTTGCATTCCCAAGTCATCTCAGAAGTAACTTAATACTGGTTCAGGTCATCCATGTCTTACAAATCAGTTTTATTCTGTGGATTGTTTACACACCACTTCTAGCATGTCTCTAATAAATTAAAATTTGCTGAAGTGGTAAAATATACTGAAGATAGAGTGAATGGTCTACAGGCTACACAGAGAGGCCATTATTCTTTGAGGAAGTAGGAAAAGCAATCATAAAATTTTGAAAAATTATGCAATAACTTTGTACTTATTGCCCATCTGTATTCATTACAATGATCTACTTCATAGACATATAAATAGAATGAGAAAGTAACAGATCTGCTGTGTGTTCTAGACTTCAGTCAATGAAATTCAATTAGAGTCTTTACTAAAGAAAACCTCCACAAATGTCAAGCATTTGTCTGCATATTTCTTTATGCTGCCCTGAAGTTACGCATTTAGTTTCTTTCCAGTTCTTGCCCTTTTTGTTTTTCTTTTCAAAGTCTCTTTGTAGAGAGATGAGAAGGTATCATTGCTTGGGTTTGGTGGGGGGTGGGGGTGCTTGGCGGCGTTATTCTTGAGGGGCATTAAACTCTCTATATCACACCCTCCATAAGCACTTAGTTGAGCTCTAGTGAGACAACATTATGCTGAAACTTTTCTTAAAAAAAAAAAAAAAAAAAAAAAAAAGGACCACACAGATAAGGCCGTAAAATTGCCAGGGACTCAGAACAGGTTTTACGACACGCACGCTGATCAAAAGGGCTTAACCAAGATGGTTTTTAATCATATTTGGGCATTGGAGAGTTCTCAGGTTCAAAGAAATGGTTCTGTGTTTTGTTTTGTTTTGTTTTGGCAAAGCTCTCTTTTCTTCAATAACCTCAGAAAAACAAAGCCAACATAGTAAGGCTGTGCTCAATTTTGTTTCTGTGTTCAAGCAAAATATACCACCTTGAGGAGGTCTTTTACTTACCATCAGATCTGTATATTTTTAAGAATATTTTGAATTGGACATGCTCATTTGAACATTCACCCTTTTGAAACTAAGCCACTTTAAATTGTGCTGGGAATCACACAAATGAACTGTTGTGAAAAAAGAATGTTCTAGCTGTGTATGTTATTATTTTGCAAAGTTTGATGTCAAATATTTAGCATTACTTTTTAAAAATTCAAAATACAAAGTATTAGGTATAATGTGAAGTGACATTGTAGCCTAGAGCAAGATAGGAAATTAACTAGCTTTGCAACCCAGGGCTCAAAATGTGTAGAAAGATCCTAGGTTAAACACACTAGCCCCATTTGATACACAACTGCTCCCTTATCTTTTCCTTCTCCTCCCCCTCTTTTTCTCCTTTCCCTTCTCTTTTTCTTTGTTCTTCTCCCTACGCCCCTTCCCCAATTCCTCCTCTCCACCTCCTTTCCCCCTTTCTTGCAGGTTAGAAACACATGTGAACTTTGGAAACAGCATGATCCCCGGTAGAGTGGGTGTAGGTTGACTTTGCTACAGAAAGATAATTTCCCTTTGTTTACCTACAGAAGTACTGACATCTCAGAAAATATCTTGCCAAGCATTTCTTCTAAGAGTTTGCCAAATCTTAAAGGAAGACAGAAGGAAAGGAAGAACAAATCTCTGCTTTTGGAATACATCTTTTCTCTTTTTTTTTTGCAGAAAAATAATGAATATATAAAAATAGTAAAAATATGTTAGGCAGTTGGAGTTGCAAGAACATCAGTTAATCACATAAACCACAATGCAGGTGGAAAAACTCTAGCCCGTAAATGCTATTTAGTAATGACTGAGGGTCAGAAAAAATCACAAGCATCCCAGAATCTGTGTCCTTAGTTCGCCTCAGATCATGAAACTGGTGGAGAGGTAACGGGACTAGACAGACTTTGTGTTACCAGCTTTAAGCAGCAGCTTCCTTGTGGTGTTTTTACTTCATAGCCCTCCTAGCTCTCACCCTCCCTGTTCCCAGTTCACTATATAATCTGCAGGATTATGTTGTACAAATGCTATTTTGAAAGTTTCCTCTTTTTCTTTATTCAAATCCTTCCTCGAGACTTCCCTCTTCCCAAGACTAGCTCTCAGAGTTTGGGTAAAGCAAAACACAGCTAAACAAAAAAACAGCCATCCAAGGCCTACTAAAAATCTATCAATCTAGGAAAGAGGTCAAGACTCCTACTCTTTCCTTGATTGGCTTTGTGGCTTAAATGCTGGGCAGAAATCTCTAAACAGCAATGTAGGAATGCATACTGTATTTCCTCTCCCAGGTAAACCTTTGAAGAGTGAGGAAGAACTATCCAAGAAAGGAGGCTCAGAAATCTTATGAAAATGAGAGATAAAGGAGTGGGGAGGGTTTGGGAGGTGGTGAACATAGCAAATGCAAACCAGGAAGAGAAAGTGGCAGGGCTTGCATGAGCTTCATGGGCTCCAGCTTAAGTAGATGAAGTTTTGGATGGCAATGGGACACCCATGTGGAGATGCCTATAGCCCTTGGGCCATAGGATATGTTTAATGTACTCAAGTCAAAATTCAGAAGTTTCTAGGTTTTTCACGTAAAAGCACATTTGAGGAAAACACAATAATATTCCGTATATTTATTCATCAGAATGTTGCCTGACTCCTTTGAAGTCATTTTAACTAGCATGTGTCTGCAGTGAGCTCTGTTCTACTTCTTTAGGATCCCTCAGAGTGACTCCAATGACCTCATTCAAACTAATAAGCTTCACTTTCTTCCTCTCTTAAATCCACCGCCCTTTGCCTCTTAAACATCATGGAAAGGGAATGTGACATTTTAGAAGGTGTCATGCCGACAGTCTCAGAAACTGAGGCTCATTTCACCAAAAAGGAGAGCTTGTGCTATAGCCAGTACATTTTCTCTCTCCAGTGTCCTCCACAAAGTAATTAACACAGCCAGGTTGGGACCACAGAATAATTCAGACTTTCATGCCAGTAAAATACAGCTTGCATTGTAAGTATTATTTCTTCTTTAAGTCTCTGTCCATGAGGTTTTTGAGGTCAAGGACATTGTCTTACTCATCTTTAACGAATATAATTGTATTGAATACGTAAAGGATAGTTAGAACATAAGAGATTCTCATTTATTGTTTAGTTGATAGATAAAAAAAGTATTTGGTTCCTGAAAACAAACGTATAGCAATGGGAAACTTCAGAGTAGAAATGTATGATTAGGTGCAGGTAACTTTTTTGCCCTGAAAAAGAAAGTATATAATAGGGAACTCCAGTCTCTGCCTCTGGTACTTGAACTCCTAGAGTTCTTTTTGTTTAAAGCTGTCACCATTATTTAGCTACTCAATTAACACCCTCAAAAAGCAAGTAAACACTCATGGTTCTCCTTTACCCACATTTTTAATCAAGCAGATCTTCAGCCATTAGATGCAGGTTTTTCTCCTCACAGCCTTTGGAACAAGCCAAATCCAAAGCATGTGTATTGTAATATTGTAAAAAAAGCATGTATGTAATATTGTAGCAAAAGTTTCTGTATCATATTAATTCTTTACCTGTCTTTTATGTTGTAACTATTTCTCTATTGCTGTATTTTTGTGACAAACAGTATTTTGTTCAACTTCATTGCTTTTTATGTGGTTTCTGTTCTAGCGTTCTGTTTAGAAAGATTGTAAATGCTTTAAGAGTATATACCTGTTAACTTAGGACTCTTCTATTGTTTTTGTTATTTCACATCTTCCATTTAATTTCTTTAGATCTCAACTTGATGAGAGGTATATGGGAAAATAAAATTTTATATGTTTTTCCCAAATGATTAGCCAGTTGTTCTAAAACTACATATTAAAGAATCCATTCTTTATCATGTACTAAATTTCTTTCTGTATTTGATTCCACTTCTGAAAATTGTATTGCATTATAATGAGTTTCTATAAAAGCAGAAAAATTCTCTTATACTTTTCTGGCATATCTAGAAAGTACAACAATGCCTAATACTCAATAATTGAATCAGTGGATAAATTTTCCACTTCATTTAATCAGTCTCTCAGGCTTGTTAATCCTACTGTATAAATATCTCTGGAAGAATTCCTTTGCCTTTTGTTAGCACATTGCCTGCCCTCATACAGGCCTTAATAATGATGGACTTTTAAAGTATTTTTTACATACAAATGGAATAAGGTTCAAAAATGTAAATCTGATCAAGTAACCTCCCCAGCTGAAATCTGTAAATGACTACTCATTTCATCTTCCACACCTGAGGACTACCAAGGCCCTCAGTTCAACCAAGTGAAACTATTATTCTTTCTCAAATATTTCATATTCAAATATGCCTTGCTAGTTTTTTGTTTATTGGTTTCTTAATCCTTGCCTTTGTAAAACTCGAACAGCTTGGTAATAAATGTGTGGACAAAGTGGATTAGTATATAAAGAGGGGATTCATGGTTATAGAAAGATAAGTGAGTTTTGGCCAGGATGAACAAACACATGAAGCTATGGAACAACTCTCATGCTTTTCCAGAACCACAGGCCATTGAGAATGACTAGTTTGCAGGTGAAAGTGAAGACATAAACATCCAGGGTGTGAAAGGCCTTGCGTGTCATGCTAAGAACTTTGTGTTTTTCCTACAGGAGAGTAGAGTCAATGAAGTGTTTTAAATGGGGAAGAAGCTTGGTTACAATTTTCCTGCAGGATGGATTGACAGAAACTGAATTCAGAGCCAGGAGCCTGATCAACAACAGATTCTCCAATAGTATAGGTGTCATATGATAAGGCCTTGAGCCAGGATAATAGTATTGAGAATCAGAAGAAGGGATGTGTGTGATGTTAAAAGAAGAAATTCTGTAAGATTTTGTGACTGGGCATAAAGGTGAATAAAAGGAAGAACTAGTGATTGCTCCCCCACCCTCAAATCTTCTATCATCCGCTGTTTCTGGCTTGACTAATTGGATAGATGGTAATGTTCTTTACTAAAATAGGAAATACAGGAGGAATATCTGTTTAGGAGATTTTAGAACTGGTGGAGGAGAAAGGAGAGACAATATACTCTATCCTGGACATGTGGAGAGTTTCCAGAAGGAAGGAGTTGTCAAGAGTGTGGAATGTATCAGGAAAGACCAGTGAGATGTAGACTGCAAAGTGCCCATTTGGATTGAACAGTTAGAAGATTTTGGTGTCCTTCCTGGAAGTTGGGAAGGAAGAAAGTAGAGATGGTCAGTGCAAAGTTCTCCGGAAACAAGTGTAGCTGCAAAAGGAAGTAGATGGGTAGAACAGTGGCTGAAGGAGGCACCTGCCCTGCACCTTTTATTTTACCATGGGATTCATGGGAGTTCATATTGTCTCCTAAACTGGAGTGTAACTTTTCTGAGGCCAGATACTATGTCGTGGTTTCCTGGATGAACTGAGTGGTCACTTGGTTCTTGAAGCCCTAAAATTTTACTAGTTTCTAATCCTCCACAGTGTCTATAATTATCCTGGTACTTAGGCAGTAGCATTCAATTAAATAGTTGTTGAACTGAATACTGTGGATGGGTGACTCACAACACTAAACTGCATTATTCAAGATGTCAGTGCTTCAATTTCCTCCTCATCAACAGCAATTACGACTGGCGTTCTTTTAATAGTAAATTGAACATGGAAACACTGTCCTTGCTGTCAAGAAACATTCACATTCATCTACTTAAGGAAAAAGCCAGTCTACCTTTCTTTCTAGAAATATTATCAGGAGTAGCTCATATATGAGGGCTAGCGCACGCATAGGGCACTGGAGACAGCCAATACACAAAATCTTCCTTCGTATATTATGTACTCTGGGTAGGTATAACCACGAGTCAGCTAACCACACAAGATGCTTTTAGGTCTGGCAAGTGGGATGGAAAGCTCACTGCATCAGTCTCTTCAGTGAGTGCCTGCACGCTTTCTGGTTTCAGGCTGGAAACGTCCTGTGGTGTGCCTGGCCTGGCCAAACCCAGGAAGTACTGAACTTATTAAAATTTAAAAACAAACCAAAGTTGTTTGGAACCTCCAAAACATTCACGTTGCGTCTGAGGGTGAAGGCTTGGATTCATTTCTGATTTGACATGAGCACCATACATTAGGAAAACACAAACAGTGCAGGGTAATTTCATGAAAGGGCTACACCCTTGCATTCAGTCTTATGACAGTCTTGCAAGGCAGCTCCTGTGCAGAGCCTAGAGGAATTTCGTGAAGCTGTCCCTCTTCTTTCAATTCCTTTTTATTAGGTTGCCATAGAAATTTGTAGTTGTGAACAAACGTTTAGGCAGTTTTGACATGGACATTCTGAAGCAGAGCTAGGGGTAACTTGCTTGGGCTCCACCAGTCTGTGGGGGCAGGTTGAGTTCTGGCCCTGTATCTGAATGGATCTGGCCTATGGTGGGCCCCTGGGCAGTCCCCAATCCCACCTGTTTCTTATAAAGATCTGGATCACCCGTCGGCAATCCATGAGAATGGCTAATCAGGAGTTGGCTAAATCAAGTTGATGACCAAAAACGAACCTAGTAGTCAGGAATGAAGCTTCTGGAACAACCCACAGGGTGTGATTATCCTATAAATTAAATTTAGGTCATAGAAAAGAATTATAGAATTACTGAGACCTGGAAGTAACTGAGCAACTATGAAACTCCACTCCCCTATTTTTTTGCATGAGGGAAGTGAGGCACAGAGATTTTTACTTGAGTTATCCAAAGTCAACAGAAGTTACTGATGCAGCCAAAACAAAGAACCCTGAGCTGACCTCCTTGCTCTTTTTCAATGTGCATGTGCACGCACACACACACATACACACACACAAAACTTCTACACAGTTATTTTTTAAAGAATTTAGAGTTCTGTAGAGATGTACAGAAATAAGCTCTTTAGTATATAAAAGGTCATTTAAGTGAATTGTCTCTTTACCCTAATCCTGACACACTCACTTGTATGTAGTTTGGAAGTTATAAAAGGTAGATAAATTAATTTACATAATGTTATAAGGGCATTTTAAGGAGGAAGAGATTGGGAACACTTGTCTTTCAAGTTGAAAGTAGTTAAACAATATCACTTGATCTGAGGTAGCCCAGAACAAGGTCAATCAGGAAAAGGGATGAAGTCACTGAGACAGAATTCACCTGAGAATCTTCCATAATGCTGTATGATAGATAGGCCTAGCATCCTTGGCACTGGGAAGAAAACAGCTTCCCTGACCCGGGCATGCTAGGATTGACTTGTGCTGGGGAAGTGGCTGTGCTGTTGAATCCATAGAGCCCAGGACAATTTTGATTCAGAATACCTTACCCTGGTATACCACAGAGAATTGCTACATTCTGAGCAGTGACCCATTTCAGTAACAGCAGCACTGACCAGAGACTGCTACCAAACCACATTTCCAAGAGGAGCCAAGGTTAGGATAGCTACCACACAAAATTGTGACTTTCGTATTCACAGCTTTAGCAAGTGGATGCCAGGGACTTTCTGAGCTTGTGGTTGCAGAAATAGGACAGCTAGGATTTCAGAGGAGGCAATAGCAAGCTTTGGCTTTATCAATGGTACTAGCGACAAAATGGGAGAAAAAAAGATGTCTCTTTGGACCATTAGTTTTAGTGGTATCTTCAGTCTCTGGCTTCAGCGACAATTGTAGGAGGGTGAGGTGTCTCAAGCAACTAGTCTGGGCAGTGAATATGGAGTCCTTCAGCCTCACCTTCCTTGCATCTCATCTGATTAAGGGCCAGCAATCAGGGCTGGCTCTCTGAACATGAGTAAGCACCCAAGGAGATCCAAGCACCCAAGGAGATCTTTGGGTATCAGGGGAAAGAGGGTGGAGAGAAGACTGGACTTCTTGGGACATCACTGCCCAATGGCATTGTGTGTACTCCTGGCTGTTAAGGCAGGTTGCAGCAGTTTAAAAATTTTCCTTAAGCCCATGACATTTAAATTCAACAACTTCTTATTTCTTCTAATTTAAAGCCTGAGTAATATGTCTTAGCTTTTTCTGAAGTATGAGGACCCAGTGCCTCTTCAAGAGCTTTCTTTCTTTTTCTTTTTTTCCCTTCCTTCCTTCCTTTCTTTCACTTCCTTCCTTTCGTTCCCTTCCTTCCTTTCTTTTCCTTCCTTCCTTTCTTTTCCTTCCTTCCTTCCTTTCTTTTCCTTCCTTCCTTCCTTCCTTTCTTTTTCTTTCTTTCTTTCTCTCTTTCTTTCTTTCTTTCTCTTTCTTTCTTTCTTTCTTTCTTTCTTTCTTTCTTTCTTTCTTTCTTTCTTTCTTTCTTTCTTTCTTTCTTTCTTTCTTTCCTTCTTTCTCTCTTTCTTTCTTTGTTTTCTTTCTTCTTTCTCTTTCTTTCTTATTTCTCTCTTTCTTCTTTCTCTCTCTTTCTTTCTTTCTCTCTTTCACCTTCTTATAAATGGTTTCAGTGTACTTCAACATGCAACAAGATTCCAACCCCCCAAAAGCTTTCTTCTTCCTGCATTCAACACTGTCTCTATTAGTAAAGGGAATTCTTCTTCAAAGTGACTCAAACATTCAGTACAGTTCCCAGCTCCTTGAATTCGCAAATGGAGCACAATGTGCTTTCTAGGGCCATTTTCCAAAGGCAGCCCTGTGGTGGATGTTATGCAAATTTATCCTGAGATGAAGGAAGCCTTTTGCTCCAGCTATTTTTTCCCTTGTCACTGACAAAACAGACAATTTATCTATATTAACATTAGTTTTTTAGGTCTTAATAAAGGAAAAGCATATATTTTAAAGCCTGTGTCATGCTTCTGGTCTTGAACATTTACATCACATGTAATCTACTCTGTGAAGCCTTTTCCAGAAACCTCATTTCTCAGCCAAAATAATGTATTTCCCCCACTTTTCCCCACAGTATTTTATTCTTGCCATCAAACACAATAACAGTATAGGTGCATCTCTTCCTCCTACACAATCAGCTCTCATGTAGTAGATGTCTCAAAAAAATCTTGTTGAATTTATTGAATGTACATAATATCTAAAAATATAGAATTAATTTTAAATTTCAAGGATCATATAATTGATCAGGAGTCTCTGCCTTGGAGAACCAGTAAATTATTTAGAATGTAAGGATTTTTGGAATGTGGAGCCAGATGTGTCAACTTTATGACTTACTACCTGTGGAATTGGGAAAATCACTATTGTCACATTGAGAGTTAGTTTCCTAACTTAAAAATGATAATAACATATGTCTCACCTGCCACCTAGGGTACCTGGGGCAGGTGAGATTAAAAACATATTGTAATATGTATGAAGGCATATTGTAAATAGTAACATACCACTTTAAATTATTAGAATTATTTTATGTTTTTCATATATTTTTGTAACTCTACATGTAACCACCTTATTATTTCAGTCTTTAAAATGGACAAAGACTAAAGGCCAAAAAAGGAAATGCAAATGTATATATATTTACCCATTTGATGCTAATATGTTATCCTCTATGAAAAAACTATTTGATTTAAAATAATAATATTTTAAACTTTTAATAAATGCATTGCAATCTATCAGCAATATTTCACAGCTTTTGTCATGGCACAACTGTTGTCTGGAAGTTGCCACGTGGGAATTTGTTCTTTTAAATTTGCAATGATACAGAATTGTAAAGTCAGGGACTTCAGGATATCATCCAAAGTCAGCCTTCTCCTTCTGCATAGGGATGCATGACCACGATATGATGGCCCGTTCGTTTATTTAAAAAAATCCCCAAAGAAGATACTTCTATGGCCTTACTCATAGAATCTAGTATTTTTTCCAACTTTCAGAATTTGAAAGTTCTTCAATTGTAGTCCAAATCCACTATTATGAAGTCTATTTCTTCTTGTTTTAACCTCAGCTGAGATGCCAAGGCACTGCTTACTACTCCGTCTTAAATTGTCTTTCATGCACTGGAAGAAAGTTAGGTAATTGATCCATACTTTATAATCCAAATCACAAAGGCAGTCATTTGATCTTCTAAATTAAGCCTTTAAAAATCTCATTTTATTTATTTCTTCTCAATTCCCTCTGCTTCTTCTAGGACTGTTAGAAAGTATGCATTTGAAATAGGACATAATACAAGTAAAATCATCCTACTATGTTTCAGTGAAGTGAAAATAGTAATGGAGAATGAAACTGGCCTTCCAGTCTCAGTCCTTCTCAAAACATGCTGCTTTCCCCTAGACAAACCATTTTATATCTTTAGAACTCAATTTTTCTGAACATGAAAGATGCTAGTGTACTGGATTTCTCCCATTGCTATCGTTCACTTATGGCTTGAGAGTAGATAGGTTACATTTATAAGAATTCTAAGATTTAAAGACATGCTTCCCAGGACCTAGAACATTCTAGTTGAATTCTTTGCTTTCGAAATAGAAGAATGTATGAATAAATAAATAGGTAGACAGGTGATAGATACGTAGATGATAGATAGATAGATAGATAGATAGATAGCCAAACAATAGAATAGTTCAAGGGTTTCCAATACATTTTAAAAAAAGAGAGAAGGAAAGTATCTCATGTATATAGTATGTCCTGGCAACTATAGTTTGGTGACTATATATTTTCTAAATTATGTACAGGTTCATGTTTAATAGTCAAACATCAGCTTTTTGATGATGAGTTTGAGATTTTGGGGCTATTCTTATGGAAAAGACGTAAATTTACAAGGAACCACTGGAAATGAGGTTTTAAAATCATATGTGTATGTAGAGGAGTTAGTGTCCAGAAAGAGAAAAGAAACAGTCGTGGTCTGCTCCACATCTACTTCTAATTCACAGGATTCAGCTAACAGTTACAAGTGATGTCTACTTCTACCACAATGTAATCATATATTTTTAGAATACTCTCTGCTTTAGCAACTTCATCGTTAGAAAATTTTGAATGGTGTAATATGCAAATAATAGCTTTTAAAGAAAGGAATGGCTTAGTGATTAGGGTATAAGATGGATGGAACTCACTAGGACATATTCTGGTGGAGCTAGGGAAGTCTCATATACAATTCCTTGAAACAAGTCTTTACCACCTCTAGAATAAAGTTCAAACCCCTCAATATGGCAACTTGACCATGTGGTAGTTCTTTATTTTGTTCCCAACATCAATTTTCTAAACTTGAAGTTTCTACAATACTCAATGGAATTCATTTATCTGAGCCTTTGTGCCTTTTGTTTTCTCAGATTTGAATGCCTTACTTCCAACCCCCTTGACATCCTGCTACACTACTTCCTAGTCAAACAGGACTGAGAACTAGCAATATCACATTCACTTATTTATCTATTCATTCAACACATGTGTTTCAAACATCTGTTATTCCAAGATGAGAATGCAAATCCATAGAGATAGAAAGTAGATTAGTTATTGTCAGAGGATGAGAGGAGGAGGGAATAGGGAGTACCACCAATAGATACAGTGCAGTACGCCACTGCACTCCACCCTGGGTGACAGAGTAAGATTCCATTTCAAAAAACAAACAAAAACAAAAAGCAAAACAAAAGAAAAACAAACAACAAAACAATTGTTTCCGAGGATGCAGAGAAATTGGCACCCTCATACATTGTTGATGGAATTATAAAATGATACAACTGCTGTAGACAATGTTTTGGCAGTTCTTCAACAGTTTAGCAGTTCTTCAAGAAGATAAACATAGATTAACAATGCAATATATATACACATATATATAATGTGTAATATATATGCAATATATATATGCGCAATATATATATGCAATACTCCTAAAGAACCCACAAAAAAACTATTAAAGCTAATCCAGCAGGTTTGTAGGACACAAGATCAGAACACATGAAACAAATTTTAATTTTGTACACTAACAAGAAACAATCTGAAATAAAATTTGATAAAAAGATTCAATTTACACTAACATCCAAAACAATCTAATACTGATGAATACATTTAATTATGAAAGGAAAGATTTGTACACTGAAAACTATAAAATGTTGCTAAAAGAAATTAAAGAAGACCTAAATAATGAAAAGATATCTATGTTCATGGATTAGAAGACTTGATATTGTTAAGATGGCAATACTTCTCAAATTAATCTGCAGATTCAACAAAATCTTATCACAATTTTAACTGAATTTTGTATAGAAATGGAGAAATTAATCCTAAGATTTATACAGAATTGTAAGGGGCCCAGAATAGCCAGGCAACCCTGAAAAAGAAAACTAACTTAGAATACTCACACTTCTGAATTTCAAATGCTGCTCAAAAACTACAATAATCAAGCATGTTTTGCTAGCATAAGGATAGATAAATAATAAAATATAATTGAAAGTTCAAAAATAAATTATATATCAATAAGTATGCCAAAAGCATTCAACCAGAAAAGAAAAGTCTTTCAAACAAATATTGTTGGGAGAACTGATTGTCCAGATGAAATAAATAAAATTGGACTTATGTATATACTTAAGAATATAATTTTTGGATCATCTTGTTCATCTATGTTTATCTCCTTGAAGAACTCTTCAAACTGTTGAGGAAATTGGACTCCTCTTTTACATAATATTAAAAAATTGACTCAAAGTGCATCAAAGACCTAAATATAAAAGCTAAAACTATACAATCTTTATAATAAAATAGAGGTATAAATCTTCATGATTTTGGCTTAGGCAATGGTTTCTTATATATGACACTAAAAGCAATAGGTGTAAACAAAGGAAAAAATACATAAATTTGACTTCATCAGAATGAAAACTTTTGTGCCCCCCAAATGCTCTCAAGAAAGTGAAGAGAAACCCACATAATGGGTTTTAGAAAGTGAAGAGAAACTCACATAATGGGAGAAAACATTTGCAAATCGTATATGCATGTTCATAACCAGGGCATATAAAGTACTGTTACAACTGAACAATAGCAAGACAATCCAATTAAAAATGGGCAAAGTATTTGAATATACATGTCTACAAAGAAGATATTCAAATAGCCAACAGATGCTTGAAAAAAATGCTCAGCAGCATTAGTTTTTAGTGAGAAACAGATAAAAACCACAATGCAATATTACTTCACACTCACTAGGATGGTGATAATTAAAAAACAAATAACAGGCTGGGTGTGGTGGCTCACACCTGTAATCCTAACACTTTGGGAGGCCGAGGCAGGGGGATCACCTGAGGTCAGGAGTTCAAGACCAGCCTGGCCAACACGGTGAAACCACATCTCTACTAAAAATACAAAAATTAGCCAGACGTGGTGGTGGGCACCTGTAATTCCAGCTACTTGGGTGGCTGAGGCAGGAGGAGCACTTGAACCTGGGAGGTGGAGGTCGTAGTGAGCCGAGATTGCGAGACTGCACTCCACCCTGGGTGACAGAGTGAGATTCCATTTCAAAAAACAAACAAAAACAAAAAACAAAGTAAAACAAAAATAAGAAAACAATTGTTTCCGAGGATGCAGAGAAATTGGCACCCTCGTACATTGTTGATGGAATTATAAAATGGTACAATTGCTGTGGACAACGTCTTGGCAGTTCCTCAACAGTTTGGCAGTTCTTCAAGGAGATAAACATAGATTAGCAAGATGATCCAAAAATTATATTCTTAAGTATATACATAAGATAATTAAAAACATACATTTATACAAAAACTTGTACCTGCATATTTTAGTTACATTATTCACAAAAGCCAAAATGTGAAAACAGTCCAAATGTCCTTCAACTGACAGATTAAAAGAAAAGGTGTGGTATGTCCATAGAATGGAATATTATTCAGCCATAAGCAGGAATATACCACTATATCATATCACACGGATGAAACTTGAAAATATTTGCTAAGCGAAAAAGCCAGTTGCAAAAGGTCATATAATTCCATTGATATGACATATCCATCAGAGGCAAATCCATAGAGATAGAGAGTAGATTAGTGATTGTCAGAGAATGAGAGAGGAGGGAATAGGGAGTACCACCAATAGATACAGGTTTTTTTTTTTTTTTTTTTTTTTTTTTTTTTTGAGTGATGAGAATGTTCTGGAGTAAAATAGTAGTGGTGGTTGCCCAACCTTATGAATATACTAAAAGCCACTGAATTATACAATTAAAAATGATGAATTTTGTTTATGTGAATATCTCATAAGATTGAATTTTCCTAATAACTAATGATTTTGAACATCTTTTTGTGTGCTTGTTTGCTATCAGAATATCTTCTTTGATGAAGTATTTGGTCAAATATTTTGATGAGTTTTATTGAGTTATTGGATTTCTTACTGACTCATGACTGCTCTTTATGTATTTTGAATATAAGTTCTTAAAAGATGTATGTTTTGGAATTATTTCCTCTCAGTCCCTTTCTCCTGGTATTAATTAATTATTATCAACTTGTCTGTTACACTGAGGGAGACTCTGCCCCGTGCATTGACCCTTTGTTCTTGGGAATATTGATTAGAGAGCCCTGGAAAGAAGTTTTTGAGTGGCTAGGCATGGTGGCTTATGCCTGTAATCCCAGCACTTTGGGAGGCAGAGGTGGGCGGATCACCTGAGGTCAGGAGTTCAAGACCAGCCTGGTCAACATGGTGAAACTCCATCTCTACTAAAAATACAAAAACAAAATTAGCCAGACATGGTGGTGGGCACCCGTAATCCCAGCTACTTGGGAGGCTGAGGCAGGAGAATTGCTTGAACCCGGGAGGCGGAGGTTGCAATGAGCCAAGACTGCACCATTGCACTCCAGCCTGGACAACAAAAATGAAACTCTCAGAAAAAAAATAAATCAATTAATTAAAAAAGAAGAAGTTTGGGAGTGAGTGCTAAGGTCCTTTATGCTTGGGTTCCCAGCTATTATGAATAAATATGCCTGCCCACATTCTGCCCTTTAAAATATCTTATTATGTTAACAGAGTTCTTCCCACTGATTTGGATAATGGCCATTTCTGTCTTTCATCCCCTGCCAAAAAGAAAAGAATTTATGAGTCCTGTTTGTCCTCGAAAGGTCTTGTCACTCTGGGGAATTATCATCATTTGGCTGCCATGAAAGCTCAGGTCTCTGATGGGCTCAAGAAAATAGATTAAGTATTTTATTTTATTTTTGTTTTTATTTTTATTATTGTTATTTGCAGATTATCCAGGTTTTTCTCAGTGGTATGGTAGGAATAATGTTCACTTGAGGCTTTCTATATTCTTATGTAGAAACATAACCTTCCAATTCTTCTTAATTTAATTGTGGAAATTTGTACCTTCCAAAGAGTTTGCCCATTTCAACTAAGTTTTCAAATTGACACGCATAAATCTCTTCCTGATATTCCTTAACATACCCTGTCTATAGGATATGCAGCGATGATCCCTATTTCATTTCTGATATTGGTAATCTGTTTCTCTATTTTCTCGATTAACCTGCTTAGGTATTTATGAGCCTTGTTGATATTATAAAAGAACATTTTTATTTTTATTCTTTTTTTCTATTGTGCATCTTTTAGATTGATTTTTGAAATTTTATTTTTTATGTGCTTCCTTCTACTTACTTTGCATTTAATTTGTTGATTTTCTAGTTTTGTGGCTCACTTCTTTTCTAACATGCATATTTAAAGTACACATTTCCCTCTTAATACTGCTGAAGCAGCATCTCACAGATTTTGATGTGTTGTGGTTCATTTTTTTGTAACTGTTATTTTAGGTTCATGGGTACATGTGCAGGTTTCTTATATAGGTAAACTGTGTTTATGGGGGTTTGGTGTACAGACTATTTCATCACCCAGGTAATAAGCATAGTACCTGATACACAGGTAGCACCTGATAAGTAGTTATTCTTTTTGTTTGTTTGTTTGTTTGTTGTTGCTGCTGAGACAGAGTTTCACTCTTGTTGCCCAGGTTGGAATGCAATGGCACGATCTCGGCTCACTGCAACCTCCGCCTCCCAGGTTCAAGCAATTCTCCTGCCTCAGCCTCCCGAGTAGCTAGGATTACAGGCATGCACCATCACACCCAGCTAATTCTGCATTTTTAGTAGAGATGGGTTTTCACCATGTTGGTCAGGTTGGTCTTGAATTCCAGACCTCAGGTGATTCGCCCACCTCTGGCTCCCAAACTGTTGGGATTACAGGCATGAGCCACAGCCCCTGGCCCTGATAGGTAGTTTTTCAGTTCTCATCCTCCTCCCAGTCTCCACCATCAAGTAGACCCTGGTGTCTGTTGTTCCCTCCTCTGTGTCCATGTGTACTCAATGTTTACCTTACACTTATAAGTGAGAGTATGTGGTATTTGGCTTTCTGTTCCTGCATTAGTTTGCTTAAGTTAATGATCTTTAGTTCTGTCCATGTTGCCGCAATGGACATGATTTTATTCTTTTTTATGGCTGCATAGTATTCCATAGTGTATGTGCACTACATTTTATTTATCCAGTCTACCATTCATGGGCATTTAGGTTGATTCCATATATTTACTATTGTGAATAGTGCTGTGATGAACATACACATACAGGTGTCTTTATGGTAGAAATATTTATGCTCCTTTGGGTACATAACCAGTAATGGGATTGTTGGGTTGAATGACAGTTCTGTTTTAAGTTCTTTGAGAAATCCCTAATTGCTTTCCACAATAGCTAAACTAATATACTTTCCACCAGCAAGGTATAAGCATTCCCTTTTACCTGCAACCTCACCAGCATCTGTTATTTTATGACTTTTCAATAATAGTCATTCTGACTGGTGTAAGATGGTATCTCATTGTGGTTTTGATTCACATTTCTTTAATGATTAGTGATACTGAGTATTTTTTCATATGCTTGTTGACCACATGTATGTTTTTTTTTTTTTTTTTTTTTGAAAAGTGTCGTTTATGTCCTTCACCCTTGTTTGTTAATTTGTTTAAGTTCCTTACAGATGCTGGATATTAGTCCTTTAGTCCTTTGTCAGATGCATAGTTTGCAAAATTTTTCTCCCATTCTGTAGTTTGTCTGTTTGCTTTGTTGATAGTTTCTTTTGCTGTGCAGAAGCTCTTTAGTTTTATTAGGTCCCATTTGTCAATTTGTTGTTCTTGTTGTTGCAATTGCTTTTGGCATCTTCATCATAAAATCTTTGCCAGTTCCTATTTTCAGAATAGTATTTCCTAGGTTATCTTCCAGGGTTTTTATAGTTTTAGGTTTTTTATTTAGGTCTTTAATCAATCTTGAGGGGTTTTTTATATATAGTGTAAGGAAGGGGTCCAGTTTCAATCTTCCGCATATGGGTAGCCGGTTAGCTCAACATTTATTGAATAGGGAGTCCTTTCCCCATTGCTTGTTTTTGTCTATGCATTAGTTTGTTTTTACACTGCTAATAAAGACATACCTGAGACTGGGTAATTTATAAAGGAAAGCAATTTAATTGACTCACAGTTCCACATGGCAGGGGAGGCCTCACAATCATGGTGGAAAGTGAAGGGGAAGAAAGACACATCTTACTTGGCAGTAGGCAAGAGAGCTCGTGCAGGGGAACTCCCATTTATAAATGCATCAGATCTCATAAGACCTACTTACTACCACAAGAATGGTATGGGGGAAGGGGAAACCACCCCCATGATTCAGTTATCTCCATCTGGCCCTACCCTTGACAAATGGGTTTTTTACAATTAAAGGTGAGATTTGTGGAGGACACAGCCAAACGGTATCAGTTGACTTTGTTGAAGATAAGACGGCTGCAGGTGTGTGACTTTATTTCTGGGCTCTCTGTTCTGTTCCATTGGTCTAGGCGTCTGTTTTTGTACCACCACTATGCTGTTTTGGTTACTGAAACCTTGTAGTTATTTGAAGTCATGTAATGTGGTGTTTCCAGCTTTGTTTTTGTTTTTGTTTTGGCTTGGATTACTTTGGCTGTTTGTACTCTTTCTTGGTTCCATATAAATTTTAAATATTTTTTTCTAATTCCATGAAGAATATCATTGGTAGTTTGATAGGAATAACATTGATTCTGTAAACTGCTTTGGCAAGCATGGCCACGTTAACAATATTGATTGTTACTATCTGTAATCATGTAATGTTTTTTCATTTGTTTGTGTCATCTCTGATTTCTTTCAGGAGTGTTTTGTAATTCTCATTGTAGACATCTTTCACCTCTCTGGTTGCCTATATTCTTAGGTATTTTATTCTTTTTGTGTTTTTTGTGAATGTGATCATGTTCTTGATTTGACTGTCAGCTTGGATGTTGTTGTATAACAATGCTACCAATTTTCATACATTGATTTGCATGCTGAAATTTTGTTGAAGTTGTTTATCAGATCTAGGAGCTTTTCACAGAGAATATGGGTTTTTCTAGGTACAAAATCACATCATCTGCAAATAGGTAGTTTGACTTCTTCTCTTCTTATCTGGATGTCTTTTATTTTTTTCTCTTGACTGATTGCTCTGATTAGAACTTGCAGTACTATATTGAGTAGGAGTGGTGAGAGAGGATATCCTTGTCTTGTTCTGGTTTTCAAAAGAAATACTTCCAGTCTTTGCCCATTTGGCTGTGGGTTTGTCATAGATGGCTCTTACTATTTAGAGATATCTTCCTTCAATGCATAGTTTACTGTGAATTTTTAACATGAAGAGATGTTGAATTTTATCGAAAGCTTTTTCTGCACCTGATGATCATGTGTTGTTTGGTTTCAGTTCTGTTTATGCGATGAATCACATTTACTGATCTGTATATGTTGAACCAACCTTATATCCCAGGGATAAAACCTACTTAATCACGGTGGATTAGTTTTTCATATGCTGCTGTATTTGGTTTATTAGTATTTTGTTGAGGATTTTTACATCCATGTTCATCAAAGATATTAGCTTAAAGTTTTCTTTTTTTGTTGTGCCTCTGCCAGGTTTTGGTGTCAGAACGATGCTGGCCTCGTAGAATGAATTAGGGAGGAGTCCCTCCTTTTCAACTTTTTGGAATGGTTTTAGTAGGAATGGTACCAGCTCTTGTTTATAAATCTGGTAGAATTCATCTGTGAATTCATCTGGTCTGAGGCTTTTTGCGGTTGGCAAACTTTTTGCTACTGATTTAATTTTGGAACTCATTATTCGTCTGTTTGAGCTTTCAATTTCTTCCTGGTTCTATCTTAGGGGGTTGTATATGTTCATGAATTTATCAGTTTCATTAGGTTTTCTAGTTTGTGTGCATGGAGGTGTTTGTAAGTCTCTAAGGGTTTTTTGTATTTCTGTGGGGTTGGTGGTAATGTCCTATTTGTCACTTCTGATTGTGTTTATTTGGATCTTCTCTCTTTTCCTTTATTAGTCTAGCTAGTATTCTGTCAATCTTATTTACTCTTTCAAAAAATCAACACCTCCTGGCTTTGTTGATCTTGTGTATGGTTTTTTGCATCTTAATTTCATTCAGTTCAGCTCTGATTTTGGCTATTTCTCGTCTTCTGCTAGCTTTGGGTTTGGTTTGACCTTACTTTTCTAGTTTTTCTAGGTGTAATCTTAGGTTGTTAACTTGAGATCTTTCTAACTTTTGATGTTAGAGTTTAGCATTGCAAACTTTCCTCTTTACGCTGCTTTGGTTGTGTCCCCCAAATTCTGGTATATTGTAATTTGTTCTCACTAATTTAAAATTTCTTGACTTCTGCCTTAATTTTTTTGCTTACCCAAAAGTCATTCAGGAGCAGGTTGTTTAATGTCCATGTTTATTATGTGATTTTGAGTGATCTCCTTAGTATTGATTTTTATTTTTATTGTGCTGTGGTCCATCAGTGTGGTTGGTATGATTTGAGGTTTTTTGCATTTGCGGAGAATTGTGTTATGGTCAAATGTGTGGTCAATTTTAGAGTACGTGCCATGTGCAGGTGAGAAGAATATATATTTTGTTGTTTTCGGATAAAGAGTTCTGTAGATATCTGTTAGGTCTACTTGGTCAAGTGTCAAGTTCAGGTCCTGAATATCTCTGTTAGTCTTCTGCCTCAATGATCTGTCTAATACTACAATTGGGATGTTGAAGTCTCGCATTATGATTGTGTGATTATCTAAGTCTCTTTGTAGGTCTCTAAGAACTTATCTTATTAAATCTGGGGATGCTTGTCTTGGGTACGTATGTATTTAGGATAGTTAGGTTTTCTTGTTGAATTGAACCCTTTGCCATTATATATGTAATGCCTTTCTTCATCTTTTTTGATCATTGTTGATTTAAAGTCTGTTTGGTCTAAACTTAGAATAGCAGCCCCTGCTTTTTTGTTTTCTGTTTGCTCAATTTTTCTCTGTTCTTTTACTTTGAGTCTATGCAGGTCA
The DNA here is from genome assembly GCF_047675955.1 of Chlorocebus sabaeus. Lineage (NCBI taxonomy): Eukaryota > Metazoa > Chordata > Mammalia > Primates > Cercopithecidae > Chlorocebus > Chlorocebus sabaeus. The sequence goes on along the minus strand of NC_132914.1, from coordinate 29,609,091 downwards.
TTGCATGTGAGATGGGTGTCTTGAAGACAGTATACATTTGGGTCTTGCTTCGTTACCCAACTTGCCACTCTGCGCCTTTGAATTTTATCTCATTTACATTCCAAGTTCATATTGATATGTAGGTTTTGATCTTGTCATTATGTTGTTAGCTGATTATTATGCAGACTTGGTTGTGTAGTTACTTTATAGTGTCAATGGTCTATGTACTAAAGTGTGTTTTTGTGAGACCAGTAACAGTCATTCCTTTCATATTTAGCACTCTCTTAAGGACTTCTTGTAAGGCATGTCTGCTGGTAATGAATTCCCTTACATATGCTTGTCTGAAAAAAAAAAAAATCTTATTTCTCCTTCACTTATGAAGCTTAGCTTGCTTGGATATGAAATTCTTGGTTGGAATTTCTTTTCATTAACAATGCTTCATATAGGCCCCTAATCTCTTCTGGCTTGCAGGGTTTCTGCTGAAAGGTTTGCTGTTACCTGATGGCATTCCCTTTGAAGGTGACCTGCTCCTTCTCTCTAGCTGTTTTTACATGTTTTATTTCCTTTTGACCTTGGAGAACCTGAGGACTATGTGTACTGGGGATGGTTGCCTTGTATAGTATGTCACAAGGTTCTCTGCATTTCCTGAATTTGAATATTAGCCTTTCAAGCAAGGATCAAGAAATTTTCATGGACAGTGTCCTCAAATATTTTTTCCAAGTTGCTTTCTTTCTTTCTCTCTCTCTTTCAGGGATGCCAGTGAGTTATAGAATTTGTCTCTTTTCGTAATCCTATATCTCCCAAAGGTTTTGTTCATTCATTTTTATTCTTTTTATGTTTGTCTGACTGAGTTATTTTGGAGAACCTGACTGTGAGAATTGAGATTCTTTCCTCAGCTTGGTTTATTCTGCTGTTAATACTTGTGATTGTATTGTAAATTCTTGAAGTGAGTTTTTCAGCTCTGTTAGATTAGTTTGGCTCTTTCTTTTAATGGCCATTTCATCTTTCAGCTCCTGTATCATTTTATTGTTTTCCTTAGATTGAGTTTCAACTTTCTCCTGAATCTCAATGATCTTCATTCCTGTCTGTATTCCGAATTCTGTGCCTGTCCTTTCAGTCACTTCAGCAACTTCAGCCTGATTAAGAACCATTGCTGGGGAACTAGTGTGGCCATTTGGAGGTAAGAAGACAATCCAGCTTTTTAAGTTGCCACAATTCTTGTGCTGGTTCTTTCTCATTTGTGCGGGCTGATGTTTGTTCAATCTTAGTAATTGCTGTCCTTTGGATGGGGCTTTTAACTTTTATCTTCTTTGATGCCCTTTGGTATTTGATTGTGGTATAAGGTGGGCTCAGTCAGCTGACTTTGTTTTGAGAAGATTTTAGGGGACCACGGCTCAGTTCGGCACTCCTGGAATGTGTGCTCTGACTCTGAAGGGCTGGGACCAAGCCCCTTGCTTTGTTCTCTGACCCCTTGAGGTTAGGAATCTGCAGCGTTGGAGGGGCCAAGGTGTTCTCAGTTTGTAGGCCACAACACTCTGATTGGGGGTGCCAGCCAAAGTGCTTCATCAGGGCAGTGGCAGTGGCAGTGGCAGTGGCAGTGGGATACATGCTTGCAGGCACATGCCAGCAGTCACAGCAGCGTGATGAAGTGCATGCACATTGGCTTGAGAGGGCCACTGGTGGGAGTGGGCTGGTGACATTTCTCTGTAAGCTCCTGCCAGTGGTGATGACTGTGCAGCAGGGGCGAGGCACTGGCAGGGATAGATTTGCTGGAGTCCATGCATAGGTTTGCACCAAAGGTGGCAGAGGTATAGCAAGGGCTCATTTTCATTCAGTTCAAAACATTTTCTAATTTTCCTTGTGCTGTTTTTTTTTTTTTTTTTTCTTTTTCCTTTTTTTGACCATGGGTACTTCCTAGAGAAGGGTTTAAAATTCAAAATGCTGAGGTTATTCTAGGTATTGTTCTGTTGTTTATGTCTAATCTAATTCCACAACGGTGTTAAAACAATTTCTGATTTCACTCCTTTTAACTCCATCTGCTTTTTTTTTCTCTTTGAGATGGAGTCTTGCTCTGTCACCCAGGCTAGAATGCAGTGTCGCAATCTCAGCTCACCTCCCAGGTTTAAGTGATCCTCCTGCCTCAATCTCTCAAGTAGCTAGGATTAAGCTAGGATTACAGACATATACCACCCTGTCTGGCTAATTTTTTTTGTCGTATTTTTAGTAGAGCAGGTGCTTCACCATGTTGGCCAGGCTGATCTCAAACTCTTGACCTCAAGTGATCTGCCCACGTCGGCCACTGGGATTACAAGCATGAGCCACCATGCCCGGCCTCATGTGCACTTTAAAAGGATGTATATTTGGCAGTTGATTCACACAGTGTTTTAGAAATATCAATTGAGTAAATATGGTTAATAATGTTATTAAATGCTTCTACATTTTTCTGATTTTCTGCCTGCTTGTTCTACCAGTTCCTAAGAGGAGAGTGTTTAAGTCTCCAGCTTAACTATGGATAATTGTAAATGTGTCTATTTCCCTTTTCAGTTCTGTCAATTTTTGCTTCTATATGAAAACTTTATAATTGAGTGTATGCATAGTTAACCCTGTTGTGTCTTCTGAATTGATATCTTTATGACGGCAAAATGTAAATATTCTGATAATATTCCTGCTAATATTCCTTATTCCGAACAGTAACTTTTCTGATGTTAATGTGGTCATTCCAGCTTTCTTCTAGTGTATCATATTATGCATTTTTCCACTTCTCTTTTAAGTTTCTTTCATCTTTTTATCGAAAGCAAATTTCTTATTTCCAACATATAGCTGGATCTTGCTTTTTTATTCAGTCTCACAATGCCTGACCTTGGTATCTACTTGTCTTTGTTCTTTGTTTCTTTTCCCCTCTTTTCCTTTTGTCTTTTGGATTTATTGATCAATTATTACTATTTCATTTTATATCCATTCTTGGCTTATTACCTATTTATCTTTTTCAAAATTTTTGTTGATTGCTCCAGGGTTTATAAAAATCATTTTAAAACATCTCAATATGCCGTAAACTAATGTTGTGTCACTTTATCTGCATTATAACAACCTTACGATACAATATTTACATTACATCCTTTTCACCCTTTGTGCTCCTTTTTTTTTGTTTTGTTTTTTTGTTTTTTTTTTGTTTTTTTTTTTGAGACGGGTCTCCTCTGTCTCTAGGCTAGAGTGTAGTGGCATAATCTCAGTTCACTGCAATCTCTGCCTCCCAGGTTCAAATGATTCTCCTGCCTCAGCCTCCCAAGTAGCTGGGACTACAGGCACACACCACCACACCTGGCTAATTCTTGTATTTTTAGTAGAGAAGAGTTTTCACTATGTTGGCTAGGATGGTCTCGATCTCCTGACCCCGTGATTCACCTGCCTCAGCCTCCCAAAGTGCTGGGATTACAGGCGTGAGCCACCGGTGCCTGCCCCTTTGTTCTAATTTTTGGGGCCATATAAGTTACTGTTAACTATGAACACCCCAATTCATTATTCTTATTTTTGCTTTAAGCTGTAAACTTTGTTTTAAAGAAAAATTTTAAAATGAGACAAAGATATATTTTTACATTTACTCATTACTTAATGTTTTCACTGCTTTGTGTGTGTGTGTGTGTGTGTGTAAATATAAAATCCAGTTAGTATCATTATTCCTCTGTTTAAAGTACGGTCATCCTTTGGTATCTGTGGGGGACTGGCTCCAGGGCCCTCTGAGAACACCAAAATTCATGGATGCACAAGTTCCTTTATAAAACAGTTTAGTGTTTGCATATAAACTACACGTATCTTCCCGTACATTATGAAACACTTCTAGATTACTTATAATACCTAATACAATGTAAATGCTATATAAATAGTTGTTATGCTGTATTGGTTAGAGAATAATGACAAGAAAAGTCTGTGTATAAATGATGTGGTTCTGATGGCTGGAGAAACACCAGCGTCCTTGGTCTTACACCGATACGATTAACGTCACCACACACATGGAGCGGTTTTAAGAAGCGAAAAGTTTAATAGGCAAGAAAGAAGAAAGAAAGAAGAAAACGTCTCCCCTGTACAGAGAGAGGGAATCTCTGAATGGAGAAACCCTGCATGCTGCGGAAAGCAGTTTGCTGTACTGGGAGGCTGGAGGAGGCGGTGTCTGATTTGCATAGGGCCCATGGGATTGGTTTGACCAGGTATGTCATTCATGTAGCCCTTGAAAAAACCTGGCCCTCCCACTCTAGCCTTTTAATATGCGAATACAGGTCGCCATGATGTCCTGCAAACGTGGTGTTATCTGAAGGCGGCCATGATACCTGGTACATGTGACAAGAAGAGGGTGGGAATTGCCACGTTGGGTGGACCTACTTTCTAATCGCCTTCATTTGCATATCAATGGCTGCTGGCCTGGCCGCGTTTCTGTGAGAAAAGAAATGTTTTGGGAGCTGTTTTTATTAAAAGAAAAAGCCTTACTGAGGACTCTTTACCTTTACTACCTACCTAAAATAATTTCTTAATAACTCCTACATTATTCCTCCCTAAAGAGAAGTAAAGCTAACCGCTGTTGGGGTGTTGGATGACCATTCTTTCTGGCTGCTTCCTGCTGAAAAGGGGCGTCGTGCGTGGGAACAGCAGTTGAGCCTTCATCTGAGGTTGATCTAAGGGTTCTTGGAAGAATGGCATGTCCATGTGTGGCTCTGCTCACAGCACCGTTTGGAGTTTGACTGCTTCTAGATGAAAAGAGATAAATTTTGCAAGAAAGTTTAAAATATAGTGTTAGAATATGAGTATTAAGATTACCACCATATGTGGGAGTCCTGCAGACCATAACTGACAATAGAGCTTGATACCGGTTAGTTACACCTACCGAGGACTCCTTACCCTTACTATCTGCCTGAAATAATTTCTTAATAACTCCTATGTTATGATCAATACAGATGCAAGAGTCTTTAAAAAAAATTTGTCCATAATTTGTTGAATCCATGAATGCAGAACCCACAGCTATAGAGAGTCTACTGCGTTTTATTTAATATTTCTTATAGTGTAGGTCTACTGGGAACTTAAAAATCTGAACTTATTTTTTAGTCTGAAAACTTACCTCTAATTTTTAAACTATATTGTTATTGGATGTGGAATTCTAGGTTAGCTTAATTTTTTAATATAATTTTAAATACGTAATTTTATTGTCTTCTGTCTTGCATAGTTTCAGACAAGAAATGTGCTGTAATTTTTATTTTTGTCCTTCTGTATATAATGTGTCTTTTACTCTTTTACTTAAAATGTTTTTTTCTTTATTGGCAGTTTTCAAACATTTTTTGTTGAAAATCTTAGATCTGTGAGTTTATAGTTTTTATCAAATTTGGGAAATTTTCAGCTATTCTTTCTTGAAATACTTTTTCTCTCTCCTCCATTTTGGTTTCCAGTTTCATGCATTGTCTCCCACGTAATTACAGAGGTTCTATTAAAAGTGTTACGGCTTTTTTTTTTCTTTTTGTTTTGTCTGATGTTTTCTATCACTATATTTTAAGTTCATGGATTGCCTCTTTCATAATTTCTAATCTGCTTCTATTTCTTAAAGTATTTTTAAATTGAGATATCATATTTTTTTCATCTCCAGAAGTTCCATTTGAATATCTTAAAAATATTTTCCACATTTCTATTCATTATTTCATGCTTCCTTTTAAATTCTTGAACATTAAAAACTACCTAGATTATTGAAAGCTGTTTTCTGCTAAGATCATATCTGTCATTTCTAGGTATGTTTCTGCTGACTGGTTATATGTTATATTGTTTCTATTTTTCTTCTGTTAATGTGTCACATTTTCCTGCCTCTTTGTGTGTCTAATAAATTTTTACTGGATTGTCATTTTCATGCTTTCAAGTGCTGCATTTTATTGCATTTGTTTAAAGGGTATTGGCTTTCATTCTGGCAAGTAGTCAAATTACTTGTGATCAATTTTATCCTTTTATGCCTTGTTTTCAAGCTTTTTAAGAGAAGATTTGGAGTAATTTTACTCTAAAGACTGTTTAGCACCACTATCAAGGCATGACTTTTCTGGAGTCTTAAGTAATGGCTCAGGTGTTGAACAAGGACTCTCTATTCTAGGTGGTTAGAACTTAAATGTTTCCCAGACCTGTGCAAAATCTAGGAACTATTTATCTTACAAATTCACAACACTTATTTTGGTCTGACTTCATAGGGTTCTAGCCTCATGAGGCAGCATAGTAGTCAACTGTCATTTAAGTGGAACTCCTACTGCATATTTTTAGAGCTCTTTATGCATTTCCCTCTTTCTGAGTATTCTTCCCTAAACATGGCTGGCACCTCAGCCTCCCTGAACTCTTTTCTCTGTTTTCTTGATTCAGCCAGTCTGCCATGCTTTATTTGGTATATCCCCTCTACACTGAGCTTTATAAAAGCCTCTAAGCAGAGAACAAAGACTGTTGTAGAACAGACATCATTCATTTGCCTTCTCTCAGGAATCAGTCTTCTGATGTCTATTGACCACTGCCTAAAAACCACTGCCCTATGTACCTTTTCAGTTTCATATTATTTACTATAGAGTAATAAGTGTAATCCCAGTTATTAGGTTGGTGCAAAAGTAAGTTTGCCATTACCTTTAATGGCAAAAACCGCAGTTACTTTTGTACCAACCTAATATTTTTATCATAGCTGAAAGTCACTAAATCTTAACTTGTTTTTTGATTTTATCCTATAAAGTATCTTGTTGGAAGCCCATTTCCCACAGGTATCTCACACTTCTGTATATCTTGTGAACAAGACACTAATTGCCTTTTGTTTCTAACTATCTTTTCAAGGACGTTTTTAAGCAAACAATCTTGAAAGAAATACTGTCCCTCAGAAAAAAAGGGCAGATTTTCTTATAGCCTTGGAAGATCGAGATAGTATCTTTCTCTGGAGCAATGGCAGGCATACTCACTTCTTTTTAAAACAATTTGTGTTCCCTAAGCTCCCTAAGTTCCCAGGGCTCTTGTCTTACAAAAAACTCACTGTATTTACAGTCATCTTCTGACCCTCCTCACTAAGAAAATGGGGGCTTGAAGAACTGCTGCAAAATGCTAATATTCTGTCTGTGGTTACTGCTGTCAGCAATAAATTGCCTTTTGTTTCTGATCCCAGAAGTGTCATATTTTCTTTCTTTTTTTTTTTTTTTGAGACGGAGTCTCGCTCTGTCGCCCAGACTGGAGTGCAGTGGTGCAATCTCGGCTTACTGCAAGCTCCGCCTTCCGGGTTCACACCATTCTCCTGCCTCAACCTCCCGAGTAGCTGGGACTACAGGCGCCGGCCACCATGTCTGGCTAATTTTTTATATTTTTAGTAGAGACGGGATTTCACCGTGTTAGCCAGGATGGTCTAGATCTCCTGACCTCGTGATCTGCCCACCTTGGCCTCTCAAAGTGCTGGGATTACAGACATGAGCTACCATGCCCAGCCAAGTGTCATGTTTTCTACTAGCATCCATGAAACTGTGATAGAATACATTTTTTAGCTTGTAAGTAGGGTGAAATCTTGAACCTTCACCATCTTTGATATATACTTGCTGAATGTACAATTTACATTTGTATTGGATGAGATAAAAATAAAATATAGCTACTTATAATAATAGCTAATATTTATTCAGGAAATACTTCTCAAAAGGTACTTTACATAAAATTATTCCAAAAACTCAGCAAAGTAAGTTATTATTCCCGTTTTTTCACATGAGAAAGAGGTTCAGACAGGATGTGATTTGGGTAAAGCCAAATGGATAGTAAATAGTAAGTCAGCATTCAAACTAAAGCTTTTCTGTTCTCCTTCCAATGTCATGAAAACTCCCAGTACTACACAATTATAACAATATTAACATAAAAAACATATAATTGAGGTTTAGATTATGTGGTAGGCTAAAATAACTATAGAAATTCTGAAGAAATTGAATCTGGTGCCAGCTAAATGCCTCAGAAAAGACTGATTTTAGGAAGAAGAATGAAGTAACCAAAGCTATTGCCAAGATTCTGATACTCAAAAACTTTCCTGGGAAGGCCTCTATAAATCCTACAGTATACAGTGGAGCTATGTTATTTCCTGTCTCAAAAGTGAGGTTATGAAAAGTGAGATTACAAAACAAGAGTATATTCATGACACACATTGAATGATAACTACTCCACCTTTATATATATAGCTCTTGCTTACCCACTGTGCTATTCATGATTAGATTGCAGGCTTACAGAAGACTTTTCAGTGATTGTAGGCACAACAGAATACACCTTAGTCACCAAAGGCACCACAAGGAGTGTGGGTTGTTTCTCGGTAAAGGAGTTGACACAATAAAATATCTTTTCTTTTAATACTTATCCTGAAAAGAAAATAAGTGAAAAACACTTATTGCTGATTAAGTACTTAATTTTAATAACCCATTTATAAAATCTTGCTAAGGAGACTTAAAAGTCTCTGGATATACCAGAACATTGGAAATAAAATATGCTCTCTAAAATTATTTGTTTTTTAAAATCCTATATCTAAAATATTAGAAACCAAAGAACATAGAAGCCAACTGAGTCTTACATTGGTCACTGAAGTGTGAAAGGGGTAAAGAAAAAACTAATAAATGGGAACTGTCCTTTTAACATGTTCAAAGATTGATCTTAGCATAGCATTCTAAATCTGACTTTTTTCCCCAGAGGGTAAAGTGAAAAAGTGAAGAAAAATGTAATCAGTCTTGCAAGTGCTGATGAAAACATGAGTTATTTGTATAAACAGCTAAATCTGACTAAAAAATAAAATTGGATATTAAATTGAATAGGATTCTGTAACTGTAACAGTTGATTTTAGGTATCAACTTGATTAAATTGAAGGATGCGTAGATGGCTAGTGAATCATTGTTTCTGGATGTGTCTGTGAGGGTGATTTTGGAGGAGATAGGCATGTGAGTCCATGGACTGAGTGCGGAAGACCCACCCTCAATGTGGATGGCACTGTCCAGTCAACTGGGGTCCTAAATGGAAGAAGGGCAAATTCTCCCTTTCTCTCTTTCTTAGTCTCCTTTTGGAGTAGGACATGCTTTTTCTCCTGCCCTTGGGTATCGGAACTCCAGGTTCTTCAGCCTTTTGGACTTTGGGGTTTGTACCAGCAGCCTCACATGGCTCTCGGGCATTTGATCTCAAACTGAGAGTTATACCATTGGCTTCCCTGGTCTCCAGCTTTACGACTTGGACTGAGCCACACTACTGGCTTCTCTGGTTCTCCAGCTTGCAGAAAGTTTTATGGGACTTCTCAGCCTCCATAATCATGAGAGCCAATTTCCCTAAGAAGTCTTCTGTCATCTCTCTGCCTATCTATCTATCTATCTATCTATCTATCTATCTATCTATCTATCATCTATCTATCTATCCATTGATCCGTCTTATTGGTCCTGCCTCTCTGGAGAACTGTGACTAATATATTAGCCAAAAGCTCTCTGCATCTGGCCTTGAATCTGCTAGAGTAAAACAAATCGGACTCTTTCATAAGTTAAGAAACAGATAATTTAAATATCTTTTAACAACTGGAAGAAGCACATCTTACATTTTTTAATACAACAAATATTTATTGAGGAACATTCTGTACTGGAGGCTGTAAGAGACATAGAGGCAATAGACAGAATATATTCTCCCAGTGCTTAAAGAAGCAGGGAATGCCATGGTGGTAATAAGTGCATCCAAGTAAGTGTTTGAAGTCCACACTTAATAAGAATGTAAGTGGAGTGGACACAAGGAAATGGAAAAAGAGAGCTAGAAATTGGCAACCAGAGGAGGTACAAAAAGCTATCTCCAGAGACATGAGACATGCAAGAAGCCTAAGACTGGAGTTACAAGGTCAAGATCTTGAAGACCTTCTATCACCCTCATGGAACTGATCCTTCTGAGAGCACTGGAGCAAAAGGATACAGGACAGGCTTGATCATACTTGGAGGAAAAGCAAAAATACTGAGTGCAATAGCAGTTTGAGATTTGAATATACTAAATTGGGTTCTATTCTAACATGTTTAAAGACTAGGATATCATTACTTTTTTCTTTTTTTTAACTTTAAGCTATGAAGTCATAAACCAGAAAAGTAACTGCTTAACCACAAAGTAAGATAGATTGGATTTCATTTCCCCCATGAGAATAGCTAATGGGTCCAAATGTAGCCAGTAGGCACCAGAGTTCATTTTAGACAAAGAATGGTCATTTTTAGGAAAATATTGTGATAAAATGTTTAGAGAAGGAAAGTGTGACCCTGAGGACATGGATTAGATACTCCCACCAAGGAGAAAGCTAAACTACTCTGTCCAAGAAGTCAACTGTAAGTCATATTGTGGAAAACAAAGGAGAGAAGAAAGTAAAAGCCTGATAAAGTGGTAGGTGGCTAGAATCCCAGTTGGAGGACATGGCCCACGGGCTTTTGAAGAACAGGGAAGTCTAATATACATGCTGAAATTAACTGCTAAACTGGTCCATTCCTTTTTACCGTTTCCACCGAGTCTCTAGTCAGCACACACAGATATCCCGTAAGAGTAGTATTTCGGAGCGAGAAAATCAAGAAGAAGGGGTTATGCGAGAATGAGATAACTACCCAGCTGCAAGATGCACATTGGACAATATCAGCAGATGCCAGAAACCAGAGCCAGATGCAGCTAAGAAAAACAAACACCTCAGAGTTTGAAGAAATCTTGGGAAGGCATTAGACTTCTTAAGGGCAAGGTGACCCAAGCTGACATCTGGGTAACATGGATAAGAAAGGACCCTTCTTTAGTACCGCCTGATTTATATCTTAAAATGGCAAGGCAGTGATTTCCCCATGAAATAAGTTTAGACGTAGTCAATTTGGCAGACTTTAAAGCAAGTGCACCATTTAGCTATTCCTGTGGACTTCAAGAGTTTTACTAGATTAAGACTTGAAGGAATTTTAAATAGCTGTACATATTTTCAATTAAAAAATAATTTCACTATTATTTTTCTGTACAATTTGACAAGTATATATGCTGATTAAAATGAATTCCATTTAGTGTTTTTAAACAATAATAATACTCAGTCTTTAATATGTTCTAGTTTATTTTCCAGTGACAGAGTTTATTATGTGATTATTTAGGCTGAGTGGAGCAGAGACCCCACGTAACATAGCTTGCAGAAGAAGGGAATTTATGTCTCTTTTCACATATAAATCTAAACTGAGAAGGAAGCTCTGCTCAGCAATGTTATCAGGACTCAGGTTCTCCTAGCTTGTAGTTCCACCATTCCAGGGATATAAAATTAAAAATATAAATGTGTTAGCTGAACTCTGGTGCTGCTTAATTATGTTCTCCCAGTCACTGCATGCTGACTTGTCACTGGATCTCAGACTGTTGTGGGTGTCTCAACTCTCTGTAACCCCAAAGCAAAGACATGGCATGTATACCTCACATTCTTCTCCAAAGCACAGCACACAGTAGGTGACCATGTTGGCAACCTTTACTAATGCTAAAAGATAACATGAAATCACAATAGGGAGGAGGATACCAAATGTTGATAAGTAGGCAGCACCAGCCATACACCTCCTGGGAACTCATATGGCTGCTCCTCCCTTCAGCTCCTTCCAGACATCACTAGGAGTACGGTCTATGCATCTCATATATCAAGAATGCTCTTTTGATGTCTTTCTCTGTAAGTCTAGATCTCTAATCTTTTGATAAGTATCCAGCTTCCCCTGAAGGGAGATTAAAAGTCAGTTAACATTTTAATAATGTTGGTAGTGATGCACTTAAACATTCGTATTTGTTCTAGTTTCCCCGTTCAGAACTTCCCTATGAAGAATGGGTAGATACTTGCCCTAGAGCCGTATGATTGTAAAGCTTCCTGAACTGATCTTTTTCAGAATTCAGGAAGCCCTCACCCACTCCACTGCCACATGGGCTAATTTCTGCTTCCATCCTAGAATTGAGAAACTGCTACGATTTTTGTTTCGATGGAAGTTTCTTTCTTGGAGAAACCCAACAGTCTTGCAGAGATCCATCACTATTAGCCCTATGTACTGCACGTACTAATGAATATTGAGCCATCACCCACTATGTGTATTGTCAGTTATGAGCACGTCTTACCTCTCCTCATAGATGGTGGTAAGCCTGAGGTGTCTTAAAGGCAGGGATATTTATATTTGTAATCCCACTGAATTTAACACTGTGCTTTCTGCATATATATGTAGGAAATTAATGAGTATTTAATGGGATAAATTTAAGCAAGAGAGGTATGCATAGTCTAATAGGAGAATGCAGCCTAAATAACATTGTTCAGTAGCTTTCTATGATGATGGAAATGATTTATGTCTTTACTACCTCTGTAGTCACTAAGGTGCAAGTGGCTATTGAGCACTTGACATGTGGCTAGTGTGAGTGAGGAATTAAATTTTATATATTTAAGAATTTTTCTTGTGAGAGTGAGTCTCACTATGTTGTCCAGGCTAGTCTCAAACACCAGGCCTCAAGTGATCCTCCTGCCTTGGCCTTCCAGAGCATTAGGATTACTGGAGTGAGCCACTGTGCCCAATGGGAATTAAATTTTTTATTTTGGTTAGTTTTAACTTATTTAAATTTAAATGTAAATAGCCACATGCAGCTAGTGGCTATCTCATTGGGAGGGCAAAGAGAATATACAGCAAATATCTCCACCTCGTTTGTTTTTTGAAATATCTTTTTCTTTCTATTCCAAAATAAACAGGATTCCCAGGAGTAACTTGGTTCTGAATGACTTGGAAGTCAAAAAGAAGAGTCCTTTTCTCCAGTGACAAAAACATGCCTGCCAACAGGCACTAAGCTGTCCTGGGTGCCAATCTTTGTGCTGACTACTTTACACTGATTACACTGATGCTCATACTTCATAGCAACCTTATAGAATAGATAACATCATCATCCCCCTTTTACTGAGGTATTGGGATGTTACATCTATTGCCCATGGTCATAGTTTAGCTGGTGCTGCTTTATAAAAGAATGAATGAATAAATTAGTGAATGAATAAGTGTGTTGAGATTAATTTCTCAGACATGGTCTAAATGGACTCACTTCTCTCCAGTGAGTGTTACCTCTTCGTGATAAGATGAATCATAGAACTGCCACATTCTGAACAGAGCATGTGAAAAACCATTCCTTCTTTCTCTGCCCCTGACTCCTTCCAAGTTGCAAGTCTCAGCGCCCTTGCTTCATTTGTGCTGTGCTTTGCAAGCACTCAGGGAGGAGAGGCTGGAGCAGGGATTTTCCCATAATCAGACCCTAAAGGCAACTGGAAAATGCTCCCCACCCTTTTTTTTTTTTTTTTTCCAGGAAAGCAGACTGACTGATGTGAATGATGTTTGCTCAGGAAAAGTACTTACAGAGACAAAAAGTGGTATAGTTTTTGAAGGAGAGGTGTCCGGGGAGAGAGGGTAGGAAATTCAGAGGAACTTCTTTTAGCCCTTAGAACATTACCAGGGTTTTTATTTGGGCTTTATTTGTGGATATGCTTATTTGTTTTTTGTTTGTTTGTTTGTTTTGCTTTTTTGAGACAGGGTCTCACTCTGTTGCCCAGACTGGAGTGCAGTGGCACAATCATGGCTCACTGCAACTTCCCGGACTCAAACGATCCTCCCACCTCAGACTCCTGAGTATCTGAGACCACAGGGATGTGCCACCATGCCCAGATAATTTTACTTTTTCTAGAGACTGGGTTTTGTTATGTTGTCCAGGCTAGTCTTGAACTCCTGGGCTCAAATGATCCTCTTGCTTAGCCTCAAAGTTACTGGGATGACAGGCATGAGCCGCCAACCCCAGCCTGCTTTTTATTCCCAAAAGGCAGAATCCACTGTCTAAGACCTCACAGGCTCTAATTAAGTAAGTACCAGAAAAGGGCATTCCTTCCTCCTGCACACAGTAAGGGTTGCTAAAATTGGTGCTTAAAGAAGACATGAAATCATACTGGGTAGGAGGATGGGAAGAGAAATTCATTATACAAATGGCTAATTGTGTAGGAAATGCAATGGAGCAAAACTATCCACCCTCAACCTGGATCATGCATGATCTTTTGAGGTTAACAAAAGAAATGCCATTGCAGAAATGATGAAAATCTGTAACAATAAAGTCCTTGAAGCCAATCTTGTCGTTCTTGCTGCTTTCATCTCCTTCAAATCTGGCTCATTAGTACTAGAAAAATATACCACAAGATGAAGTTATGTTCCAAAAAGAAAAAAACAAACATTGCCTACAGCAGGCATATTATTTTTCTTTATGATATTTTACATATATGTACTTAAGTCAGCCTAGCAATTAATTAGATCCATGCAAATATTTGCCCTGTGCTTGTTAAAAGATGACTGTGATTTATAGTTGTGTAAAAATATGTTTTCATCTTTCACTGTTTCTATCTATTTGGATGGGCTGCTGTGAGCATCTAGTACACTCCATGATTTCCATTGTGATGGTGTTTATTATTATATATTGCACAACAAGCAGGTGTTGGTGATAATAACATACTTGAAAGAATACCTATAGTCTCACAGCAGGCAAGAATTTGCAATAGCACTGTAAGGATATAAAAGGAAGCCAAGATGGCAGTTGCTATCAACACTTGGGTTTACACACTTGGGTTAATGACACCCATGTACAGAGAAAAAAAAATAGGGGGCACTCTTGCAGGCTCCTGGCAATTTTTAAACTTCAGTGCTTCTTACTGAGACCCTACTATGTGCATGTATGCAAGACAATGCATTAGGCCCTCAGAAAGATAAAGATACGATGTGACATCCCCTACATAGAACATCGTTTTTGCCCAGATCCAGTTCTCCTTCTCCTGGATATGACATCTCGATTTCCTACATGGAGACCCATTCCTCCATCATTGTCAGTGAGGCAAGAGAATCAGATCTGGAGGCAGGGAACCTAAGGCCTATTTGTGCTGACTTCCTAGAACTGAATCAAAAGGAAAACCTCAACTTTCCACATCTAAGTAACAAAAGGATCAGAGGCTACTCCCTCTGCAATACCCACCCCCTCCCCCCGCCCTTTTCCATGTAACCCAGATGAAAAATGGAAAGTTTTTCAGATTGGTCCCCCACTGCAACCAATCAGACTGGTCACTGGTCTAGTCTTCATTTGCATAAGGATATAACCTTGTAACTTCACTTCAGCCTCTGATTGGTCTCCTCCTGCAACCAATCAGATGCTTGCGTAAGTTGTAACTCTGTAACTTCACTTCATCCTCTGACTGGTCACTGAAGGCAACCAGTCAGACTGGTCACAGGCCTCTACTTTATTTACGTAGGGTCTAACCAAGTAACCAATTGGAAACTTCCAGAGGGTATTTAAACCCCAGAAAATTCTGTAACCAGTGCCCTTGAGGCGCTTGCTTGGGCCTGCTCCCAATCTGTGGAGTGTACTTTCATTTCAATACATCTGTGCTTTCATTGCTTCATTTTTTGTTGCTTTGTTTTTGCATTTTGTCCAATTCTTTGTTCAAAACACCAAGAACTTGGATGACTCACAGTAAAGACTCGCCATTGGTAACAGCCAGGACACCAATTTAGGTACTAGAGCCCCTGGCTTCAGGTTTGGCTTCTTAATCCAAGGCTGGCCAACTTGAATCGCACTGATTGGCTAATGTCAGGTTCACGACTATGCCAATTGTCATGCCCAGGGCCAGGTTCCACCTCATGCTGAAGTCTGAAGGGAATGGGTGGATGAGCAGAAAGAACACTTGGGGTGCCATAGACAGGCGAAAGATGATTTTATTCAGCAGCAGCAGCTCTCATCAACAGCTTTCTCACACTATCTTCCCTGTCTTGGCTGCTCAGTCTGGTGGCTCCCACACACAGCTATGCAGCTGACTCTCCCTTGCCTTCAGGGTCAGCAGTTTAACTCTTTCTCTCTCTGGGCATGGGCAAGCTGAGCTGTGTCCTGGCTCCACTTTGTCCATCTCTCTGTCTCTCTGTCTCTCTCTCTCTCTCTCTCTCTCTCTCTCTCTCTCTGAGTGCAAGCACCTATACAGTGTCAGCAGGGCAATTATATATTTTACAGACAATAGTGCCTTAGAGCCAAGTGATGGCCTTCCCATGTTATGGCTACATGGCTGTGATAATAAGTAGAGTTACATGCCTGTGCTCTAAATTCACTGAGTTACACAGGATGTAAACATCCTACCTTTGCCTGTCCTTGAACAAAACACAGTCATGTTCCTTACATTCCACTCCCTAGGCCAAGGGAGACATAGACCTTGGATACACAGGTTATACATATAAGCTTTGGGTACATAGACTTGATATACACACACAGGCTTTACACATAAGTTTTGGGCACATAGGTTTGATATACAGGCTTGGCACCCAGGTCTTACGTTCCACCCCCTAGGCTGAGGGAGTTCTTAGTGGGGATCTGTGTACATAGGGCAGCACCCTGAACTCACAGATCACAGCAACAGTATAGGAAGCAACAACCTATCACCAATATTCCTGCTATGCTATCTGTGATTGTGAGAGCCCATCACAGGCCAGAGCCCAGAGATGCTCAATGTCTCTGTAGGAGGTAAGGTGCTCAATCACCTTAATCTCCTGTGACACCCCTTGTAAGGCTGCTGTTATGTTCTGGTGGTAGTCAGGGATAAACGTACAACATTGTGTTCCTACAAGGGCACAGGTGCCACCACGGGCAGCTGTGACTATGTCTAAGGCTATCTGGTGTGGCAGCATCACCTTCCTCATCTGATTAACATTATCAGTTAGTAAAAGGAGAGCAACTTGGGTGTAACTTGGGCCCTGAACTGTGTGCTCTGCAAGGGCTGTAACTTGCATTTCTACAGTAATGACACTGGCTTTAGGGATAGTTCTTGCTAAGGGGTACAGCCACCAAGGGGCCCACTGCACTTGCAAAAAGTGGGAATGCAGCACCTTCCAGTCATTAGGCAATGTGGGAAGCAAGTGGCAGGCACATAACGCCACCCCCAGGTACAATGTCCAGTCCAATTGGCTGGCAGATATGGCCATCCAGTGTCCCCGCAGACCCATAAACTCCAAAGGGGCACAAAGTCCATGGGGGTCTGGCCTTGGTAAGGCTGCTTGTTCCACCACAGCGTTGGTGCAGCGACACGTGTTAGGTTTGCACAAACCTCATCAGGTAGTCATCCCACACTGACTTTACCCTAGTGCCGCTTTATATACTGTGGTACCTGCAAAGGAGGGACCATGTGTTCTCCCATTAGCCAGCCCCATCCATCATGGACACTATGAGTCAGCCAGGGGGTAGGCTTGCAATGGGTTTTGTGACGCCCCTATCCAAGGCTCATTGTGTTGCATCCTGACCATTGTCCATGGGAGCCCAAGTCTCTAGCCATGTCCAGTTATTTACAGAAGCTGGATGCATGTGCCAGGGCAAGACAGGGGTAAATCACATCCCTCAGGCAAAATACAGGCCAACTTTTCATCTCTGGATGACAGTGCAGCCACCAAGGGCTCCTGCCCTAGGTGATGATACCACACTTTATCTGCTTCTTATGGTTCTTTTGGGTCCTGTACCCATGCCAAAGTCACAGGAGAACTTATAATAAGCTACACAGGAGGGTCCCTTCCCTGGGTATTCCCGTATAAACAGTTAATCATGGAGACCACCCATTAAACACCCAAGGAGTAACATGTAAGTCATACTGCAGACCCTCCCCACAGGGGTCTATGATAGCCAACCATCTGCAATGAGGGGCTTGAAGGGTCCACGGCCATCACCAGGTGTTTTTCTTCATCTGCTTTGGGGGTGTTGGGGCAGGCACTAACAGATTACCGTTTGTCCCCATACCTGGTTGGAAAAGGTCATCCTTCCTCTCACAGATCTGGCAACATGGCCTGGCCCTACGTGGGTTAGTAACTAACTAGCTAATTCTGTAAATTTCAGGTAGTCAATCACAAGGTTAAGCCTCAATAAATTGCACAGCTATTGCTTCAGATTACCATAGGTGTCACATCCCTGGTGATCACCATCCATATTGTTCTGAGTTCAACTTATTAGCTACTTTGCCCACACTTGGTATTAAACCATATAGTGTCAGTACTAGGCTGGACTGCAGCAACAATCCAGGCAGCAGCAGTACTCTGGATAGACCTGTCTGTATACCACGCCTTATTAGGAATAGGGGGATGCCCTTCATTACGGTAAAGGCTCTGGGTTTAGGGATGTCTTAGGCCCCATGGCCTTATTTTGCATTAGGACCACAGACCCTAAAAGCTTTTGTAACTCTTCTGTTAAGGGACTTGTACTCAGCGTACTCCACTGTTCTAAGTAGGTGCCCCACTTTGCTAAAGTGGATGCCTGTGCTGTTCCAGTCTGGGGGCAGAAGGTCGCTATCCATGAGCACATCCATGCTGTTATCAGGTAAGTCATCTGCATGATGACTATAGCCTGTGCTGCAATGCTTGTATGAGCCTGAAGGGCAGTATATACAGTTACTAACTGCTTTCTCAGTCCAGGGGGCAGGGGTAGTTATCCATGAAGACACCCATCCCGCTATTACTAACTGCTTCTTTATCAAGGAATACCAGAGTTCAGCTTCCTTCTGTAGTTGGTACTGAAGGCCTATTGGCATAGTCAGACACTCTGTGTGCTGCTATAGGCCCTAACTCAAGCTATCTGTAGTCATTGCACATTTAGCTTGGACAGGCACCCCTGGTCAACTGCTCACAGGGCTTGTGCCTGAAATAGCCCACTTGGCTACCAGATATGCTACCTCAGCTGCATCATCCCAATCTCAGCCAAGAGAGGCATTGCCACTTCTAAACCTGCAAGAGAATCAGAGGTTAGCATGACATTATCAATAAGATCATGACACACGGTGGGGTTTTGCATATAGCCCTGCAGGAACACTGTGAAAGTTCATCGTTGCCCTCCCATGAAGGCACAGTGTTTATGGCTCTCTGGAGCAATGTCCGTGGAAAAGAATGGGACTTAGTCAAGTCCTATCACAAAGTGATACTGTCCCAGTTCCATTGTCAAGCAGCGCATCAAGTCTGTGATGGAAGGTCCAGCTGCATGCAGAGGAGGTGTTACTTTATTCAGTTCCTGATAATCCACTATCATCTGCCAAGTCCCATCAGGCTTTCTGACTGACCATGCCAGATAATTGTAGGGACTATGGGTGCCACACACTATTTGCTTCTCCTCTGACTTCTTCATAGTCTCAGTTATCTCTGTATGCCCCCCTGGCAAGTGGTACTGATGAGTGCAGGTAACCCACCAGGGTTGTGGCAGAACTTGGGACTGGTGATGTGTATGTCCACACAGGACCAGCTTTACTATATGAGCCCAGAGTCTGAATTCTCTGGCCCTGGTGTGTAAGTCCAGACCATGCAAAATGTCCACCCCCGGAATATATTCAGGTATGGGAGAGACATACACAGTGTACAGGTGAGGAGCCAAGCGGCCAATGCCAAGATGCAGAGACACAGGTTTCACTTTCACCAACCGGCCCCCATAACCATCAATAAATGCAGCTTTGCCTGGAAACGTATCTAGGTTCCCATAAAAAACACTGCAGTCTGCACTAGTATTTACCAGAGCAAGGATCAGCTGTACATTAGTGGGAGACCAGTGAATTGCCAGCTCCGCATATGGCCTCTGGTCATCCAGTTCTCCCCCATGCCGAGCACCTCAGCCAGTTCTCTAATCAAACAACAAAGGCCCCGTATCTTCACCTGTCTGCAAAGAGTCCTTGAGTTGAAGTGTCCGGGCAGGGCTGGGTTGAGCAACATTGTTTTGCCCCCTCTTGGGCATTTTCCAGAATTGCTGTTCTGAGGACAATTGCCTCCACAGAGCAAACAGCATTCCATTGGGTTGCCTGTTAATTTTCTCCCGAACAACCCCAGCTCCAATTAAATCAAACCACATCTCCATGAAGGTCCCCATTTTTTTTCATGGGATGGCTGAGGATGAGGCACCTTCCCCTTCTTTATGGTGTAGACTCCCCAGTCCCACTGACAGCCTTCTGCCTCCCCGAGGGCTGCTGTAGCAGTAGTCACTTCGTGTGTGCAGCACCCCACATACAGGGTGAGGACAGCGGCCAGAGAGCCAAAAGCACTCAGGGGACACTGAGTCCAGCACGAGATTCCTTATGTGGGAGATAAAGCATTCATCATCTGGCCCCCAGGTATTCAGATCAAACATAGCCTGTCACATACCCATCTCCCAGAGTATCTTGCCCTTGTGCTAACCTGTTGGCACAGCTGCAGCCACTGTGGGACTGAGCATGTACTTCCCACAGTGCAGTCAGAAACACCCATCCAACTCTGCCATCAAAGGGGCATTCCTTCTTGGTGCTATGTGCTTCCAGCTGCTTCAGTGCTTTCTCAATACTCATGGGAGACCCATCCACTGCCTCCCACGTTTCCACTGGGGCACATTCAAGCAGCACCACTGCCACCAGGTACCACAGCTCATGCTGTGGCCACATAGCCGACCTGGGAGCCCTCAAGGGCTGAAGACCCACTCACCTCATCCTGCCAACATTGCCAAATGTCAGGTTCACGACTGTGCCTATTGTCATGCCTAGGGTCAGGTTCCAGCTCATGCTGAGGTCTGAAGGTAGTGGGTGGATGAGCAGAAAGAACACTCAGGGTGCCATGGGCAGGTGAAAGATGATTTTATCCAGCAGCAGTTCTCATTGATAACTTTCTCACGCTGTCCACCCTGTCTTGGCTGCTTAGTCTGGTGGCTCCCACACACAGCTGTGCAGCTGGCTCTCCCTTGCCTTCAGGGTCAGCAGTTTAACTCTTTCTGTCTCTGGGCATGAGCAAGCTGAGCTGTGTCCTCAAGGTCCCCTTGTCTGTCTGCAAAGATGAACAGCTCTGGCTCTCTCTCTCTTTCTCTCTGGGTGCAACAATGTCAGCAGAGCAATTATACCTTTTACAGACAATAGTGGCTTAGAGCAAAGTGATGGCCTTCTCATGTTATGGCTACATGGCTGTGATAACAAGTGGAGTTATACGCCTGCGCTGTAAACTCGCTGAGTCATGCAGGATGTAAACATCCTACCTTGGCCTATCCTTGACTAAAGCATAGCCATGTTCCTTACAGCTAAGTGTGGACACATGACCAAAGTCTGTGGCAATTAAGAGCCATAACTAGGAATTTTGTAGAGTCATGAGGAAGAGGTGCTTGATTTCACAGGAGGTTACAACATTGATAGGATTTACACCTGGGGCTATGGATGACCATCTTGCTTCAGCATGAGATGCACCTGCCTGACAACAAAACCAAAGAAAGAGAAACAGAACTGGAAAAATGAGACCTGTATTGCTTGAAGTCAGCATCTACCCATGTTTGAAGTTCACCCCTTAAACTTCTCAGTTACATGAGCCTATAAGTATTCTTTTTAACTTAAGTCAATGTAAGTGGTGTTTCTGTGGCTTGCTGTGGAAGAATTCTGCCTACTACATCTCTCTCTAGGAGAGTTTTCACTTAAGGAAGAAAAGCTATCACTTATTGACACATAGCATCTGCCAGGTAGTTTAAGGACAATGTTCTCATATCATCTTACATCTACAGGGCATGGTATTCCCACTTTGTATATAAAGAGTGCTCTATTGGGTGGTTCTGTAATTTGATTAACATATTCACCTATCTTCAGACATTGATGGTATTTCTAAGTTTTGAAATTTGTAAACCAGTTGCAGCCAACTGGTGTTTGGTTTGGGCCTTACAGTATTTTTGAAATCTAAAAACCTTTAGAAATAGAAATTTGCCATAGTTCCCACTACTTGCTGTCTCCACTAGGTTAAATGTTTTGCACCTTCACTAACTCCCATGTTCGGTCCAGTAAGCAATGGAGATTTCAATCCTTATAAAATGTCACAATGAATATTCTAGCACTTACAACTTCGTCTACTTCAATTCATTCTGAATATGAATTCTTAGAAGTTGAATTTTTAGGATGAAATGTTTGCAGTTTCACAGGACTTTTGTCATATATTTACAACCTGCCTTCTTGATGGTTGTATCAATTTACTCTCTGACCAGCTGTGCAAGTTTGTGCCTCTTTTCCTATACTCACACCAACTTTCGGTGTTGTTCTTTTCGATCCTGGACACTCTGATAGGTAAAATTGTTACCTCCTTAATAAGAATATTTGATATTTTTTCTATTATTAATTAAATTGAGTATACACATAAATATGTGGAGTATTCATGTTTCTTTTTTCCCTTTCTTTCATGATTTTAGAATTTCCTATTTATGTATCCAGTTTCTGAATAGACTTTGAACAGACTTGTAGAAACTGGCACCAGCTTGGGGTGGGGGAGACTTTAAGGAGAACAGGGGCTATGAACAGAAATGTACCATCCTGTCCCATAGGTCTTAAACCTACAATAAGGATCTGACAGCAGAAAGCTCTTCTTCCTAATTCTGTAGCAGTGAGC
Organism: Chlorocebus sabaeus; assembly: GCF_047675955.1. Lineage (NCBI taxonomy): Eukaryota > Metazoa > Chordata > Mammalia > Primates > Cercopithecidae > Chlorocebus > Chlorocebus sabaeus. The sequence continues at coordinate 29,586,700 of NC_132914.1, read as the reverse complement.
CTCTGGGGAATAAGATAGCCTGAACTTGGAAACCCAAGGAAAGGCTGAAGATAGACTGTTGTATCAAACTGATAGTACAGGAACTTCTTGAATGTGACTATATGCCACCCATTATCTCTCTTTATTTGAAAATCCTCTTTGGAATTGGCAGACATCTTGTGAGGCAGGATAATAGCAGAGGAAGTCAGGGGTGAAGGGGGCCCTTGGACATAGGCTACCTTAAGCAACAGCAAAACCAAAACATGTAAGATAGCAGAAACAGAACATATGAAATAAGGGCAAAAACAGTAGGTAGATAAGAAAATAAGCAGTGAGTTGGAACATGCAAGATAAGGAAAATAAGTCAGAAGGACTTGCAGTAAGAATTTGGTCAAAAAAAAAAAAAAGAAAAAGAAGGATGAGCAATTGGATTACAAAAAACAAAGTAAGGTTAAGGCACAAGGAGGGAAAAGTAAGGATGAGGAATTAGCTTACAAGAGAAAGTGAGGGTAAGCAAGTGAGGAGAAACATATAAAAGGCCATGAAATGTAACAAACAAGGGCTGATCTCATCTTGCAGAGGTCAGTGTGCTCTCCCTCTCTGAGAGTGTAATACTGGGCTTCATAAACTTTTGCTGCTTTGCTTTGCTATTTGTATGTGTCTCTTCTAATTCTTTGAGACACCAAGAGCCTGCAACTGTGCAGCACCATCCAGTACCATCAATTAGGCGAGCCAGCAAGGATGTACAATTTTATTTTTCTTTATCCCTTTCTGTCCTCTTGTGTCCAAGCTGCTCCCTCGTGGGCAGGGGTCAGGCAGTTAAAACCCATTAGGGTGCCTGCTGCTGGAAGACTCCCATGACACGATAACCTGGTTGGGGAACAGAGCAATTAGGCTGCCAGTCTCAAGACATATCCCTGCATCAGTGAGGTGTATGTGCAGCAATAACATCACAGCTTCAGATCTTTCCTACTTGTGAACAGACATGTTTATTTTATGGCATATTAAGGGATAAGTGGGCAAAGATATTAAATCCGAATAATAAATTTAGGCCAATGCAGCACAGTTCTCCTAAAGAGAGAATTATAATGGCTGCAGATGCTATATGGGGAACTGAAAGGCTCTCATTAATTTTATACTTGGGACCTTTTCCCTGCCTAAACAAAGTAGGGATTTTGTGTGTGTGGGATGGCCCTGACCTAGGGGGACCACCTTGTGTAATATGCTGTACGTTAACACAAGGGATATGGTGGCACATGTTACATTATTTTCTCCATTGTCCAAATTAGGGCATTTTATTCCCTTTTTAAGAGGCCAGTCTCTAACAAGTTTAAGCTAGGCAGTTTGCAGTTCCTTGCCCTTCAAACTATAGTTACCACAGTAGTTAAGGAAACCATCTGGGGGAAAAAGCACTAATTTGACTGGCTACAGGGATGCCCAAAGCCAAGGGAAACTTATAGGTCACCAGCTATGGCAGGATCCTCCTTCAAGTGGCTCAAGTGGCACCAGTGCCTATCTAAGATCAGAAACATCTGACACTCTAAGGCCAGAGACATCTGGAACACTAAGAAGAGGACCATACAGGGAATGCCCTAGAGGACCTCATCTCTGTCACAGGCACTCCACAGGGGATGTCCAATGAGAGGCATTAAACCAGAGATGCTTACATGTTCCCTTATTTTCCTCCACAGCTAAACATGGGAAACTGTCTCAGTCCCATCTCATTCTCTTCTCGGCTGCACTCTCAACCACTGGGAACAATCCAACCTTGAAAACCTGTGGAAAAAACACCTAATATTGTACTGTAACACGGTTTGGCCACATTACCAATTAGCAAGTCAGGAACAATAGGTGGTCAATGGTAGCCTCACTTTTGACACCATCCTGCAGCTAGATCTGTTCTGCAAAAGACAGGGAAAATGGTCAGAAATTCCATGTGTTCTTTATGGCCTTATATCAGAATCTATCTGTATGCAAGTTCCCAAAGAAAGGTCCTCAAAAGGGGAATGTCAAAGCAGAATTAGACATAATAGATGATCCCCTACATCATGGGCACCTAAATTTCATTTTTTTTTTTGACACAGGACCAAATTACTTTTTCCTTAGTGCTTAGGCAGAAAAACTTTCCTCCCTGTCTAAGAGGAAAGTTGTCCACAACTTTCCATTGCCCACAATGGAGTGCCCATTTGAAATGCCAGTTTTACAGAAGGAGTTTCTAGTAATGCCAGGCTACCCAGTTCCCTTAATAGAAAGGGACATTATTATCAAAATAGGGATGGTACTATGATTCAAGCACTGCTCCATGTTTCCATACCCTAAAGTTTATGCCTATCATTTTCCTTCTGCTATTAATGATTTGTTTAATTCAGCATCTCTCTGAACAGCATTAGAGGCCAGAAGCCTCCCAGGATCTAGTCTTATTGAAAAACCTAATTTTGTCTAATTCAGAAGTTATAATATCTAAAGGTCAAATCAAATTAAAGAAGTTAGTCAATTCAAATTATGAACTTAAGAATTGTTACTTACTTCATAACTGGCCATTTCCAATCATTTTGCCTATAGTGACTAAAGTTCATTTCAAATTATGGAATTAAGAATAGTTACTTATGAAGTAAGCTAGAAAGGAACTACTAAGTAGAAGAGGAAGAAGTATGAAGAAAGATATGACTCTGAAGATGTATTTTTTGGTAAGGAAGGTTATTAAAAAAAGATAATAATGTATAAGAAAAGATTGTCTATGGTAAACTTTTGTCTTAAAGTAAAATGGTTGATTATTTAGGAAAGAGAAGTTTAGGACAAGTCAGAAAGTCCAAGTGTGTTGTAGATGTTCTAAGTCATCAGAAGGTTCATGAAGGGGAATTTATGAAAGGAATTTTGTATGTGATTTAGTTGATCATCATCAAAAGGAAATAATTTATAATAACCTTTCTAAAATTGATCCCCCATATTAAAATATGATTTCCTTAAAGTATTAATTTGCTCTCAATCAGATTGCAAAATATTCACTTTTTTTCTTTTTTTCTATTACACTTAACTTTCCTTCTCTTTTTATTTTTTTATTGTACTTTAAGTTCTAGGGTACATGTGCACAACATGCAGGTTTGTTACATATATATATATATACATGTGCCTTGTTGGTGTGCAGCACCCACTAACTCATCATTTATATTAGGTATATCTCCTAATGCTATCCCTCCCCCTTCCCCCCACCCTATGACAGGCCCCAGTGTGTGATGTTCCCCTTCCTGTGTCCAAGTGTTCTCATTGTTCAATTCCCACCTATGAGTGAGAACATGCAGTGTTCAGTTTTTTGTCCTTGTGATAGTTTGCTCAGAATGATGGTTTCCAACTTCATCCATGTCCCTACAAAGGACATGAACTCATCATTTTTTATGACTGCATAGTATTCCATGGTGTATATGTGCCACATTTCCTAATTCAGTCTATCATTGATGGACATTTGGGTTGGTTCCAAGTCTTTGCTATTGTGAATAGTGCTGCAATAAACATAAGTGTGCATGTGTCTTTATAGCAGCAAGATTTATAATCCTTTGGGTATATACTCAGTAATGAGATGACTGGGTCAAATGGTATTTCTAGTTCTAGATCCTTGAGGAATCACCACACTGTCTTCTACAATGGTTGAACTAGTTTACAGTTCCACCAACAGTGTAAAAGTGTTCCTATTTCTCCACATCTTCTCCAACACCTGTTGTTTCCTGACTTTTTAATGATCGCCATTCTAACTGGTGTGAGATGGTACCTCATTGTGGTTTTGATTTGCATTTCTCTGATGGCCAGTGATAATGAGCATTTTTTCATGTGTCTGTTGGCTGCATAAACATCTTCTTTTAAGAAGTCTCTGTTCATATCCTTCGCCCACTTTTTGATGAGGTTATTTGTTTTTTTCTTTTAAATTTGTTTGAGTTCTTTGTAGGTTCTGAATATTAGCCCTTTGTCAGATGAGAAGATTGCAAAAATTTTCTCCCATTCTGTAGGTTGCCTGTTCACTCTGATGATAGTTTCTTTCACTGTGCAGAAGCTCTTTAGTTTAATTAGATCCTGTTTGTCAATTCTGGCTTTTGTTGCCATTGCTTTTGGTGTTTTAGACATGAAGTCCTTGCCCATGCCTATGTCCTGAATGGTATTGCCTAGGTTTTCTTCTAGGGTTTTTATGGTTTTAGGTCTGACATTTAAGTCTTTAATCCATCTTGAATTAATTTTTGTATAGGTGTAAGGAAGGGATCCAGTTTCAACTTTCTACATATGGCTAACCAGTTTTCCCAGCACCATTTATTAAATAGGGAATCCTTTCCCCATTTCTTGTTTTTGTCAGCTTTGTCAAAGATCAGATGGTTGTAGATGTGTAGTATTATTTATGAGGGCTCTGTTCTGTTCCATTGGTCTATATCTCTATTTTGGTACCAGTACCATGCTGTTTTGGTTACTGTAGCCTTGTAGGATAGTTTGAAGTCAGGTAATGTGATGCCTCCAGCTTTGTTCTTTTGGCTTAGGATTGTCTTGGCAATGTGGGCTCTTTTTTGGTTCCACATGAACTTTAAAGTAGTTTTTTTCCAATTCTGTGAAGAAAGTCATTGGTAGCTTGATGGGGATGGCATTGAATCTATAAATTACCTTGGGCAGTATGGCCATTTTCACGATATTGATTCTTCTTATTCATGAGCATGGAATGTTCTTCCATTTGTTTGTGTCCTCTTTTATTTCATTGAGCAGTGGTTTGTAGTTCTCCTTGAAGGGGTCCTTCACATCTCTTGTAAGTTAGATTCCTGGGTACTTTATTCTCTTTGAAGCAATTGTGAATGGGAGTTCACTCGTGATTTGGCTCTCTGTTTGTCTGTTATTGGTGTATAAGGATACTTGTGATTTTTGCACATCGATTTTGTATCCTGAGACTGCTTAGGTTACTTATCATCTTAAGGAGATTTTAGGCTGAGACGATTGGGTTTTCTAAATATACAATCATGTCATCTGCAAACAGGGACAATTTGACTTCCTCTTTTCCTAATTGAATACCTTTTATTTCTTCCTCCTGCCTGATTGCCCTGGCCAGAGCTTCTAACACTAGGTTGAATAGGAGTGGAGTAAGAGGGCATCCCTGTCATGTGCCAGTTTTCAAAGGGAATGCTTCCAGTTTTTGCCCATTCAGTATGATATTGGCTGTGGGTTTGTTATATATAGCTCTTATTATTTTGAGATACCTTCCATCAATACCTAATTTATTGAGAGTTTTTAGCACGAAGGGCTGTTGAATTTTGTCAAAGGACTTTTCTGCATCTATTGAGATAATCATGTGGTTTTTGTCTTTGGTTCTGTTTATATGATGGATTACATTTATTGATTTGTGTATGTTGAACCAGTCTTGCATCCCAGGGATGAAGCCCACTAGATCATGGTGGATAAGCTTTTTGATGTGCTGCTGGATTTGGTTTGCTAGTACTTTATTGACGATTTTTGCGTCCATGTTCATCAGGGATAGTGGTCATTCTTTCTGAAACTATTCCAATCAATAGAAAAGAGGGAATCCTCCCTAACTCTTTTTATGAGGCCATCATCATCCTGATACCAAAGCCTGGCAGAGACACAACAATAAAAGAGAATTTTAGACCAAAATATTCACCTTTAATTTTATAACCTGTTTTTTCTAAAAGCTTCTCAGAATCATATGTACTTTTACTGCTTTCAATTTTTTTCTCCCCTTGAGAAAACCAAAAATAATGACTCTCTCCTATAACTTTAAACCCCTGGTAACTTTTTACTTCAATTCTAACGGCATTAACAGGCTAAGGGAACAAGGGGAAGCCAAACAAAGCTGGTTCAAAAGCTTGTTAAACCCTTTTAAAAATTGGCTATTACCAATTATCTTGCCTATATTAGGAAACCTTAATAATAATCTTCATTTTACTACTCCTAGGACCTTGTCTTTTGAATTGCCTTGTCCGGTATGTATCTGACTGCCTGGAAGCCCTCAAGTTCCAGATGATAGTGACTCTGATGGCCTTGGAAGAACACCTAGCCATGAGCAGCCCAGGCCCCCAACATCTTCCTTAGATAGAGCAGGCTGAGAGTTCCATGGTCCCCTGTTAGGTAGGGTCACCACCCAAAGCCATCAGGAAGCAAGTACAGAAGACAGACCCTTGCCTTTCAACAACCCATAAAGATTTATGGGGATAATATCTCTCAGGGGGAAATGAGGCAGGAGAATAGCAGAGAAAGTCAGTGGCAAAGGGGATCCTTGGATGTAGGCTAGCATAAGCAATAGCAAAAACAAAACACGTAAGATAGCAGAAACAGAACATACGAAATAAAAGAGAAAGCAGTAAGTAGATAAGGGAATAAGCAGTGAGTCGGAACACACAAGATAAGAAAAATACGTCAGAAGGACTTGCAGTAAGAATTTGGTCACAAAAAGAAAAGATGAGCAATTTGCTTACAAACAATAAAGTGAGGTTAAAGCACAATGAGGGAAAAGTAAGGATGAGCAATTGGCTTACGAGAGATAAAGCGAGGATAAGCAAGTGAGGAAAAACATGAAAGGCGGTGAAGTGTAATAAATCGGGTGATCTCATCTCACAGAGGTCAGTGTGCTCTCCCTCTCTGAGAGTGTAATACTGGGCTTAATAAACTTTTGTTGCTTTGCTTTGCTATCTGTGTGCATCTCATCCAATTCTTTGTTGAAGGCACCAAGAGCCTGGAACTGTGCAGCCCCGTCTGATAATGCCTGCAGCCTTTCTAAAATCTAGTTTACACTGAAGCCAGCCAGGCTTTATAGGTGCTTCTCTTCTTGGACTGAGACCTACAGCCATCTTCCTAATACTGTTGTCATTTCATGCTATTTAGTATTCGTTTTGTGAATGCCTTTTGAAAAATCTGGGCGCTTTTATTTCCTAGAGTTATCTAATATTTATGATATCTCTACTTCATCTGAATTAATTTTGATATTTCCCTTTCCATTTTGTGTCAAGAAATTCCTCTCCTCCATTACTCTCCTAAAAACTGAAGGGGCGTGTGACAGATTTGTTCTCATGTTATTCAGCAGGTTAAGCAGAATATGCTATGTTCAGCTACATGATGGATCCACTCATGAACATGTCAGGTGCCAGTCCCGTATGCAAACCAGACTGATAAAGAATTAAGTAATATCTAATATCATTGTGTATACTATGTATAGTTTGATTACGCTCTATATAAGAATTAGATAGATGAGTGTGAGAGATTAACGTGTGTGTCTATTTACTTCCTGCCACAATAAAAAGCATTTGAGGATGCTTGTAAAATGGTCTTCAGTAAAATAATTACCCACCTCAGAGAGTTTTTGCAAATGCATGAGTATCAAGCACTTAATACAGAACACATTACACAGTGAGCATACAATAAATGTGGGCTGTCATATTGTAAAATAAATAGAAAAAGAGATCAGTGTAAAACTATAACAAAAGCGGAATGTTAATACAAGGAATTAAATGCTTTATAACATATAAACGTTGCAAACTGGCTGTCATGCCAAATCCTATCAACTCCAGTGGGAATGGCACCAGGTTTAAGATGCCTAAGAAGAGATCCAGGGCAAGAAAAAAAAAAAAGACACAAGTTTTATTGGGGGTTTATATACAGGGAGAGAGTCCAGGGGCAGTGGGGTGGGCAGGAGAACCATATGGCCTCGGGGTGGCAGGCTGGGCAGAAAAGCAACTGCTTGCAAAAGCATGCAGTTTATAGAGCGTTTTCACTCAACACCTTTCCCTAAGAATCTCTACCTGGCAACCTTCATTCAACCCAAACTCAGGGCTTTGATCTTTACAGCCCACGTTCCATGGGCTGGAACGATGGCTCAGATGCTGCTCACAGACAAGGAATGAATATTCAGGTTGGCCATTCCCAGATTCCCTATCTCTGAACGTACATTCAGGTGCATCTGCCATAGGGGGTCATTCTCAGGGTATGCTTAAGCTATTGCTAACAGGTGAATTTACCATACGCAGGCTCCCAATTTTTCTCTAAGCTTGCTTCCTGGTGCATTTTTTATAAAGGGTGCATTACATAATTCACATGTTCTATAAGATAAAAGAACACCAAGTTTTTGTTTCTTTTTTATAGTAAGCCTGAGAGGTTTAGTAATTTGTGTAAGATAATACGTACAGTCACTAATTGAAGGAGAATGTGTTTAATTAAACCCAGCTTTTCTGTATCACCTTGTTTCACATATCAGCATAAGTCTTGTGAGGTATGATTCCTGTCACTTTGGGAAATGTGCTCTAGACCCTGGATATTAACTTGAGAAGCCCTGAATGTCAATTATAGAAAATAAGACAAAACTATGTAAACATGGATTCCTAATTAAAACATAATTATGAAGGTTTAATCCATCTTCCATATTTAGGCCAACTATTTACACCATTTTCTACAACAATCCAGTGTCATCTATTATTTTCTATTGTGCCCATAAACTATTGAAATGATCTGGAATTTCCAATAATATTACCATACTTAAATAAAACAGCAAATAAACTTCAAAAAAACCCCACTATAATTCTAAATTAGTATTAGCGACAAAACACTTCTTCCTCACTCCCACTGATATGTCCCTGTCATCGAAATCATGTAAAAATATTCCCCATAACTCAATATAACTGGTCAGTTTGAAAGAAGAAACTGGTGCAAACTGGTCATCTTCAATCTTTAGTTTGCCTCAGACACACCTGGAGGGTTTGTGAAAAAAGATTTGTTGGGCCCTACCCCCAGTTTCTGATTCAGTAGGTCTTGGATGGGTTATGATAACTTGAATTTCTCCTAAGTTCTTAGATGATGATGAGGAGGAGGAGGAGGTGGAGGAGGAGGATGCTAGAACCACGTTTTGAAAATCACTGCCTAGACTTGGATGTACCTTATTCCTTTGGGAACTAGCTCCCTGCAGGAAACTTGTGTTCATTTTCTCCAAACTGGGAGGAGGGAGCTGTGATTTTCCAGTACTTCCAGTGTCAAGGTGACTAAGTTTGCCTAATTTTGGAGTTAAGTAATGAGTCTACTTGCTTATGAATAAAAGCACAACTTTCCAACATCAGCTTTATGTATGATAAATGTGATACACGATTCCTATCTGATTTTTCATTTCACAACCGGTTTAGAACTCCAGAGGAAAACACAGAAGTATCATTTATTATACCACCTCTATCCTGACATTATGTATGCCTCTAAAGCTGATATCCAGAAATAGCATTACTATTCACCAAACACAGACATATAAGCAAAATATAACTTTTGGATGTGCATTTTAGTGGTGTTCCCCCCACCACACATAAAGAGGCGATGAGTCTCAAATACCATGTCAAAGTAAATGCCTGTGCAATTATAAAAATGCAAACTGAATGAGATGGCAAAAAAGATGAAGGAACATTTGTTTCTAGGCATTAATGAATGCAAATTTTTGCCTGTGATTCACAATTGTTTGAGGTATATTTGAAATTAATGATAAAGTTTTATCTTAGTGACAAAATAAGTGCTAAGGGCAATTTAAATCTACTTTAAATGAGGCTGTGGATGAGAAATATTACTTTAAGAAGAAATGTGACTGACCTCAGATAATACTTGCATCCAAATTAGTAAGGTGATAAATTTTGCTCCCTGTTCCTGAAATCTATCTAGGAAGCTTTGCATGTAATAACCAATGAAGACAGTTCCCTTTCAGCTCTTTTGATCCCGAAGATTCAATAAAGAAATTTCTTTTAAAATATCGTTTTATTTGAAGAGATGTTGTGGCAAAGGAAACCAAAATTGCGTATCTTGCCATTAAGCCTAGTTACCACAACAAAACTACACATTGCACATTTCCACTTTCACTGGGAATTTTATTGTGCTCAAACAAAAAGTTAAAAAGTTGTGTCAAATGTCACAGAAACTCCAACAATTTGGCAAGAAGGGTTGGAAAAAACTTCATGTTTTACTATTTTATCAGACTTATATAGCAAATATAAAAGAACTGTTTTTCTAACCTTGGTAAGATATCTCCATAAAACTCCTGGAATTAGCGTGATGCCCTGCGAGGTGAAGTACTTGCTTCCCCATGTTTTGAAAAGCAGCAGAGCTGTTGATCAGATCATTAGCAGTTCACTAAAAATGCTGAGTCAAAAAAGCAAAAATAAAGGCTCTGGGCTCCTTTTTGGACAACTAGTGAGTTAAATAATTCTATATTAGTGAGAAATGGCCTATATCTAAAATATTATATTTGATATTTTATTAGATAAAAATATTCTAATATATTTTTTATATATACCAAATGAGATGTGAAAATCATTTTAAATTTTTCCTTTAAGCAAAATGCAGGCAACTTTTGTCCTGAGAAATCTGACAACTTAGACATATGCTTTCTGAGAAATTTGATGACTTTTAAGAGGAAACTAATAATAACCCAATCCATACAGGCTTTTTTTTTTTTTTTTTAAGTTGAAAATGCTCTCATTTTTAAGAAAGTTTTGGAAAATACTATGTCAGAATTTCACTATCAGTTGCTAGTGTTACCAATCCCTTCCCAGGAGCTATCTTCAAAGTATAATATAACAGATTATTAGAATAGGAAGTCTATGTGAAACAGTAATTCTCATTTCTAAATTTGCAAGAAAGAAAAAAATTAAATGCTGTAACTTACACTAAAAGAATTAAAGATAAATATGGCTAATGATGTATAAAATCCTATTTGACTCTTATATGTAAAGACTATTGCTCTTTAAACTATCTAGTTTATACAGTTAAAATCTTCACATGGCAAACCTTGATTGTCTTTATCACTTATTCTAGGATTCATAAGAAAAACTAAATGGAAAATTGTTGGGAAACAAGTAGCAATTTTTAAAGTGAGCTTTCCATTATTTTTCTGCATTTATCTTAGAAATGAATGTGTGTTCATAGCTTTATCTTTACAATTACTTAAAAACGAGAAGCTTATGGATCCAACATGTATGTATTTTAATGTTTTTCTGTGTGTGCACAAGAACATGAGGACAGACAGATTTTTTTTTCAACAATTTGAGTTCTTACAACAGAAGGAATTATAACTTGACCTAATAAAGAGTGAACACAAATTATAATCACAGGACATTCTACTTGCTGTAATACAATAGAAATCGGAGGCTTACAACTGACACCTAGAGAAGAAGACAAACTGAAAACAAAAACAACAAATAACAACAAAATCTTCATGCAATTTGACTGCGTTGTGTGTGACTTGGGGTTTTACTGTGGTAAGAACATGTTACACTGATTAGTGCTGGTGGCTAAAAGGGAAAGACATTGCTCTTGTAAGAAGGGGGGAAATAATCAAAGACTGATTTTTCTCCATAAGAGTAAATTTTATAGCTACATGCTTGTGGTTTAAAAGACTTCATTATGAAAATTTTGCATGAAAAAAAGTTTTATTGTGAATCTGAGCTTCTAAGCCCTTTGTACTTCATTGAAACAACGAGCTTTTTCTAATTAAAGCATCACATTTATTAGGTCAAATATTGAGTTAGAATAGAACAAACTGTTTTCAAAACTAAAGAAAAAAAGTAAATCAAGTGTTTATTGCCAGTATTATGAATACTTTCAATGATTTACAACTTGTGAGATGAGAAAAGTCATCTAATAACTGTTGAAACTCTAAAATGCCTCTTGTTAATCCAAAAGAATTAGTCAGAAAGTTGCCTTGACGCATTTGAAGAAAATTAAGAGTAACTACTCCTGAGTTGGTTAAGTTCTTCCAACAAGTCTAAGGGGAACAATATCCTATCAACATCAACAGTACATAAGTGAAAAAATAAAACAACTATTAAGAACTGTGTGAACTGATGAAGGGACATGTGGTGGCCTGGCTCCCACCCGGCCACCAGCCAGCAGAGAACAAATCCCAGCCCTGCTTGTGACCACAGCATGACCCTTGATGACTGTCCTCCATTCCTGAGCTCCCCTCAGCTTCTTCATCTGTTTTTAAAGATAAGGTTGCCATGAGAATGAATGTAAAGATTTCCATAGTGGGGATCTCTGAAATTCTTTCAGTTGAGCCCCCGACATTGAAACTATTTTGATAATAGACCAAGAAGTAACTTGCTTTGTTCACTCTCCTGAGAATGCAATGGAGTTTTTCAGAGGCTACATAATGTAAGATACCACAACAGATTGAATGCAGAACAGACATGAGAATCCAGCTGTCTCCTATTAAGCCAGACATTACAGAGATTTGCAAACATGTGAAAGAGTGCCTCTCCTCTCACTACCTCGTTTTGTTTTTGAAAACACAGTTATTGTTTATAAAACCATGCAATTGGTGTTAACATAGAGTTTTTAAATGAACTAATAGAAAATAGATTTTAAAGTCTCTGTTTTTATTTCTAATATGGTAAATATAGCAATGCAATAAATAGCCACAGATATACACACATACACAGAATCTCTTTAGATACTAATAATATTTTAGAATGTAATGGATCCTGAGACTAAAAAACTGAGACCTATTGGTTTAAATCAATTGCCTGACAAAAACTTTTTTCCATATGAATTAATTCACAAGGCAGAAAGGAATTCTCTGATAAGCTATGTAGCCCAAATTTGCTTTTAAAACATGTAACAACTATCTATATGATTTCTCAACTGTTTAATAAATTGTTGAGAGCAATGGGTTCTCAACTCTAGCTGCATGTTAGACTTATCTGTGAAGTCTCTATAACATACTATTGTCTTTGGTCTCACATTCTGTAACTGATATTTTATAAAAGCTCTCTGTCTCTGTACAGATTAATTTCATCATGAAAATAATAGGTTTAATGATTACCATGTCTAAGTAGGTATCTCATTGCTCAAACCAAAATGTACCAACTCTACCTTGTATTATAACTGTTTGTGCACATGCTTTACTTCCCCAGCAGACCCTCAGCAATCCAGGGCAGCACAGATGTGAGAAGCATTTTATTCTTCTGGCCTGCTTAGAATGCTGCAGAGTATGTAAGTGTTCAACTAATGTTAACTGGACAAATGACTGAATGAGAGAATGCGTAACCAAGGACTCCCTCTACTTTGAAGTGCAAATGGGATGCCCCAAATGACCTCAGAGTGCAGAGCTTGACACTCCTCATCCCAGTGATAGCAGCAATGTCCACAGCCCATTCTAACATCTTACATGTGTCCCTCTTTATCTTCCAAGGGACCTTATGAATAGTGTATGAATGTTTAGAGTGGAAGACTTCCAACTTCCATCCTAGTTCCCAGAGCCACTGACTGCCTGGCAGAAATGGACTTTCATGAAACCATATCAGATAATGGAATGGGGGCCAGATAAGGGCCATGGTGTTGGAGGAACCTTGTCCTCGTTGCAAGCTTTCTTCAACAACAGGAGACCCAGTGCCACTGAACTTAGGATTTGGTGATACAGTCGTGTGTCTCTGAGAGATACAAGACTGCTCAGGAATGCAGTGGCAGAGATACCTCTGTGGCAGATGACGTAACGCAGCATGTGCCATTAGAGCTGGCCTCAGAAGCTACTGACCCATGGATCGCAGTTGTGTCTTCTGTGGAGCCAGAACTGGGCCTCTCTTAGCAGATGTCCCCATGTGTCATTCTCAGTTAAGAGAGTTGCACTCTCTGATGAACTTGAGCCCTAAGGGTTACTGCTCTCAAAGTTCCTTGAATCCACACTTGCTGCCACTTCCTGAGATGCAAACAGACCTCAGGAAGCTAATCCTGAGGCCTCACATCATAAGGCCCCCAAATACCAACACTTTCTTCCTCTGCAACCAACTGATTATTGAGGGACTGAAGATTTTTTTAAATGATAACTTTATTGAGACATAATTTATATACCTTGTAATTTACCCATTTAAATTGTACAATTCAATGACTTTTAGCATATTCACGGAGTTATACAACCATAATCACCATAATCAATTTTAGAACATCTTTGTAACCCCCCAAAAAACCACCTGTCTACCGTGGCAGTCACTCCTTATTGTGACCCAACCCCCAAAGTTCACAAATCTCCAGTCCTAAGGGGCAGGGTTCAGGACAAGCTATGCTAAAATATGGCATCTTGGCATCATAAATATTTTAGGCTTAAGGTATTTAAGGAATGGCAGGTGGAGGAAGGACTCTCTGACTATCCGCTGAAGCAGATCACAAGACCCTCAGGGGACAGGGGCCCTTCCTATACCCAACGTACTTCTCCTTAGGATCCTTATCTCCAAAGAGGGAGGGGCACCAAGAAGAAACTGAACAAACAGGCCTCATTAAGTTTCCTGTTTATTACCCCTTAGCCCTTTGTCCATCACATTTTTTCATGACTTTCCACTCATTATCAAATCTAATACAAAAACACTCAGGTTTAACTATTTCTTTAGGTTTTCATTTCCTTATGATGATTCCTGTGTCATGTGAAACTCACAATAAGTAGATTAGCACTTTTTTCTCTTGTTAATCTGTCTTTTGTGCAGGGCCTACTCAATAAAACCAAAATGGGCAAAAAATTTTAAAAAATCCTTTTTCTCAGAATTTTATTTTTTTTCCAATCTTTGCAAAATTTCTCTAATTGGTAAATTCTAAAAAGTAGTACATATATTATTTAGGCATATAGGGGTAACCATTCAAAGAACTTAAAACTAATACTAAAAATTAAGTGGTTATTTTAGGGGAATTGAGACTTGTGAAAGGGTGGGGGAAGTTAGAAAGTATGAGACTAATTTTTAGGGTAACTATAGGCAACCACTAATCTACTTTCTGTCTCTATGGATTTGTCTACTCTGGATATTATTATATGGTCAGCTGTGACCGGCTTCTTTCATTTAGACTGTTTTGCAGATTCATTCATTGCAACATATGTCAGTATTTCATTTCTTTTTAACTGCCAAATAACATCACATTTTACATACGGAAAAATGACATTCAATTTATTCGTTCATGTTGACGGACATTTAGATTGTTCCACTTTTAGGTATTATGGATAATGTGAAGATTTATTTTTAAGCCACTAAAAACACAAAAAGTTTCATTATGTCCTTCTCTCAGACCTACACGTGTATACAATCAAGGGATTCTTCATGGGGCAGAGGTGAATGTTAGATCTTAAAGTTAAATTTTCACCTCTGCTTAAAACTTGAAATTGGTTGATGATGTCTCTCATTAAACAGAGAAAAAAATACAAATAATACACAGGAAATAAAAGGGACTTACTGAATTCAATCATACAATCACAAAAGGTTAAAGAAAAGAACGTTAGAAGAGAGTTAATTTTATAAGTAAAGAAAACTTGCGTTCCAGAGAGATTAAATGACTTGCTCAAGATAATATGCTCTCTTGACCCTTGATGTTGATGGGTTAAAATGTTACGCTCCCAAGTTAAAAAAAAAAAAAAAAAAAAAAAAAAAAAAGAATAAAGTTCAAAAGCCTCTCAAAGCAAAAGAAGTGAAAACAAATGTATTTACTAGAAATCTTAAAATGAAGCACTGGAAAGCTATTTATTTCCTTCCTTTCCAACTTCAGGAGACACACCCTTGTGGTGATAAAAGAGCCATAGGTTACACAATTTTGTTCCTGATGAAAGAGTTTGCACCTTCCTCTCCAGGCTGCAGACACCCTACCATAGGTAATAGAAGGGAGATGTGTTCCCTGGTGATAGGCTAGTAGGTCAGTGCCAAGCTCTGGGGTCCCAACTAGACAAGCAGAATACAGCCCGCTCCACTCCCAAGATGCATCACCCAATCAAGGGAGGATGACTTCACTTTCCCCACCCATTCCAGCCAGGGGCTTGGACCAGTATTGGACCAGATGGCCCTCCACTGTGAATGGTGAAAGAAAACATTAGTGTTCTGAAAGTCCAGGCCTTTTGTTATTTTCAGAAAACAACAACAGATTTTATGCTTTTGCCTTCTTTGGTTAATCTCTATAAACTCTCAATGTCTTTAGTATTTTTCTCTTGGAAAATGCAGTTTAAGAGAGAAGTAGATTTTTCTCATACAAAGGAAAGCTCCTATATGTCTAACCATTTATGCCACCTACCTCTCCTATAATCTCCTCCCCTCTTCACAAATTGCTGCAGAATTAATGGATAGCAGGATGTGTTAGACTACCTGGAAACTTCTTTTTTGTGTGTGTAACCCTTGGAGCATGTGAATTTTCCAACACCTTCACCCATTAGTCTTTTTTTTATTATTATTTTTAGAGACAGGGTCTCATGCTTTCACCCAGGATTGAGTGAAGTGGTACAATCATAGCTCACAGCAGCCTCCAATTCCTGGGCTCAAGTGATTCTCCCACCTCAGCCTCCCAAATAGCTAGGGCTACAGGCATACACCACCACACCTGGCTAATTTTTTAATTTTTTTTAGAAAAGGGGGTCTCACTATGTTGCCAAGCTAGTATCAAACTCCTGGGCTCAAGCAATCCTCTTGCCTCAGCCTCCAAATGTGCTGGGATAACAGGCATGAGCCACTGTGCCCAGCCTTACCCCCTCACTCTTAATCCACTCTTACCTTTACCTGCCCAGGCCTCGTTTTCCTAATCAAAGTATGCTCTTTGAATCTTCTCTTCACAAATTTTAGGGTGTATTTTGATCAGATTTTTATCTGTTCAAAACACAATGGCATTTTGTTTGTTTGTTTGTTTTAGGGGACTTCAAGGTGAAGTCATCTCTGCTTTGATTGGGTGATGGATCTTGGGGGTGCTGGGGGATGCCTTCCACCTCTCCAATTTGGACCCCAGGACTTGGCATTAACTCACTAGCCTATCACCAGATTTAGCATTTCTTATACACTATAGGAATGACATAAATTTCTTCTAGAATTTTCAAGATATTTTTCCTGTTATTAATTCTCCCCCTTAATTTCTTTTTTCATTAACTCTTTGCCTTTTAAATGCAATACCTGTATTCATTTAATTATTTATGAATGTGATTGATTCAATAAATATTTATTTATTTCTTAATAAATGATCACATGTGTTTCAATTCTTTAACCTTAAAACATTTATTTATTTTGGGGAAAATTATGGGCAGGATATTTTTGGAAAGTACAGACAAAATACATTCTAAGATAGTTTAAGGAAGTAAAAACGGAACTTGGATTTATCTCTGTAAACTGTGAACAACCGTTACCAAGTGTTTATTTGGATGATATTTGTATTCTGTTATTCTTCTTCAGATGAAGACATTGGTCAAAGTTCGGTCAGTGCTTGAATTCTACAAGCAGTAAATTTTGTCTGTATGAACAGGAGTTACAGAAGAGAATAACTTGATATTTCTTAAGTCTAGCTCTCTAGACAATCCAGCCAATAGGACCCAAAATATATGATTAATGTCATTGTCTTGATATTATCATTAGACATAAAATAATATTTCCTTTCACTCAATTAGCCACTCAACAAATGCTTACATAGTTATATCTTTTGCAATTCAGGATCTCAGGGATAAAAATTTGTGATAAAATAAGCAACAGTTAGAATGAATCTTTTGGGGGGATATTTTAATTCCAAAATTCTTCTCTTCTCATTCACTTTTCACACAGCAGCCACAGTTGACTTGTAATTTTCTTCTAAATTAAAACATCTTGCTTTCCAAATGTGCATTATAACAAAATCTCCATGTATAGGGAAAGACTTCTACTGACTACTTTCCCTAATTTCCCCCACCCTTCCACAAGTCTCACTTCCCCTAAAATAACCACTTCTAATTTTTAATATTTGTTTTAAGTTCTTTGAATGGTTACCCCTATATACCTAAATAATACATATACCACTTTTTAAAATTTACCAACTGGAGAGTTTCAATTGATTTTCTAGTATGGTAGATGATAATTTAGCTCTCTTAAACCAATTCTCACTTTCTGTCCTCCCAGCCTTCAGTGAACATCTGTTTTGTTTTGTTTTGTCTTGTTTCTTTTTGGCCACCGAGCATTTGAACCTGTTGCTATTTTGGGAAATTTTCCCATCTTATAAAGTGAGAGGTAGAGGTAGCTTCTGGCTAGAGAAACTGAAAACGCCAGATACTCAGTTTCTTAAACTTCTTTTCACCTGGGTCCATGCATATGAGCTAGGCTCTACAAATCAGACATACCACCTCAGACTTGGAATCAACACATATTAACACGTTTGTGGTAAGATTGAATTTCTGGGTAGCAGCAGCAGCAGTGCTAATTGAAGCACCCAGTCTTCCATGCCACTTGTTTATAATTCAATCTCTCCTGCCTTGTGCTCAGCTATGAGTAGAATTCTGCTATTAGGCCAATTCTGCTGTGTGATTATTCAAATTGCTCCTGGGCTGCAAAGTCCAAGATTCTGCAGTCCTCTAAGTCCTCCACTTTTTCTTCTTAAGTGAGCCAGAGTGGCTCTCTGTGGCTTACAATTAAGAATTCTGACTGACATACTACATAATCCTGGTTTAGTAACACTACTGGCCTCAGATCCTCCACTAGTCACTTTGCAACTTAAAGCAACATACTAGAGTGCTTCTATCAAACACAAAGAGTACCTCAACTTCCCATTTTGCAAAATGAAGATGCTAGTACTCCAACACTTGCATCTACATTTCCTCCTTTCTTCTAAGATGAAAACACTAATATTCCATTCTAGAATTATAATCATCTTCTGTGCTTCATTTATAATTTGATTCTAGAAGTTAGAAACCAATTAATGTTCTTTACAATGTGCCCACATACAAATTATTAAACTCTAAGAACATCGTGTGTTATATTTACATTTTTTGCTACATGTCCAATATATATCATAATCCAATGTCATAATTTTTTTGCCACTCAAAGAAAAAAATGATCCTGCAGTTAAGTTGGAAGCCATCTGTTTTTACAGTCTGTCTTTTTTCTCTAGCAGAACTTCAAAATTTTCCGAGGCTTATCTAGAGGGCTCCATCTATTCCAATATGAATTTTCTAGAGCTTCTTCAAATCAATGCATTTGGGACAAAGATGTCACTATTTTCCTGCTTTTAATCCAGTAGTTCCTGAAAACCGTGTCCTGCTTTTCTTGATTTGGTTGCTTGTTTTATTGGAAAACATGTCTTAGTAACTTTCTAAGAAAAGGTCTATGGAGGACAAACCTTTGGAATCTTTGCCTTGCCTTTGTGAAGAAGATTTTCATTATGGTCTTCCATTTGAAGGCTAGTTTGGCTAAACATAAAATTATGAGCTGAAAATAAGTTTCATATAGAAGTCTGAAGGTTTTTCTCCACTCTCACTGATGAGACATATGGCACTGAATGAAATTCTGTTGATTTCTCTTTAGTTCCTGAGGGAATCTATGATAGAGTTTGGTGAAGCAGGTGAGAGGAGAGCAGATAATAAGAAAGATTCAGAGCAGGAGGTGTCATCTGGAAAATCTGATTGGAGATATTGTCCTGGCACATACATTAGCACATTATCTTTGGCAGCTAGGGTAGGAGGCGGAGAAGTTCCTAAAAAGAAAAAAGATTGGGTAGGAGCTGCAAATAAACTCACCGACTTGGCAATTTTGCTTAGTCACTCTGGACTTCCCCACTACAATAAAGATGACTGTTCATCTAGAAATTATTCTCTTAGAGAAATTGCTTATTTTTTTTTTAAGTCAACACAGTAAATAGCCTTTTTATTCTCCAAAGCATACAAATATATGACATATCATAGTGCTGAGATTTTTGCCTCTTCTGCAGAATGGAGGTAGCATATCAGCATATAGTATGAATTTCTTGCAACTTGAATAGCACAGTGAGGAGAAAACTGAATGATCAATGCAGTACATTACAACTGGAATATTTTCTTATCCTGAAAATATAGACTTACATACTAATTATAACTCATACTACTGAGTATTCAAATTTTATTTTGCTTTATGAACCACGTGGAATGAAAAGCAATCATGCCGTAATGTGGTACCCTGTGACATAATAATGCCTACTGCCATTACAATTTCAACAAACTTGGACTGGGATTCAAATGAGTAGTGTGACCCTGAGGGAAATGCTTTAATAATGGCATCCAGTGTTCTCAATTAACACAGGAAAGATTTATGTCTTTTTCCCCCCCTTTGGTGGTCTCTGTTGAAAAGGAAAAAACATGAACTGCCATTTGATTTTCCACTCAATTGCATCTACCAACTGGCAGACAGACCAACTGAGAAAGTCCCTCCGTTCAGTAGCTGGATTCACCGTGGGTGTGCCCTAGGCGTGTTACCAAGGCTGGTTCTCCTGATCAGAATAGTCCACAGACAGCAACTCTCTGAGGGAAGGCTCCACAACTGAACTAGTAAGATGTGCCTCTGCTTAAAATAATTATTAAGAATTTTTCCCTTCTCTTCTACCTGTTTTAACCTTCTAATTAGTCACCTCTTTAACCTCTGAGAATATCTCAAGTCCATGTCTGATAAGCCACTTCTCAGCAGGGAGAGAACTGCATCTTAAAATGGATTTGATGCTTCTTAGTAAACTGACAAATTAGCTGAAGAGTGAGTCAAATGAAAATTTTAGGACTATCATCCTGAAAAAAAGGTGATGATTGCTATAGGTTGGGAGAGTTATAATCTGTCAGAATCCTCTGTTTCAAGGAACAGCTTAGCCACACAGCAGTGCTCCATGGCGGCTGCCGTCAAGAATCTAAACATGGCTTGGAATTCTCTGAGGATGTTATTCATAAAGGCACAGTTAATCAAACTCAGACCTCTCTTCAGAATCTCACTGTACAAGCCAAACTTATTGCCAACAGAAGGAAGGTGCCAGACCAGAGAAGGTAAGCTAAAATCTGTGTGCCCTGGCTTCAGAACTATGAGGTCTCAACTCAGCCCATTTTCAAAAGCAAAAAAAAAAAAAAAAAAAAAGGTTTTTGTGTATGTTGTTGCTTTGTTGGTTGTTTTTACATTTGTCAAACAGTTGGCTTTCTATTCATACAATCAGAGCTTTGTAACTATCCAAGGATTTTCAACCTACAGAAAGAAATAGATATTTTCATTGATTTTAATTTAATTTACCAAAAAGAAAAAAAAAAAAAAAAAAAAGCTCTCCTTTCCTTCCCTCACCCTTTAGAGGAATTCAGAAAGGACGGGTATGGGCCAAAATCACTCTGGCTAGTGTCCATGGTTACCAAGCTGAAAGAGAAGGCAGTTTTCTGGATAAATGACCTTGCCTTAAACGCCAGATGCCTGCTAAAAGTATTGCAGGCTCTCAGAATCTTTCTGCGCCTCCTCTGCCATCATAAACAGGAATGGTGGATCTTTCAGCAGAGATACTGGCGTATCCCCATGGATTACACCCTTGGCTCCTGAGAAGAATGGTTTTCTTTATTCTTTGCACAGGGAGATCTCTACATATGAAAGGTGAAGTCTCTTGATTTCAGTTGTTTTGGAACTAGCTTGGAGTGGTGAGAAACTACAGCATTGTCATGTTCTCACCATCAGAGGTAAGAATAAACATAGGGCAATCTAGTTGTTCTCAATTTGCACAAATCCTGTGTAGGCTCATGTGCTGATTCTTCAATGAACATTTTCCCCCCACTCTCAACTCAGGGACAAATTTTTCCAGGGTCCTTGAAGATAAATGTGAGGGAAAGGCATAGATAGGCCTATTTGGGATTCAACTTCCATAAGGGAAGAAGACAAGCAGCATCCGTGGCAGTCGTGAGTTTGGTCTTTAGCAATTTCCACCCAGCTTTGCACATGTCTCTGTTTCTTCACCTACAGATGAACTCTATGAAATTTCCTACCTCATAGAGTTGTTGAACTTTTGTAATTAATAGACTACATTTAGGACAGTTTTAGGTTTACAGAAAAATGGAGCAGAAAGTAGAGAGAGTAGAGAAAGTAGAGAAGTTCCTATATACTTCCTCAGTTTTCCTTGTTATTGCTATCTTGCATTGATGTTGTGGATGGTTGAATTTTAAATTACATTCCACACAGAAAGCATAGCATTTTACATGCTAGAATATAGTTACAAACTTAAACTATCATGTCTGTAATTCAGGACCCTCTCATTTGTTAATAAAACATGTTTTCATTTATTTGATGACATTTCATGAGTCACCATTAGCAAAAAACTCTCCTAATTCCCTACCAGACAACCACACTATTTGCAAAATACTATCTGTGAAGATTTGTTTCTTCAGGTTTAAGATCTGTATTTCAGTAATATTTCACTGAAATACAAAACACCCATAAAAGAGAGAAAAGTATAACTATTGTTATCATCAATGACTTTACTGTTAATTAACAAAAGACACAATCCCCATCCAGGCACTGTAGAATGATACTGTCCATCAGTGGTCTTAAGAAGAACAACAAAGAATGTCCAGAGGTTCTTAAGTAGCACAGGGCTCAAGAAAAGGAACTGGAGTAGTCTTATATGGTTAGATGATTACAGAAGAGAAAGTTATGGCACAGGAAATAAAAAGAAAGGGAAAACAGTTGTGAAAGAAGAGAGTATTAACTCAGAGCTTTTCTTCAAGGCAAACAGAGTCAACCTCTGAGCAAGAAGAGGGAGGGGGGGATGAAGGGTAGGCCCCATAGGAGCCTAGATAGTTGGATGTTGTTCACTTTTCTCTCATTGAATATCAATAGGGCCAGATGGAAGAAGATCAAAATAGCGCCAACAGCATGATTATACAAAAGTGAGAGTTGAGAATAATGAACATATTGGCATTCAAGAGTGACACAAAAGTAAGCACAAGAAAACAGACAAAACTCATTCTGGAGCTGGGTTACTGAGGAATGCATGGATTTCCTAGCT
Organism: Chlorocebus sabaeus; assembly: GCF_047675955.1. Taxonomy (NCBI): domain Eukaryota; kingdom Metazoa; phylum Chordata; class Mammalia; order Primates; family Cercopithecidae; genus Chlorocebus; species Chlorocebus sabaeus. Next base: position 29,564,002 of record NC_132914.1, on the reverse strand, counting down.
GGCTGCACTTGGGAGAAAAGTTTAAGGCAAGTATGCATATTGCCTAGATGTCAAAAGTATGTAGGAGGCTTTCAAGGTGTTCTCAGCCATGGCTGACCATTAAAACCCCTTTGAAAGTTTTATGAATATAACTACTTGGGCTCCAGTCCTAGGATATTCTGATGGTGGTGAGGGGCAGGTAAGTATACTTGTTTAAGCCACTGTCCTGTACCTTAATTAATCATCCTCACTAACAAAAGTGTTGTTCAGGTACCAGAGCTCAGGTGACCCAGATACTCCCAGGCTTTGCTGGCCAGAGCATGAACAAGACCTAGCAATTCCCTTTATAGGGATCTACCACAAGGAAATAATCAGAAATGAAGGCAAATTTTGCATTCAAAGATGTTCATTTCAACTTTATGTGTGTTAGCATAAAAGTAAGATAAACTCAAGCTTAATAATAGGGAAATGGCATATCCATATTATGAAATATTATATAGAATTCCAAAATTGTTTTCCAATAGCTACAGAAAAACATGATGTAATGGTAAGCAAATAGAAAAAAAAACCATGAAGACAAATATGTATATGTAACATGAGCTCTGTCTAAATTCCCAACCTCCACCATATATACACACACTAGACATAGTACTCCAAGAAATAGCAAAAAGGTCAACCATGGTGATCTGTATTAGTCAGGGTTCTCCAGAGAAACAGAACCAACCAATGGATATATACATGTAGATTGATAAAGATATGCATATACATATATATACACAAAGAGATGTATTACAAGGAATCAGCTCATGGCAAATGAGACAATATGGAGGCTGGCAGTGCAAAATCTGAACAGCTGACGTACCAGTTCAAGTCTGAAGGCTGGAAGCTGTTATAGATAGAACCAATTAAGAGCTCACGTTCCAGTTTGAGTTCAAAGACTGGTAGGCCGCCGCAGAACCAAGAAGAGACAATGTCCCAATTCAATTCTGAAGACTGGCAGGTAGGATAATTCTCTACGTGTGTGTGTGTGTGTGTGTGTGTGTGTGTGTGTGTGTGTATGTGTGTGCCTTTTGTTGTATTCAGGCCTGATTGGATGAGACCCACCCATATTATGGTTTACTACCTTACTCGGTCAACTGATTTAAATGTGAATCTCATTCAAAACACCCACATGGAAACACCCAGAATGATATTTGATCAAATATCTGGGTACTCTGTGGCCCAGTCAAGTTGACATATAAAATGAACCACCACATGTGCTATCACTTAGTCTGTAAATTAGTGATAGCAGGGAACATATCTTTCAGCATGGATTATACTGTTATTGATTTATGACTTCTTAGTAAAGCAGAATTCACTCTCAGTATTCAAGAAAATGAAATAATATCTTTGTTGATGTATTAACCCAAGAAGTGGCATGCGTCAATTGAAATTTGGTTACTTCTCTAAGCCTGTGAGGAGCAGCTTAATTAGTAAAATCTCATTGGCCATTCAGTATGCCTGCAAATGTAAGCAAAAATAATAGGCAAGTGATTTACATACTTTTTGAAATTCCAAAGTGTCTATATGGAAGAATTCAGTTGTAAAGTTTTTCTTTAATTTGAATGAATATATTATTACATCTAAAATTATGTGCACACTTCCCCAAAGAATTATATACTATCAAAACCTGATATTATACTTATATTTGAATATATTACATATATTTATGTTGAATATAAGTTTATATGTATGCCTCACCAAAGAACTATGTGCTATTATAGCCTGATACTATGTCCTAGCACTTGCCTCAGCTCAGAGTTACAGAAAAATTTTCATCCCTCTGGGGGTAAAAATATTCTTCCTGAAAATGTTCTCTTCATAAAGGATAAAGGTATGTGTTGGTAGAAATTTAGTGGTTAGGAAAGGCAGAACAACTAGGAAAAAGGAGTAGAAAAGGAGAAAGGAGACAAATATTAACCTTCTCAATTAGCTTTTATCCAAAGGACAATTTTTAAATATAAAAGTAATTTCTCTTTTTAAAAAAGCTAAGCAACATACAGTGAAAAGGAATACTAGAGTAAAAAGAATAACAAAAAAGCAGCAATTGGCATTTTGAGACAATTTTCCTTCCCAGTGGTATTCGCCCCATAGTCAATGTTGGGAACCCAAGACAGTGCCCTTACTGAAGGTGACTAGCCCCAAGTTCAGGGAGTAGGCACTCCAGACTTCCTCATGTTAATCCTCAGCTCAGACTATTCAGCCAAGATACCACCCACAGTGGGACAAGATCTGTTCCTTGGGACATCTGCCTCAAGCATCCTTTAACAGTCCCAACCATAATCTATTCCTGAGTAATTATGTCATTTTGCCATTAAATATAACAAAAGGCGGGGTGATGGGGGGCGGCGGCGGGGGGTGGGGGAACTTTCTCATTAGAGCAGGAGTTGAGCAGTTTCCAAACAGGAGCTATGAAATTTAGAGAAGAGGAAACCGACTCTCTAATACTTAAGAATATTCTTAAGAATAAGCTCCTGGTCCAGTCCTAATCCTGTGAAGGAGTTGGAGATGAGCTTGCATTTTAAGATCCCAGTTTCATCTTAGTTCAGTGATGCTGAACTAAGAACCTACTCTAAACTCAAGCTTTAGAAGGCTCATCCCAAGCCAGACCTGACTCCTGACCTGGCCAGGTAGTGCTTGGATACCCACCCATCCCAGTTAGAGTTCCTCAGGCCAGGTTCTGCCATAATATGTCATCTTGAAATGGTCTTGTTTACTTCCACTAAGCGCAAGCCAGGAGCTAGAAAATAGAAGGGAGGTCCTACCCGTGTAACCACTCCAGAACATACGACAAGGAGCCCTCAAGCAGGTTTGTGGGTGAGAAAGCTTCTGATCTAGGCTTAGATAATCCAGTTACTTAGTTAGGAAAGTAACTAAGGCTTGATTGTAACTCACTTTCAGACTCACAGATCATCTCATTAATCCAATACAGTTGAGTGTCCCTTATCAAAATTATTGGGACCAAATGTTCACAACTGCACCATGTGATTAAATATTATATCTATACAGTTAGATGAGGAAACTGAACAACAGTGAAGTGCTTAATTAGCTGATCAGCATGCAGCTAACCATCGAAGCTCAAAGCCACAATGTGAAAAGTCAGTCTAACTTCTTAACCACTTTCTTACCGAGTTACTGTGTCTAATGTATAAATGGCACCATAATTGGAGATATATCATAATAGGTAACAAAATATTAAATATTATAATCAATACAGGCATGGAAATAAAGAAATCATCACCATTAGTTGTGTAGTATAATATAGTTTTATATTTGGCCCCTACAAATCTCATGTTGAAATTCGATCCTCAATGTTGGAAGTGGGGCTAGTGGGAAATATCTGAGTCACGGGGGCAGATCCCTCATGAATGGCTTGTTGCCATCCTCATAGTATGAACAAGCTCTTGCTCTATTAGTTTCCACAATGACTGATTGTTAAAGAGCCTGGCACCTCCCCCCATCTCTTTTCCTCTTTCTTGCCATGCGATGCTGCTTTTCCCTGCTTTCTACCATGAGTGGAAGATTCCTGAGGCCCTCACCAGAAACAGATGCTGACATCATGCTTCTTGTACAGCCTGCAGTACCGAGAGCCAGATAAACCTTTTTTCTTTATAAATTACCCAGCCTCATGTATTCCTTTATGGCAACACAAAAGGACTAAAACATCATATAAGCATCAAGAATAAAATGAGGTTGAAAAGTAAGCTGGGTCTCCAAGGAAGGCTTATCTCTGTTTCCCTTTTTCTGAGTGTAGTGGTTAAGCCACAGAAGTTGAAATCTCTACTTTCTTGTCCTCCATCCTATCCTTGTCCTGCCTTTGGATGCTACACCCATGACTGTTGATACAGCTCTTAAGAGTGCTCGCTTAATCAATGGATCCAGTGACTTTGCCATCCTGACAAGGTCAGTCATTGCCATGGATGAGGCCAGGCTTTCTGAAGTTGCCCCTGTAGCTCTCTTCTCTAGCAGCCAAATGTCATATTCTATCATCAGTCTGGCTGCATAACCTTGCATAAACTACTTAAAAACCTTCTCCTTCAGCTTCTACTTTTATAAAATGGAGATAATACTAGTATCTACTTAAGAGGGTTTTGTGAGTATAATGTGGGCCAATACCTGTAAAGTGCTTTAAGTCGTCCTGGCACACGCAGTTGAGAAGCAAGCTGGGGTCTCTAACGAAGGCTTTTTTAACATTAATAAAATATTTAATAAAATGTAGCTCATTAAATGCACATAATTCATTAATTGCTATTTTTATTAATATTTTATTATGATGATTTTCTAAGTGATGTTTCACTCTGCTGTTTGCCTCACATCTCTTATTCCCACATTTCAGAGATCTTGGCTGAGGTTCAACCATTATTCTTATATCTTTCTCCCTGTATCCTCTCTTTCCCAGAAATCGTATCTGCCCCTGAAGTTTCAGTGATTGTTTACATGGGTTCAGTATCCCTTATTTAAAATTCATGAGACCAGAAATATTTCAGATTTCAAATAACTTTGGATTTTGGAATATTTGCATTATACTTACTGATTCAGCATTCCTTATCCAAAGATCTGAAATCTACAATCTTCCAATAAACATTTCCTTGGTGAGTCATGTCAATGATCTACAAAAAGAAAGAAAGAAAGAAAGAAAGAAAGAAAGAAAGAAAGAAAGAAAGAAAGAGAGAAAGAGAGAGAGAAAAGAAAGAAGAAAGAAAGAGAAAGAAAGGAAGAAGGAAAGAAAAAAAGAAAAGAAAGGAAGGAGAAAGAAAGAAAGAGAGAAAGAAAGAAAGAAAGAAAGAGAGAAAGGAAGGAGAGAGGGAAGGAGGGAAAGGAAAGAGAAGGAAATAAAAAAGAAGGAAGAAAAAAGAAATAAAAGGAAGAAAGAATGAAAGAAAGGAAAGAAAGAGAAAGAAAAGAAGAAGGAAAGAAAAAAGAAAAGAAAGAAAGGAGAGAGAAAGAAAAAAGAAAGAAAGAAAGAAAGAAAGAAAGAAAGAAAGAAAGAAAGAAAGAAAGAAAAAAGAAAGAAAGAAAGAGAAAGAAAGAAAGAAAGAGAAAGAAAGAAAAAGAGAAAGGAAGGAGAGAGGGAAGGAGGGAAAGGAAAGAGAAGGAAAGAAGAAAGAAGAAAGAAAAAAGAAAGAAAAGGAAGAAAGAATGAAAGAAAAAAAGAAAGAAAGAGGAAAGAAAGAAAGAAAGAAAGAAAGAAAGAAAGAAAGAAAGAAAGAAAGAAAGAAAGAAAGAAAGAAAGAAAGAGAAAGAGAAAGAAGGAAAGAAAGAGAAAAGAAAATGACAAAGTGACAAAGGTGATGGGATGCTACTCCCATGATTACATTATGTTATGTAACACTCCAGTTTAGCCAACTGGAGCAAGAGAGACTCCTTGCTGCCTTGATGAATTGCTTAGTTACATTGGGGAAACCCACACAGCAAAGAACTCCAGACAGGACTGCAAGAAAATGTGAGTCCTCAGTTATATAGCCTCAAGAAAATGAATTCTGTCATTAGCCTGGCTGAGCATAGTAGATTCTTTCCCTGTTGAGCCTTCTGAGAAAACACAGCCTGGTTGATACCTTCATTATAGCCTTGTGTAACCCTCAGCAGAGGACCTTGATAAACCATGCCCAAACTCTTGACCCATAGAAACTATGAAATAGCAAATGTTTATATATTGGTTTAAGTGGCTGAATTTGTTATGTAGAAGAGAAAACTAATAACTTGGTCTGAGTTGATATCCATGAAAACACTATTGCCTACATCTTACTGAGATTAAACAAACACCAAGGGAATCTTTGATTCCTAGTTACTTCCTGTCACTTACATTCAATCACTGAATCTGAAGTAATTGAGCTTATTAATAAGAATAGTTTATATTTATGGAGTAAGTTTATAAGCCATGCATTGAACTTACTTTATATAATAATCAGTGACTTAGTCATTCCCTTTATAGATGATAAAATTGAAATGTGGAAGTGAAACATATTTTGCCAAAGGTTTCAGTCAATAAGTGTCAGAGCTGGGATTTTTCAACTGAAAAAAAAAATCACAAATTTGTACATTTAGAAAGGAGACTTTATTTCTTATAAAGGGTTATAGCCCACAGGGTGGCCATCCTGACAGGCTGGGAAGTGTAGCCTCTGGCAGGGACCATTGGCAGGCACTTTGAAGGAGGAAAGGTGAGACCAAAATTTATGGTGAAGGGATTGACTAAGTATACATATTCCAAGTTTATAAGAAGAGCTATGAATATTCATGAAGGGTGCCCCGAGACATGTGTACTGAACAAGCACACATGTTACATGCATTCCATGTTCCTTTTGAGGTGGACACTTAACATTTAAATGCATTACAATTAGGTCCTATATGTCAAAAGGTGAAGCAAGGACACAAAGGTCTTCAAGTACGCAGCCTCTGTAAACCAGCCAGAACCCATCCAAGGTTAGGGGTCTTCTTATCTGGAGAAAGTTATTGAAATTAGTCTCTTGTCTAATCAAAGCTGCAGTCATGGCTTGTGGAACAGGGCGGTCAGTGAGTCAGCAGCCAGCAGTGGATGAGCTGCAATTCTTTTAATATTGCTTTTCTTGAGGTCAGTGCTTGCTTAGGTGTTAAGGAAAAAGAAAAACCTTGTGGTATTTAGAACATAGTTTATTCTTTACGTGGAGGGATGCGTAGCTTAGCTTAAGGCCTGGTGTGGCCTTAGGTACTGTTTATAATTTCGTATTTTATTGTCACAAAGAGTCCATTCTGTCAGTCTTATAATCTCTATTTTAACTTTAATGCTGGTCAGTTTTGTCTGAACCACAAAAAGGAGGGGATATAATGAGGCGTGCCCAACCTCCTGTCCTGTCACGGTCTGGAACTCAGTTTTTAAGGAATCTCTGGGGTCCCCTTGGCCAAGAGGGGGTCTGTTCAGTCAGCTGCTGGGGGTATGCTCAGCATTTTGTTTTTAGTTCTTACATTCAAATCTGGTGCATCAGATTCCAAATCCTATGATCTTTCTGCTACAATGGACTGACCACTCAGATGTCTCTGTTAGATCAGAAGTCCTAAGTTACCGTTAAAATTCAAACTCCTTTCACCAACATTTGAAATTGTTCAGTCTGGTGCTAGTTTCCTCTTCAGGCTTTTCCCTCATTATTCATTTGCTCTCTCTAAAATTTCTTGATGTTTTTCTTCTTGCTAGCATCAACTCACAATCTTCTTTAGTCTTGTAACATCCTCAACAAAAAAAGCACAATCTACTCCTTTGCTATTTTAGCAAGAGAAGAAAAATAGAAGGGGAATTTTTCTTTTTTTTTTTTTTTTTAGATGAAGTCTCACTCTGTCGCCAGGGCTGGAGTGCAGTGGCGAGATCTCAGCTCACTGCAATCCCCGCCTCCCTGGTTCAAGCGATTCTCCTGCCTCAGTCTCCCAAGTAGCTGGGATTACAGGTGGCTGCCACTACGCCCAGCTAATTTTTTGCATTTTTTAGTAAGATGGGGTTTCATCATGTTGGGCAAGCTGGTCTCGAACTCCTGACCTCATGATTTGCCCGCCTCAGCCTCCTAAAGTGCTGGGATTCCAGGCATGAGCCACTGTGCCCAGCCCAGAAGAGGAATTTTTTAAGTGTAGTGGGGTGGGTGTACCACAGAGCCCTCATTCTGTTACTCCAAAATTTCACCTTCAATTCAGCATCTGAATCCCAGGACCACCTCTGCCACTGTCATGTAATCCTCATTGGTGATTGCTTCCTTTCTTTTAAATATATGAGGAACGTACTGGAGATGCCTGCCACAACCTGCCCCACCTTTCTCCCCTTCTGCAGGAAGTTTCCTTACTCCCCTCTTTAACAGATGAATGGATTGCTCAATATCAGTGCCACCCTGAGCCAGATCGAAGCTCGAGGCAAAGGAAAGGTGTGTGCTCGTACGTACATACTTATCAAAACACACTTCCATGTTCTGAACCAAGCAGGAAAAGATAATTAAAGTTCTACAACTACAAAAGTGACTACATGGAGGGCTCTGCATTGCATAATCTGTTCACACCTCATTGTCAAACCTCATAAACCTACCCCATGAGGGCCTGGTGAGGGAGGCAAAAGCCACAGGGTTCAGGAACCATGCGCAAAACACATGGTTCATAAACCCCATTGTGCAAAAAACACAGGGTCATAAAATACACAAACAACGCCATCCTGTCACTATGTAAACTTTTAGTATTTCTTCCTCAAGGACTTCTTTTTCATTAATTTTGTGTTTTAACTATTGTATTAAATATTGATTACTGATTTTTTTGGCATGCCATTAAATTTTTCAAAAAAAGACAGTGTTTTACTCTTTAAACTAATTCTAGTCTTACTCGACATCAACTGCTCAGTCCCAGTTGATTGAACTTACTATGGCCATCTAACCCAAGAACAGCCCATACGCAAGACTGGTATTGATCCTCTCTATTCTGCCACTAGGGAAACTGCTGTGGAAATTACTGTCCAGAAAACACTACAGCAATCACGCAAATTTTCACACATAGGGTGACATCATTCTTTCCTTTCACGTCTCTCCCATTCTTCCTGTGTGACCAAGACACCTCCTATGGAAGGGAGGGGGTGAGGGAAGGAGCGGAAAGGAGGGTTCCCAGGCTGAGTCTGGAATGGAACAGGACATGTGAACTTGATAAGAAAGTTGGCTATGGTGAGATAATAGGAAAACCTAGACCTTGTAATGTGGGGTTTTATGCAACATGTACTTCTTTATTCAGTTTTCTCCTGTTTTCTCTTAATTTTATACGACATTCTCTTTACTTATCAAGCACAATGCCATCTGCCAGAGCCCAGACCATGGATAAGCTTTGCCTAACTCCTACTATGCACGGTATTTCTTCTTTTCACATCCTCTGCCTATACCGCCAATAAGCTATCTCTTTACATCAGGAGTCCCTTCCATTTTAGTCACTTTGAGTAGCTGCTGAGCCACCTCACCCAACCAGTAGAATCAGTTCCTGGAAATCAGTCTCAGGAGTCAGGAATTTGAAACCAATTCAGTGACCTTCTCCTCCAAAGAACGTAACTCTATGGGCCATCCACAAATTACCAACAAAGAAAAGCCATTTACTTTAATGCATTATAAATTTTCATGAATGCAAACTTTCATAAATGACAACTGACATCATCAGTTTAAGAGCATTTGCCCCTGGTGATTTGTATAGCCCTGCTGACATTAATAAGAGAATATCTTTGTTCCTCGCCCTTCATCTCTCTGGTGCAGGAAAACAAGCTACATTCACTCCCTTCCTTAAAAGCATAAACTCAGCTTATCTCCTGGGAACCAGACCTTCTCCTGGGCTGGACGCGATTCTCCCATAACCATAAACACGTAGAGAAGTTTAAGTGCAGTTGGGTGGGGACAGTCCTTCCTAACAAGCTGGTGGAAATTTCATCAAGGCCAGTTTTTGGAATCCGACCTGTGAATAGCTATGGAATTCAGAAATTTATATTTACTATTGCAGCGTGCTTTTCAATTGTGTACTTCCCCAAATAAATTTTAAGTTACTTATTGAAAAGATCGAATCTTAAATGACTTCCACTTCCAGAATGGCCAGCACACAAATGGCTCTTCAAGGAATAATTTGACTTCTGCATTTTGAGCATCTTTGTCTCACTTAACATTTATTGCACCCCTGTTTGGGCCAGGCAAAGGGAATATGGGTTAATCAGGGGAAGTTCCTGCTAGTCCTCAGGGTCTTGGATGAAAGAGGGAAAGATGGGTTATAGAGGCTAATACCTGCTGTCTCAGAACTACCCTGCAGCAGTGCTTGAAGACATGGGGTTGGGGGTGTCTGAGATGTAGGAAATAAATCCAGTTTCTAAAGCTATTTATTCAAGATATCCTATCAGACATAAATCTTAAAGGATCAGCTGCTTCCAGTGGACAAACACTTAGTTACTGTGCGGGAAAGCAGTACTGGGTGTCTCAAATTCAGTAGTGCAGTTCTGCACTGTACATGTAGCACATGATCCAGACCCACAAGAAGGAGAAGCTGCTTTGTAGATGGTAAACTGGTTGGACAGACTACAGAGAAAAAGGAAAATAAAGCAAGGGTTGAAAACCAGGGATCAGAAACACGAGGAGGCTTGGATCAGAGAAAAACTGGATTGGTGATGTGTATTAGTCTGTTCAGGCCACCACAACAAAATACAGTAAGTTGAATTCAATTTATGACAATGGACTTAGCAAGTGGATGACAGGGGGAAAGACATTTCTGGCAGAAGGATGGTCCAAAGAACAAAGGTATCGAAAATGCGATAGTTTCACGCAAAATCTGTATACGAGTGTTTAAAGCAGCTTCACTCATAATGACCAGAACTTAAAAGCAACCAGAATGTCCTTCAATAGATGAATGAATAAACGAACTGTGGTACAGTCATCTCCTGATCTGAGGGGAATGCATTCCAAGACCGCCAGTGGATGCCCAAAACCGCAGATAGTACTTAACTTTACATATATTATGTTTTTTCTTATACATACATACCTATAGTAAGGTTTAATTTATAAATTATGCACAGTAAGAGATGAACAATAACAGTAAAATAGACCAATTATTGCAACATACTGAAATAAATGTTCTGTGAGTGAATATGGTCTCTCTCACTCTTTCTCTCTCTCTCAACATATCTTATTTTACTGTATTCACTCTTCTTGTAATAATGTGAGATTATAAAGTGCCTGTGTGATGAGATGGAGAGAGGAGAATGACGTGGTATTGTGGCATCGTTTGGGGCTACCATTGACCTTCAGACATTATGTCAGAAGGAAAGTCATCTGCTCTTGGTGATCCTGACTCATTGAGCCAGGACAGTGTTGATGGCTTGATGTCAGGAGCAGATGATGCCAATGACTCATGGGCATGTGGTATATGAAGTGTGGATATGGTGAACAAAAGGCTGCTTGACTCTCCCAGGGCACTAAGTGGGACAGTAAGAGATTTCATCAGGATACAATAGTGTACAACTTAAAACTTATGAGTTATTTATTTTTGGAATTTTCCATTTATTATTTTCACAGTCGACTACGGGGACCTGAAACCATGGAAAGCAAAACCACAGATAAGGGGAAACTAATGTACCACTGGCAGCGCTGCTTAAACAAGCAAAAATTTATTCTCTCACAGTTCTGGAGGCTAGAAGTCCAAGATCAAAATGCCATCAGGGTTTAGGTGTCCGTTGAGGCCTCTCTTCCCAGCTTGCAAGCAGCTGCCTTCCTCGTGTATCTTCACAGATTCTTTTGTCTGTGATGAGCAGAGAGAGAGAGAGAGACAGCTCTCTAGTGTCTCTTTCTCTTCTTTTTTTTTTTTTTTTTTTTTTTTTTGAGACAGAGTCTCGCTCTGTCACGCAGGGTGGAGTACAGTGGTGCGATCTTGACTCACTGCAACCTCCTTCTCCCGGCTTCAAGCGCCTCTCGTGCCTCAGCGTCCCAAGTAACTGGGACTACAGGCATGTTCCACCACTCCTGGCTATTTTTTGTATTTTTAGTAGAGATGGGGTTTCACCATGTTGGTCAGGCTGGTGTCAAACTCCTGACCTTGTGATCCACTCACCTCAGCCTCCCAAAGTGCTGGGATTACAGGCATGAGCCACTGCACCGGCCTCTTTCTCTTCCTAGGATAGCAGTCCTGTTGGATTAGGGTTCCACTTTTATGTCCTCATTTAACTTTAGTTACCTCTCTAAAGGCCCTGTCTCCAAACACAGTCCCATTGTAATTTAGGGCCTCAACACATGAATTTGGGGAGAGACACAATTGGACCTATAACAGGATTATTTCACAAAAATGGCCCATTTGCATCAGCATCTTTCTTAGAAGGGCTCTTCCAGACTTGCCTCAGGGAGGTTAATCAAATTCCTCAAAGTCACACAGTTAGAAAATGGTAGAACAGACTTTTGGAATCTAGGCAGTAAGTAGGATAGACTTTGGAACCTGTCCTTTTAATCACTATGCATACTGCCTTCAAGTGGGAAATTTTTCATCATTTCCTCCACCAAATAACTATATTTAATTATTTTTATGTTTGTCTTATGCTCCAGAGTCCTGGCAGTTCTCATGTTATTTTTGTCACTGTTTTAATTTTCCTTACCTTACAAAGACTTTTATTCTGGTAGATCATAGCACAAGGGAATTATTTTCTCTTCTAAAACTTGACAGATCAAACACATTTCAGGTTGTCAGTTGGAGTAAATCTTTGCAACAACCAGGCAGTTCTAGAAGCACAAATAAGTAGTTTCAGAAGGACAAATACTTTTAACTACTTGTGTACCTAGAAGTGTCAATATAAGACCCATCTAGGCCGGGCTCGGTGGCTCAAGCCTGTAATCCCAGCACTTTGGGAGGCCGAGACGGGCGGATCACGAGGTCAAGAGATCGAGACTATCCTGGATAATACGGTGAAACCCCGTCTCTACTAAAAAATACAAAAACAACCTAGCCGGGCAAGGTGGCGGGCGCCTGTAGTCCCAGCTACTTGGGAGGCTGAGGCTGGAGAATGGCGTAAGCCCGGGAGGCGGAGCTTGCAGTGAGCTGAGATCCGGCCACTGCACTCCAGCCTGGGCTACAGAGCGAGACTCCGTCTCAAAAAAAAAAAGACCCATCTAGTGATCTCTGATATGTGCAATATACAATATTAAGGACAATGTGCTCTCACTGGTCCTTATGGTTTCATATCATTTATTTCACCAGTTGGCATAAACATTTAGTTTCTCATGATCTTACCCTTAATACAAACATTAAACTCAAATTAACAACTGGTTAAATGCCTCATATTTAAATATATTGATATTTTTTGCTAGAAAAGAGAAAATGAAAGTGATGAATTTTCATTTAGTAGCCTGAAGTTATGTTTCCACCAAACATAGTACCTAAATTCTCATCAGAAATCTGACACAATGGAAATGTGTTTGTTTATATAAGAGAGAAGTATTGATATGAACATGAAAAGCCTGAAATGCCAAACGCCTGCACGTGTAAATACATGTCACACGAAAGTGGTGTTAAATTGTGACACAGAGACGCAAGCCAGGACTTTCTCAGGGACGGATTTTTCAGACAACTAGTGACTGTGAAAAAATGCTCCCAACAACAGTCTAAGAGAAGAAAAAGCACAAAATTTCATTTTCTGATGGTAGAGCAGCACCGTCTAATGGAACCTTCAGTGATGATAGAAACGTTCCATTTCCTGTGCTGCCAATACAGTCACCATTAGCCACATGTGGCTATTGGGCATATGAAATGCAGCTAGCTAGATTTAGAAACTGAAAGATGTTTTAAGACAACTTTTAAAATTGTATTTTATTTAAATCCAAATAGCCACAGGTGGCTGGAGGCTGTTGCATAGATAGTACAGTTTTAGAGTGTAGCAAAGATGTTCATATCTACTTTGTTTTCTTTATTTTTTGAATGCTTAAGGAAAGGACAAAAATAAATTCTTTGAAGGGAATGGTTTGAGTGAAGAATAGAGGAGGCCACATTCCTGGTCCCAGTTTCCAGTTGCATCCATCACATGCTTCTCAGTTTCAGTTTGCAGACCCATAAAATTCAATACAAATTGCACTATGGTTTTACTGTGAGAGGCAGCCCTGAATGGTGAACAGGGGATTGGAGAGGGGGCAGCTGATCTATGGCGTTCAGTCTGGGTACTCTGTTCCCTTTCACAGGCCCTTGGCTCTCTGAATTTTAGTTTTGACAGCTGAAAACTAAAACGGTTGAACTCAACAAATGCTAGAGCCTCACTGGCCATAATGTTTTACACTCTCATCCAATTGACCACGTATTACTAAAACATTTTTTAAGTCACTGTTATTGCTTGGTGGAGATAGAAATAAAATCTTAGAAATCTACTGATTTAAGATAAGCTTTAAGGAAGTGCCAGAAATGCTTTTGATTTTCTGTAGGAAAGGTTTTGTGACAGGTTAGAACTATAGTAATGGCTCACGTGCATACTTTTCTAGCCTAGTAGTTGGCAATAAAAGTTATTTGTGTGCTTATGGCTGCATTGCTATTCCCACAAGTTCCATTGCTTCATACATAGAACAACCATAACTAGACCTGCAAAATGGTCTCAGTGGTGGGCTCTGCGTGGTAAAGGCAGTGTTTACACAAAGTAGTTAGCTATCATCTTATGAGAGGCCTCTAAATCAAATTTGCACATACAAGCAAGGGTTTGCAAGGACTAATCAGATAATTATACCCCAGGCAACCAACTGACATGGCAAGTTGCAGTTTTATTTGCTTTACATTTCATCTTTGATAAAATAGGGTACCATGTAAAAAATCAGTCTGTGTGGTGTTTCATTTGTAACTACCAGTGTTCACTAAAACAGGTTATGAGTTTATAAGGATCAGGTTGTGCTCTGTGACTTACAGTGCAAAATGACCTCACACTGTAGCAACCAGCAGGGTACCTGGGCCGTCGAGAATTGTTTTGCTTCCTACCCCTCCTCCAACATAAAAGATGCGGAGTTTCTTTGAAAAGTAGACAAGAAAGCTCCATCTACAACCTATGAAGCTTATTATTCTATCATCAGATGTGTGGTTTGTAACATAAAATGTATGTAAGCCAGTCTACACCTAATATTTTAATAGAGAGATGACCAGTTGAAACTTTAAATGCCTAACACTCTTCTCCTTGCTTTTTAGAAAACCCTCTACATAGTTCTAATGGGCTCTTAAAATATGAGGTAACCACCAGAAATAGCTGCTTTATTTAAAAAGCTTACTGTTAAGGTGCTTTTGCTAATCTGACATCAGGGAAAACTCAAGTTCAAATTTCATGCTTTGAAAAGCAATAAAAATCACCACCTGGAAATCCAGAGCCATGGGCAAACTGTTATTCAAAACAGGTGTGTCAGCTTCATAGAAATATGGCAGAAGTCATTCAGTGGTTCTGGAAAGAAGGCTAAGGTCCCACAGGGCAGCAACTTCCTGGAAGACCTGTGCCTTTAGAGTTCTAGCTTTGCATATCATGTTCACTGTCCTGAAAAGAAAGATCTATTAGGTATGCCTAGGATGGAAATAGGTAAGTTACACCCACTGGTTCAAACCATTGCCCTTAAATAAAAGAACTGAAAACAACAGACTCCACGTGTTTATGAGCTGAAATCCTAGTGGGTACTTCTATAAATCTTTTCCATTTTTGATTCTTTTTTTTTTTCCTTCTTGGCTTAGGTCTGGATCATGAAAAGAAATGCTATGCAGTGCCAGAAAGGATATTTGCAGAACTTCCAACCTCACCTTAGTAAATCCCTCTGATGCAGATTCTATGGGGATAATTTCTAGACTTCAAATTATTTAATATGTACCAACCACTAATAATATTCTGAGCAAAAATTCCCCACAGCATTTGATGTAGTCATTAGTTAGAAACTCAAATAAGGTATGAATAGACAGGGTATAAAAATGAACTCACTAATTCTATAAGCCTTTATTACCTATTGTGGTAGGCTGCAATACTATTTCCAACTTTTTACTCTACTCTATATTCACACCTTTTGCCATGTGGCTTTGCAATTTCTTCCACTAAACATGGAGTATATTTCCCTATGTTGTTAATATCAAGCTTGATCATGTGACTTCCTTTCACCAGTAAAGTACTAGTGAGCATGACATAAGCAAATGTTTGATGTGTGTGTGTGTGATTGGGCTTGGCCTTGTGTGCTTTTGCCTTCACCACGGGAAATTTTTCTTCTAATCAGCTGCTGCACCTTCAATCTGGGTCCCAGGAACAGACATGGCTCAGCCTGCAGCAAAGAGCCAAGATAACTAGATCCAACACTTGAAGGAGAGCCTCTTTGCTGAGGTCAGCCTAGATCTGCTGACCCACAGCCAACCACAGAACGACACTCTGGAGTATCAGTGCTACATTTTGTATGATGCTGGTTTGAGTGTAGTTTGTTCCTGGGCATTTTTTCAGTAATTGTTGACAATGTGCTAGGCATTGTGCTGGACCCTGGGGATATCAAGAATTAGAGACAGTCTCTGCCTTTGAGAAATTGGGTCTAATTGGAGAGACATGTACATAAACAACACAATATAGTTAGTATTACAAAAGATCTGAACCAGGTACTTTAGGAAAAAAAAAAAAAGAGAAACAAATTGATAACCCAGATAGATGTTCATCGCATTAGAGTTAGGCCATATTTAATTTATACTAGTCCTTTTTTTATGCCTGAAAGATAGTTCCTGAGAAAACTGACCTTTTATATACCTAATAAAATCTCAACTCTTTCTAGTTAATAATTGTGCTTGTTTATAAATCATGTGTTTAAAAATATACTTATTTTATCCTCATTTATTTACATGTGCTTTAAAACAACAACTGATCCAATGCTAAACTTAGGCTAAATCTCTACCATGATTTGAATTCTATTTTATTTCTGGCCATCATAGTGTGTCCTTCTACCTAGCCAAGAAAATATACAAACCATCTGGGAACGGACAAGATATATATTATTTCTCTACATATGTAAATCTATGTTATGTGGATGTAAGGGGCCAAAGCCAGACTGCTGAAAAGACAGTTCTAAAACTGCAAATTCCTTCCTACCATTTAGAATATCTAATCTTAATCCCACTGTTTGTTTGCATTAAAGCAAAAATGCCATTATTTTTCTGCAAAAGAATTACTTCGCGTTACCCTCCAAATACTTATGAAATTCTGGAGATAGCAAGCAAGGAGGTGAGGAGTGGAAGAATAGATGTTGAAGTTCTTGATCTCAGATGAGGAGAGGCTAATGCTACATGCCATAGTCTTTTCAATAAGAAGTATGGCTGCATCTGCCCCCAGTCTGTCCTAGCCTGGTAGGAGGCCTAAGTAAAGGTACCCAGCCATTGTATCCAAAAATGTAAATATCCTTCTGGGTTGGATAATTCAGGAATGCTGCTGGACGATTAATACTATCCCCAGGATCAGCAGACACTCATCATGGGCAGACACTCAGCACACTGCACTTCCAAGACTTAGGCAAATATCAATCATGAAATTATTTCCATTGAAGATTTAGAATTCTTCTACAAATATGTTACAGAAAGCCACTGTAGTTTGGAGCTTAAGAATATGAATGTTGGAGC